>NC_056465.1:21772326-22131469 GCF_008729295.1 Plectropomus leopardus
CCCCCCACGTCGCGCTCCTCTCTGATATAAAAGTTAACATGGCAGAACACCAACTGCACCTCCTCTCCCACTGTGACCTGACTGACTGCAGATTGCATAAGGGGACATTAAGTTTTAGGGCCCTCTAATTCCCGCTGGATGACAGTGGCCCCCCGATGAGGGAGGACACACACAGAGCTGGTGGCCGTGACCCGGTTGCCGCCATCCCAGCAAACATAATGAGGGTTAAAGAGACGGTCATAGATGAGGAAGAGCTCATCAAACAGAGAGAGGGAAAGAGAGAGAGAGGTTGATTAATCAACAGAGGAGCCCCCTCCTCCTCCTCCTCCTCCTCCTCCTCTTCTTTTTCCACCCTGACATGTATTTAGAAGCTCATTATGCTGTCCTGTTATAAGGCCCAATAAAGGCTAACAGACCTCGACAGCAGTGGCAGTTTGAAGAGTCAGCTAAGAGCCGGAGAATCTCAGCGTTAATAATAACAGTAGTAAGATGTCTGTAGTGTCAGCCGCAGCTTTCAGAACGCTCTGTAAGTCTGCATGTCTGTGTCAGTGCAGACTCAATTATACCATTTTAAAATGGTTAGATGGTTGCAGAACAAGCATGTAAAAATAAAAAACAGTTGAAAAGCTTGTGTTTTTATTACATTTTTTATTTTTACATGCTTGTATTAATCAATTTTGGTACCACTGCCTAATGAGGCACCCTTTTATAAAGGGTTTATAAGTTTTGAGTGTTAGCATTTTTCCAGCCTTTTCCAGACTCAAAATATTAATTGTGTAGTTGAAACAGAGCAAATGATGTCTACTCTTGCGGGACTGTTGCAAGTTGGATCTTATAGGCAAAAATTAATTCCTGAGTACTTCTAAGATTTAAGTCATTCAATTCCTTTTTTTTCCTAACATTTTCTTGCTTTCTGCAGTATCATAACTTATTATCTACCCTCTGAATGTGACTTTAAAAGCTTCCCACACTATTTGGACAGATGGACCTGAATTTAGAATTCTGAGAATATTTTAGGAATAAATTCATCTTTCAAAAGGGTCTTAAGTTTCAACATAATTTGCTAATCATTTACTTTCCTCATAGATCAGTTTAAAGACACTAAACAAATTTTGGCTGAGGATTCATGTGAATAGGAAAAATCCTATTGCCTGATGCTCATCTCCCTTTTACTTTAACACTCTGTAGGTCATCTCTGAAAAGATAAGACAACTACAAGTTTGTTAAAATGCAATTTCTGAAGATGCATGGTTTTTGTTTATCAGTAAATTCGCTATTAACCATTGATTAAACTATTACTTATAACTTACAATCCCTTCATGGGACAATCATATTCTTTTTTAAATTGTGAGACTGGAAGCAAAACTCAGAAGGTGATGATGAAAAAGGTGCTTCTTGGTGTGTCTTACCAGCTTGTGTGCAGTCTAGGTGGGCTCCTGCGCTGTGGGGGCGTAATGGGGCAGATTTGACGTAGCACCTGCACCAGCAGAGGTCATCGACTGTTAACATATCAAGAGGTCAAAGTTGAGAGGTTAATAGCTCCTCTGCTCGTGTGGGCGCTAGGCCAGTGTGAGATGGTGTGGGAAAAAGGGTGATATCTGAACGACGGGTGAGGGGTGAGGGGGCGGGGGACGAAACACATAACTAGTCGCATCAGTGTGAACAAAAGAAACTGGAATGTTTTTGTTTTTTTGTTTTTTTTTTTTTATCTGCGACTCCTTACTTTTTAAATGTGAAGCCATTTAAAACTGCAGACCTGACAGAGTGTACTGTTAACGACAAACGGAGTCTGCAGCAATGAAACATAACATTTAGTCAGCTCTGCGTGCATCAACATACCATTTAGTCTCGTGTGTCTGTTGGCCCGCACACGGAGAAACGTCTGCAACAAACAGAAAGGAAGATATTAGATTGTTTCATGTTATAACAACATTTTCAGTCACATTTAGATAGATATTTACAGACATTTTTATAGACATTTACATTATTTATATTTATATTAGTAATATTTGTTAGTATTAATTTAAAATATTTGTTTATATTTTTGTTATAATTGTCTTTTTTATGAGTGGAATTTGTCTTAATATGAATAGCGGGTGTAATATGTTGTTCAGTTTATGAAGCCCCTTGAAACAAACTTGGGTTTTTGAGCTATATAAATAAAATTAGCTTGACTCCTGATGGACTTTTTACATTTAAGCGAGGTGTTGTGTGTTGAGCACAGCGTTTGATCAACCCCAGACCATAAAACTTGTGAGTCACTGGCACCACAACAGACTGTTTTTTATGATGTTGCTAACTAGTTGACCAGTGCTCTCTAAAGTACACTAATCAAAAGTGTGAGTATACGTGTTTAAAAGTGACACGTAAAAAAAAAGCATGTACAACTACCATAAAATTTCACAGATTCACTCAGTAATTACCTGCAGTGTATGACCATATGATCATAAAAAATACAAAGAAATGATTAATCCGCCATTACAACTTAATGAATGCGCTGTTGTTCTGGCTCCCTCCGTTTCTGTACATCTTTATGAAAACAGGGTGCATTTAACATTTTTACTGAGAAAGTTGAGCCCTGGTAGGAAAGCAGACATATCATGATGCTCTGTAAATCTGATTCTCCTGATATTCCGATGCTGTTTTGCTTATTTTTTAACCTCACCTGGTATCGGTCAGAGTGGGTGTCCTCTGACGTTCGAGGTGGCGAGGTGGGAGAACCTCCTTCGCGCTTGATATGAAGAGACAGCGACAGAGACTGAACAAAGAAAAAGAGAAAGTACCAAGAGTCAAAGGAAAGATCACAGCTACTGTGTTCTCTTTAAACTAATGAGGATATAAACTGTTTACCTTCGGCGTCCTTATGAGATGGTTTTGCTGCACTGGAGTGACACTGAAGAGAAAAGAGGCAAAAATAAAGATCCTCGAATGTTAAACAAGCTCAGAAATAGAAGACACACACAAATCAGCTATGTTACTATAAAATATACAAACACAATATTGTCTTTTTAATGATGTCATGTAAATACCATTCGCTTTTATCTTATGTGAATTTGTGTCTGAGTCTGTGTATAACCTCATTTTACTCTTTATGTCTATCCCACAGATACAGTACACACACACACACACACACTCTCTCTCACACACACACACACACACACACACACACACACACACAGACACACACAGTGTCCCCGTGGGCCAAGTTCAATTTGAAACCATTACTGTCCACGGAGCGGTCGTTAAGCAGATTTGGAGTGTAATGTCTTTATTGGAGGAATCATTCTTCTGGTTTAAGCAGCAGGTAATGTGTGTGTGTCTCTATGTGTGTGTGCGTGCACCTCTGGTCCCTGTGTGTATGTTTTATACTGTGCGTGTGTGTCAGGCTCAAAGCAGCCATTAGCAGGACATTATCCCCCCGCTGTGTGATTGGTCGCCTCGAGGCCGGAGGCTGTAATATGAAATATGTAGGGAACAATGAGGCAGCTTGTAAACACTGCACGCAGGTGACAGAGAAGACGGGAGACAGCACCTGGGGAAACTGAAGAAAGCGGGGAGGGGAGGGGTCCCTCCAGCTACAAAATCTGTCAACGTTAATTATCACCTGAAAGCTGAACAGAAAAGAAAGTCGGAGAAAATGACAAATTGATAGATAGATAAATAAAGGAAAAGAAAAGTTGGAAGAAAAGGGATCGAGGGAGCATGTGAGGATGTGATTCTCAACAGAGCTGTGAGGAGATATCTGGATGGAACCACTTGATGGTGTAATGTTGAATTAAGATAAAGGAAATGCAATGTGAATGTTGTGAGATCAGATCATGATACCTGATTTGTATCTGGGCAAGTTTGGACAGCTCCTGCTCCATGTGTTCCTGCAGCTCTCCTGGTCGCAGAATCGCCTGGCAGACTGGACACACTGGGGCCTGAGCGTCATAGAGACCCTTCACTTTGCCTAGATAATGAAGAGAGTGAGAGAGTTAAATGAGATGTTTACAGGAAAAACAGTTTTGTGCTTTGTTTCATGTTTGCTTGATCTTTGAGGCTTTGGAAAGATGAAAAGTGCTACAGTTTTACTGCGGAGATAATGTGAAGTTTTCTTTTATGACAAGCTTTCATTCGGTGCTCATTTGGCGTGACTGTGTCCTTTTTAACATGGTCTAGTTTGACTTCACTTTGGGTAGTTTATACAAAAATGTATATCTATGTCTAAGCTTGATATAAAATCAGTTTAATGAGATATAGACCTTTTTGTTAAAGAGTAAGGTCCTTTTTTGATTTACTAGAAATAGCCCTGAAATCGCCACTGATAATGCACTGTGTACCCGAGTTGGTGATTGATTGAACAGTGGAAAGACAAACCAAGATGGTTTTCTGTGAGTTTTCTTTTTTTTTTTTTTTTCTAAAACTTTAATAAAGTGTGTTTTATTAATAATAATAATAAAAACTAATAATACCTACTGTTTATTTAAATGGAGTCTGGTGTTTCTGATTTCAGTGCTGTTTCTGGTGAAACAAAAGCAGTCTTTCTCTTTTACAAAATGGTCTATCTCAGTACTTATCCCCTCCATAACTTGTTGGGAACTTATAAATCTAAACATGCTAGTGGCAAAAACAAGCACTTTTCGTGGATGTTCATAAATGGTCCAAAAATATGGTAAATGGTTACACTGCAGCCTGTTTTGCTGCTGTTTCCATTAGTCACCTAAACACAAAAACATGGAAAAATAGG
The DNA here is from genome assembly GCF_008729295.1 of Plectropomus leopardus. Taxonomy (NCBI): domain Eukaryota; kingdom Metazoa; phylum Chordata; class Actinopteri; order Perciformes; family Serranidae; genus Plectropomus; species Plectropomus leopardus. Next base: position 21,777,056 of record NC_056465.1, read on the forward strand.
GTCCAGGCTGAGTAATACTGAACTTTCCCTTTTACTGCACACACCTGATTACATTTACATTAAGAAAAACAGTAAAATATAATTTAAAAAAAACATCAGATTTGTGTGTTAAATTACTTTTTTTTGTCGTTTTTTTGCTGGACTTTGATTTGAGATGTTCCCACTAGACCACCAGGACAGATCCGCTCATTCAACTCATCGTTAGCGTTGTATTTCTTTAGTTGAGAACAGCCTTAACTGTGTGTGTTTGTGTGTGTTCAGCAGACCTATCTGTAGTATTGACAGACAGCGGCAGTGAGAGTAAAATAAGGTTACACACACACACATAAACACATAGACACACTGCTATGGCCCCCTGCTGTCAGTGTGTTGACATCATAGGCTGTCAATAGGAACATTACCCAGGAGGGCCACTCGGCCCATTGGGCCCCACTGATGGATTACTGCCATAAGCAGCCAGCTGGGAGCCTGAGGAGCTCTACTATATCAAGATTTTACCTAGTAGATGAGGTGATTTACTCCTGAAAGCCATCAATCACACAGAGAGAGCTAGTAGGCAAGATGCACCTAATTTCCCATCTCTGCACAGTCAAGAGAAAACAAATGACACCACTGGCAATCGCAATCTAACACTTTTAAATACGGGACATTACAAACAGATTCATATTTCTGACAGTTTCCCCTTAATGTGCAGCATGGTGGACTGAACTTCCTAGAGGACCCCATTATCCAAACACCAGACTAACTTTTCCCAGCTTCACTCCAAATGACCAGCGACGTGACAAGCTCAGACGCCGATGTCTGTTGGCAAGTGCCGTCCCCTGACATCAGTTGAGCTATGAGCCCCCATAATGAGGAACCAAATAGGACAAAATGGCCTCTAAATAAAACATGGGGTGGAAAATAGAAAGCAGAGTCAGGTGTCCTTGGGAGAGTGACAGCTCTCCTGGTTTCACCCCCCTCTCTCTCCCTCTCTCTCGCCTTTTTTGCATCCCCTCGCGGAAGCCTAAATGACTTTTCCCGACACGCATCGAACGTTCCCGGGCTTTCTGCGCTCTGCCGCCCGGAACATGCAGGCATCAGTAAACAATGAAATCTCTGGGCTGAAATTGAATTTATAACCACATTACCTGCACAGATAACGTCTCTGAATGGCGCCGCGATAAGAGCAATGGGATTTGATTTTCAGGTGTTTTATTGGTCCACTTTTTGGATAAGCCCCCCTCCTCCGACTGCAGCCGCTCCCCCGCTCTTCACCTCTGCTCCACACAAACATCAGATTTAATGGTGTGGCAGCGGGCATGTTTGGATGTATGGATGGGTGTGTGTGTGTGTGTGTGTGTGTGTGTGTGTTTGTGTGTGTGCTGAAGCTTGCTTGTGCCGCACTCTCATAAGTGACAGTTGTTGGTTCATGACCACCTTTTTACACATCTCCATCCCCCCCTCGCTGCCCTCCGCCCCCGCCCACATAAACCCTGTCAGTATCAGTCAGCCTCAGCCCCTCTTCAGCCTGGGGGGTCTCAGACACACAACAGGGGGCTGTAAAACCTGCCTGTGGGGCTTGTTAACTGTTCCCTCACTACGGCAACTGGCTCGGATGGATTGGCCCTCGCTCTCGCCAGGCTGTGCGGAGTTTGACTGGCTCATCTCCTAATGGATTCACTGTCTCTATGTCTCTGATTGTTTCCTTTTTCTGTCTTTGTGTCTCGCCAGTTCAGGACCTCCTCTCCTGGATGTCTAGCCTTTGTCCAGCTGCTGTTTGCTCTCTTCACTTACTGTTGCCACTTGGGAGGATGTTTTATTTGGCTAAGTCTTGTTCCAATGAAACAAAATGTGGGGGGGGGGGGCACAATTTTATTTTTATCCCTGTTTCGTGGTCACTTCAAACTTGGCTAACTATTTTCATAAACATTTTAACCCTTAAAAACCTGAGCAAATTGGCTTGGTTTCTTTCAAAAACATGGGAAGAAGACAATGAGCATAAAAGAGAAAATGACCCAAAAAATAACAAAAAGTCAGTGAAAGCTACATGAAAACTGCCTGAAAACTTGTAAAAGAGGTGTCTGAAAGCAGCACAAGAAAAGTGATGTTGCTCAATCACACAAATGAGTATACCTAAACATGCTTGAATTTTTATCTCCCTGTGGATTTGAAGAGAACACACCCCTGGTCTGTCTCCGCCCCATCTCCATTATCAAGAGCATCACGAGATAATAAAGTTCATGTTTTGAAACAAAACAAGATATCGTCATCCTCCTCGTCCCCGTTGTATGATTGATGGTAAAATCCACTTTCTGTTGCTCTGCATCAGGACGTGGACTGTGACTGTCCCGCGCTCAGTGCTCGCCACTGCAACAGAGAGATCAGAATCCCGCTGACAAATCCTTAAAGCGCCGAGTCCCCCTGAGGGCTTGGGTAATGGCCGATGCCAGCGCCCATATGACGGCTGCCAGTTCTGCTGATGCAGACAGAGCGAAGATGCCTAACGTGACCTTTAGTGAATGCCACATCACATCAGGCCTGGATGTCACCCGCTGACATTATGCTGGGGCATGAAAAGGCTGTTCTGCAGGGGAGACATGGTGACGAACGTCCCCCCGGTGACAAACCTGTGGACGTGGTCTAATTCTGATTGACACGAGGGGGATCGGACGGCTTTGAATGGCAGGGGACGTACGTGCGAGCATCCAGGGGAGGATGTGGAGCCTGTTTTGTGTTGGCTTGGTCTGTTTTACTTTGCATTTGCTGGTGATAAAGTGCTGAGACAACTCACTCCAACTGGCATCATTATCCCAATCATCAAACAATTCTCTAAGCACATCAGAAATCCCTCTATAAAGTCATAACAAGCACAGACTCTATATAATCAGTAGGCATGTAGAGATTGGCGGGGGGAGTAAAGTTAACGCTTGGCGGCTAACACTGCAGTGGTGGGTTGTGTAGGCAGGTCCTTGGCACACTTTCAGAGGAGATGGAGGGCTATAAAAGCCATTGGCTCCTGCCACACCTGTACTCCACCCTATCCCGCGGCCTGCTTCCTATTTAAAAGCATCACATGCAGGATATTAGTCAGGGCTTTTTGCCGTCTGTGAGGTAGAAGTAACCTCTGAAGCGGAGGGGGGAGAGGGGAAAGTATGCAGGCCGCCGTTTGTTTTTTATTGGGGAAATAATGGCCTATTGAGAGGTTGGGTATTTAATGAGCAACATAATAGGCCCTGTAGTAACACATCTGCTATGAGCAGAGTCATTTCCTCAGCTTTCAAAGGCTGCTGCGCCAGCCTTTGAAACAGCGAGTTCAGTTGCCTTTGACTTAGTACTTCGAGATATCTGCTTTTTATTAATTGCAGAATTGCTACACCGGTAATACACAAGTGCGCCGCTTGGCTCCATGTTCAATCCTAACCACATTCAACGGCCGAGGGAGACACACTCCCTTGCCTGGCTTGACCTCAAATCTCTCACTGTCCAATCTAATTCCGGCATCCTTCAAAAATATTCCTCCTACTCTGCAATCAATTGTGTTTAATGTATTAAAGACACTCACCACAATCACCACAACCTTTGGCCCTTGCACAAATCAATGCCTCGTTAGACCACTAATGATCATTCATTGACTAATAAGATCTGTATCAACCTCTTGTAGAACATTGATTGGCCTTTGGCCTCTGTAGTGCTCTGTGCATTACGTGGACAACAGCGGATGGCAGCTGTAAGTCCCGAGGAGTCAGATGATGAAAAAGCTCCTGGTGGGAATGGACAGGAATCCTAAACCCCAAATAGACCCATTCTGAAGCACCTCAGGCCAAAGCTCTTTTCTTCTGTCCTACAGATCAATGAACATAACCTCTCTGACCACAGGTCAATCAGCGCACAAACCCCACAATTTCTGTCCGTCTCCCTCTCGCTCTTCCTCTCTCTCATCTTCTCCATTAGTCGCTGCAATTGTTCCATCAGGTGCAGGCGTGGCTCAGCATGTATGTGTCCAATCATCTCGTTGATGGAGAGTGGACTGGGTAGCTGTGCGACTGTGTCCCTGTGACCATATTTCCCCTTCTCAGGACCTGAGGGCAAAGATCGAACCCTGCCTCCGCCTCGCTCCAACCAATCAATCTGGCCCTCATTGAGATGCATGGTTCAATGATCTTTGATAGTGACTTACAGATTGGAGAGAGGGAGTGGAAGTCAGGGGGGAAAGTTAGGACTGTCCTTGGGTGTTTGAGGTGATATGAGGCTACTTACGAGCCACCTCATGGGAAAATATCTGCAGGTCTGTTTGAAGAGTTTTGTTCTTAAATATCTGGAAACAATTCAAGTCTGATGATTCATGTTAAGGCAGAGCTACCTATTAAGTAATTTTATATTTTTTGCAATATTAATGAAATCTAGAGGTTTTAAAAGATCCACGTGTTTCAGTAGCTGAGACCCGAATCAAGATCTGACTTGGATGAGGTTCAAATAAGATGCAGTGTCGTTGGGTCTGGTGGAGTCCCCGTTTGCGGTCTGTGTTTCAATATGTCCACTGCCTGAGAGGATCCAAGCAAACTTGCTATAATCAGAGTTGAGTTAGTCGACATGAAGTTTGGAAAAATGGCTGACACAATGAAGGGGAAAAGAAGGGGTTTTTTTGCAAATAATTTAAAGAGATAACAAACAAGCTGTCCAACCATCCCGTTCTTAATCTCAACTCATCAAATACCGGTGCTTTGTCAGTGATGTCAGCATCAGACACAGACGATAAGAAGCACATTTTGCGGCAGTATGATACGCACCAGGCACGGTAGTTTTAGATGCAGTGGGCAATAACCCTACTTGTCAAATACCGACGTGTGCAAGTGGACATTGGCGCTGGACATGGACGTACCAAGGCTCCTTTTGCGGCAAAATGATATGCAAAGGGGAGGCCACCGGACACACCAATAATATAAAAAGCTATTAAGTATCTATAAGGTAGGCTGCAGAGAAAGTGGATGGGTTCAACATACCCTGGACTTTCATTCAGGAGCCCGCTGTTTGCTTCCCATTTAAATATTAAACCAAGCCATGATGGGCTTTTTTTAAAAACCTAACCATGTGCTTTTGTTGCCAAACCCTAAGGACATAAACGTAAAACTGAAGTGCTTTACCTACATTTAATTGTATTTTGAAAACGACTGTATGCATGTAAGGAGCAGAAACTGTACTTTCCCTGCAAAAACAGAAGAGTGTATTTTAAGACAATGCATGTATTAAGTGTCAATTGACACACTGTCCCTGACATAGGGGGGGGTACCTAGTACATCACATTTGGACATAATTGTCCACTGACAAAGTGGCAGAATTTGGCAAGTTGTAATGAGAACCTGTTGTTCTGACTGTCCTCAGGTTTTTTGGGATTGGGTCACTTTTTGATAAATTCATTTATACATTTATACATTCATTTATTCTACTGGTGCAAGTCCCAATGGGAACCTTCATTACGTGTCTTTCACCTTCTCTCTCCTGTCATCCATCTACCGTCAGCAGTTATGATCCTCCAAAAGTTGAGACATAATCGAGCTCATACTCTGGGCAGCAAATGCCAAACCCAGACTTTGACATTTGTTTTCTGACTGCTTTCTGTCAAAGTCAGTGCACTCGCATTGGTTCAAGAAGCTGGTGACAGCGGACAGCAATAGAGCTGTTCACCGGTGGCCTGTCACTCACTCTGATGCCGTCAACCTGCACTCGCTAGACAGACGGAAATATACAGACATCCAACTGTGTCACACTGGATCATACTGTCAGGCCTTGAACCTCTCTCAACACACTTCAGGCAATCAGTTGCCATAAACGGTTTAAGTTTAGTTCGTTTTGCCAGGAGGGAGAAGGTTTTTCTGGCACTCCTCAGTAACATTGTACATTTTCATCCCATTTAAGAGGTTTTCCAGTCTTCAAATGATTTTAAAAAATCTATCACACTTGAGAGTTCGGAATCACTTTAAAACAAATAGTTGTGATCAAGCTGAATACACAGGCTGCTTCTGTTAGCTTCTGAAAAGCTGACATTTTGCAGATAATGGCAACACCACCGCCCTGCTTGTTAGCACTTTAAGCAGCAATGAAACTAGTTGGCACAAAAAACTGCAAAGTTTGTTATTCCTCAATGATTGACTCCCTCTGGAAATAAGAAACTTATGAACACAAGTGTACGTCTTGTGAGATTTTTATATTTTTGTACCAGTGTGATGTTCTAGTGGGTTAAAGCAAACATGTTTATTCATATATATCCATTACTCCTGTTGCGATTGTCTCAACCATTCTGTGTGTGTGTGTGTGTGTGTGTGTGTGTGTGTGTGTGTGTGAGAGAGAGAGAGAACGAGAGAAAGAGAGAGAGAGAGACATCAAGACGCTAACAGACAGATCACAATCCCTCATTAGAGACTAATTAGATTGGCTCCAAAAATACAGATCACTATTACCCGGACCACTGATTAATACACATTAATACTCTCTCTCTTTTCTCTCTCTCTCTCTTATTATTCCATTGTCTCCTCATCACTTCCCTCTCATTTTCTTTTCCCCTCTTGCTCTTTCTCTCAATTAGTGGTTAATAAGGAGAAAATGAGAGGATCGCTCTGTTGCTTGCATCAAGTACTCAACTTTTCTAAACAGACAAACAGTGTGTCACTGTGTGTTGAACTCACTGAAGAGTTTAATTATACCAGTACTCAGTGGTATTACAACAACGGCTACAAAAGTGAGATCACACTATATATCCGATCAGTTTGGGACATTTTCTAACAGCAGTGTCCAAAAACCCGAGCTCTACTCCTGCATGTTGTTACACTGCTTGCCCATCAGTGCGTGTTTTTCCATATTCCTCCAAATGCCTTGAAAATAACCGCCCCAGAGGTACTGCCTGAGCTTTTTGCATCAAGAAGCGACTGCGGTGCCAACTCTGACACATTCAGCATTATAGGTACATGCACAAGGAGTCCGTCGCCCACTCTTAAACTCCCTAAACAAACATCATGCTGCGGTTTTGGCAATTTTAAAACAACAAGACTCAATAAGAGAAACGTGAGTGCTTTGAACACATCTACTTACAGTCAATGCTTTTTTCATTGAGGAAAAACAGTAGATTTACTACATTCTTACAGCTGCGATCAGGTGCATGAGGCACATACTGAAAATTCAGATGAGGTTCCCATATGGTGGTGAGGGGTTTAATGCACGGTACCTATAGTTACAGCATGTAACAAAAAAGATCTGAACATGAGTTCATTCATTATAACTCCAGACGAGAAAATAAAGGAGTAGAAAGAAGGAGAGACTTAAAAGAGAGAGGAAAAAGAGAGGGATGGCGAATTTTCTACAACACCAGAACTACCTTCCCTTAAGCACTGAATGGTGTTTGGCTTAAAGCAAAAGCTTGAGGATTGTAGGGAAATTAACTCCCCCCTTATTGCTTTTCCGTCATAATGACTCTCACTCTTTATCAGAGAGCTTTTGGATGATCACTCTAAAATGACATGGGTAGGACCATGTTTTTTTTCTTCTTCTTCTCTCTGAACCCATTTAATCCATTTTCTTTTCTTTTGATATGTTTTTGTTAACCTGTACAGTCTTCGTTAATCAATGATGTGTACTTGTGGGTTCATCCTGTTTTGAGTTCTGTTGTGCTGGCTTGACTTTACCATCTGCATCGACAGTAACATAGCGACAAAAAATACAAAAGACGAGAGAAGAAAGGAATGAATAGGAAGAGTAAGAAAAGACAAAGAGCAGAGCAGGGAAGAGAAACGTCCTGAAGAGGAGCTTGCAACACACTAAAAGTCATTCTGACTAAAACAGTAAATGCTAAATGGGAAACTGTTACTGTTTTGATTCTGACCAACTGATAACAATATCTAGCATTTGCTATTTAAGATAACTTACAGTTTAAAAAAAACAGGATTTGGTGGCATCTATATCCTCTTTCCAAGTGGACAACTAACCCACTAACTATGGATTTTGTATTTGATGGAAAATGTTACAATACGACACATGGGTGGATGTGCTAACTTTAGCGCATTTGCAGGTGCAATGTTAAGACAGGCTGTCACAAAATACTGTAGGTCTCCGTCCAAGCAGTGCTCCATCATTCAAAAAGTTTGCCTGCACTGAGTTTGAACAAGAAACTGAATAAGTAAGAGATAGAAAAAAGATGCTAGCTCCATGCTAGCCTCTTCCATGTTTACTAACCTGTCTTGCCGTGTACATGGCTCTGGTCTACTGGAAATGGGAAAGCAGTATTTTAAAAAAACTGCATATGCATGTGCTAATTTGGGTGTAAAAGGGGTATTATGGTAAGGCTGCAGATTGCAACCTACTGAAACTTCTCCTGGTTGCCGAGGGTGCAGGGAAAATATGGTGACTGACGCAAAAGTGCAAATGGCCCTATTTAGAGCCAATGATTGGTTTGTCCATTCTGGGCTATTGTAGAAGGACACAGCTGACTCCATGGAGAAGTAGATAAAAGTATCCCATTCTAAGGTATTGGAACAATTCTAGGGTAACAACATGATTTTACACTAATGAAAACATAGTTATGAATATTATTTGCCATTTCCATCCCTAGGATTTTAAAAGTTTTCAAAACAAACATTTTAATATGGCGGTGGTTGTCAGCGTTTTGCCAGTAATCCATAAGAATAAGAAACACACCACCACACAGAAAATACCAGAAAATGTAAGCAATGTACAACTGATGTACAATCAGTTGCTATTTTTTGTGTAATTATCATGTTTTGAACTACATTTTCCTTTTCAGCTGGTAATTCGGGGCAGCTGACACACAATGTCCCGCTGCACCAAAGAAAACACTCACCTGCCCTTCCCTCACACACCTGTCCCACATACACTTTGTGCAGCGCAGGTGAAGAGCGGAAGTTTTGGCCATTAGGGGCACGCTAATACACTTCAAACAAAATCTAAATGGTTGTGATCCCTAATGCAATATGCTGGGTTCGTGACCAAAAACAAAAAGAGCCCCACATTGGGCCTCAGGCGCAGCGGGCCTCCCGTCAGAACATTTCTGACACCCCTCCGCAGCGTCCCTCCCTTCAGTTTCATCAGCCTGCATCATCACAGATAAGCCATCTCCTCCCACCTCTCCTCCAGATAACATCTGATACTGTCAGAAACGATGTTGACTGCTGCTGGTACGAGAGGACCACAAGCACCTGGCGCTCTGTGATACACCTGTGTTTGGGTTAGTCACACTTCCTAAAGGATGTTATTGTGTCTGCCTGGATGAGCAAACAATTATGGTAAATGACTGTGGTTTTATCTTCAAATAGTGGAAAGATACAGGTGATTGAGCAGCTTATCTTCAGTAAGAAAAGAGGCATTTAAAGCACTGAGCTTTGAGGATCACTTCGTATTAGAAGATGGAGAAATCTTGGGAAACTTTTTTAACCATTTAGGAAAGCACTTGTGTAAAGTATTCCTATTATCAGATGTACAGCAAGAGGACAAGTGTAATATTGTATGAAATTTTTTTGTTATTTTCTGGCAACTTTAAGGCTGCTGCAGTAAAATAACTGCAAGAGCTATTTTGTAAATTCTGTCATGTGATACAGAGTTGAGTGTGAGCGGCCCTGAGAGATGACAACAAAATGTAACATAAAACCATGGACATTCAATACAACCAAATACAACACCACCAAAACCTGAGCCTTCCAACACAACCACAGAGCGCAGCTAACTAATGCTATCAACCAAAAGAACCAACATTATAAACTTCATGAAGTAAATATTTGTTGCAGGGCAGTTGTGTTGGATTCTATTAGATTGTACATCTGTTTGATATAAAACACTGTCATCAAACTTGTTGTTACGCTTTGGTCTACTTCAATTAAATACAATTTCCATATTTCTAAATAAAGACTTTGGGGCAAATAGAAACCTGTTTCCAATTTTAAAAAACTTCAAAAATTCTTTTGAAATTCTCTTAAAACTTCACTGGAAACAGTGGTGGGCAGTAAATAATGCTGTTGTAGTTGTTTTCTTTAGAGGATAAAGGGCGCAGCATCCCTGCATGCTGCGTGTGGTATCCCAGCAGCAGACTGACTTGACTCAACCCTGAAGCCTTGTTCAGCGTAAGATATACTGAGCTTTAATACAAAACTCTAAGTGGACGGACGACACTTTACATCAGACAGGAATTTAGTGTAGCTGATAGTTTTATTGTGTGTATGTGTGTAAGTGGATTTGTCAAAGTGTGAAGTGAAACTAATAGTGTGAAAAGGGACACACTGCAAATGTTTGTGTGTGAGAAAGAGGCAAGCAATGTGTGTATGTGCTCATGCGTATATCATTCACACACACACCGCCTGTGTAGCCCTGGTGAGCGCAGCGCGGTGTGAGCCCCCGTCGATACGCCCCTCCGATCTCCCCTGTCAGCAAACACAGGAGAACAAAGAGGCCTGTGGCAGCGCCAGCGGGTATAGATCTTCTCCCCTGTGTTCTCACTCAGCGGGGTCACACAGGAGCCGCTCACAGTTCAATCTCCTCTACTTGACTGATCAGGAGCTTTGAGCCGCTGCTAATGAGACTGGACCCTCTCCAGTCTGCAGGACCGTGAACCGGCCCACCCAGAGAAAAACCACAAAGTCCAGGAGTCCACTCACACAGAGGCAGCTATTTTTTTTCGACTGTGAGTCCAGATTAAACTAATTAAAAGCAATTATCGGTTATAGACATGATCAATTAAAGACCTTTATAGTCAAGTCTAACTTAGTAGAGACACTGATTTATGCATTTTATACTAAATATGAGTCTCAAAGGAAAAAGAGCTTGTAAAAACCCCAAAGTATTTATTTTCAATATTAAAATAGTAATACTGGGATAAAGAGCAACTATAGGTCACCATGATAAAACTAAAATACTAAAGTGATACCAGACAAACACATAGGCTCAACTTAAATAGATTTTATAAAGCAGAGAGTAATAGCCATTTTTTCCTTGAAAACTGATGATATTTGGGTAGATAAATTAAATATTTACAAATTTCTATGAATTTAAAAATAAGTATTGCTTTGGGCTAAATGGACATGTCTCTGACAACTCTATGATTATACTTAAGAACTCACATTTAGATTAAAAAAATCTCAATTGTGCCCATAAATATTTTCTCATGCATATTTAGATTCTTATTTTAGAATAAGCATTAGAATCAGATTATGTCAAAGGTTTAAACACAACACCTACTGCATTTTAATCCTATCAGAGCAAATTTTGAATATTAGCATACAAACTTCCTGTTACACTTCAGTCGTTTATAATTAACCAAAATTTCCACTTCCATTTTTTGTAAAGACTTGAAAAAGATGTGGAATTATGGCAAGTAAACACCTGTTTTCAATGAAAAAAATTAAAAAAAATTTAAAAACAGGTCAAACTTCATTGGACACATTTATAACTCGCACTTATTCGGTCGATATTTTATGCTGTTAAAGCTGCTGTATGACTTTTCTTATGTGAAAGTTGACAGTATGACAACATGATGCACTACAATAGTGTCATTTGCATCGAAACAATCCACAGCAAGAATCCCATAATCATTCAGTGATTGATTTGTAATTGCACTAATAGGGTCACGACCGAGACAATAGGATGCGTAAAGCAGAGTCCCTGCTCTTACTCAGCCTCACAGAGTCACAGCGGGCCTGCTGAGCGCTGCCTGTGTGGTCTGTGGGGACAATTAGCACAATCTCCATACTAATGGCAGTCTGTAATGGACACTGCTGAGCCTGCCAGCCACTGTATGTGTGAGTGTGTGTGTGCATATGCATGTGTGTGTGAGGGAATGTTTGAATACGCGCATATCCTTCAGTGTCTTCCTGTGTGTAGTCGAGTGTCTGCCTGCCCTCTGGTGTGTGTTAAGTGCACACTGAGTTTCTGTGTTTATGTATTTACGTGTGTGTGAGCCTAACCAGTGTCTGTTAGTAAGTAGCCAGTGGCCTGTATTTTACTGAGGTGAACCCCCCGTCACACCCCCTTTTGCTCGCGGCTCTAACCCTGATCCGCGGCCACTCATTAGCACCATAATAAAGAGTTGAGACGACACGTAAAAGGTTATATACTGCTGGACTGCTGTTTTCCTATCAATTATCAGGCCTGTGATTTATGGCCCGGACCCAATGCTATTCTCTGAGGAGAAATGGGGGAGTGTTTACACCCCTACACAGCAGGGTGAGGGGTCAATCCTGGCAAACTTTGACCTTTAAGGCAGGGGTGCACTGGCACTGATGATAGTTTGCAAACAGCTAAGCAGCACTGGATGTCATTAAATCGATCAGTGGGTACTCAAAGGTGCATGTTTGAGTAATTTGTACTGTTTAAACTGTCACAGATTACATAACCATGCAAAGTCTTGCTTTCTCTATAAATATCTGAATTCTAAATGTACTGCTCTAGAGCCAATCACTGTGACGCTGATTTTAATAGCATAGATATGTGAAACTGGCAAGTTTGTTTTTTTCTGTTGTAATTTTCAGCCATACCTGAAATATTCAAGATATATAGTTAAACACAATGATCCGTCCGACATACCTCATGTTTCTGTTGCTTTTTTGGTGTGCTGTGTTGCTTGGCTAGTGCCTTTGATAAACCAGATCTTCTGACATGGAAGCTGAGCAATGTACTTAGCTTCAGTGCATTAGATTACATGGCTAAACATCCACATCAGTGTAAGTGTACGATATATTTTGAATATTTTCTCCGTTTTATCTTACTAACCAATCGAGGTAGCCAGCAACTCCTGTGTTCTGAAAAGTAAAATAAAGTTTTTTGTCAGTGGAGTCTGATGGTTTTGAGGCAGCTGCTTCTTCTCCCCGTCAGAAAAGCCTGTCTAAGGGCAAGAAAAAGCGGTTAAAATATTCTATATATAGCGTAAACTTAAACTGATATAGATATTTTAGGTGGCTAAAAGCAAATCACTTATGGCAGCATTTGTTCAGCGCTATTTGATTTTATGTACGTGAGGCAGGGGTTTCTCTATACCCAAGAGGTTATTGTGATTCAGCCTATAGAATAAATTATTGAGGGCCCACTATATAGGGAGCGGAGAGTGAACAAAAGAGGGAGTCTATGCTGTAATATTTTCCACATATTTTCCACCCGCACACTTTGCAGCTTCTTAAACACGTCTTCCTTATTCAAATTCCAAAACATTACAAAAAATGCACATTTGATCATCCGCAATGGCTGCCAATCCTGCTCATGAAGCCACTGAATGATGTCGGGACGTCATGTATTTGGGAAGTAAAGCTATCACGCCTGGCATGCCTTTGACGCATTGGCTTTTGTCAAGCTCCTCCACAGCTGGGAGACTTGCAACAAGCGCAAGTGACATGCTGTAATGAGGTTTGTGTGTGACACGAGGCAAACACACATATAATATATACCGTGTGTGTGTGTAAGTTCCTGGCTGCCATCCAGGCGTGCAGGATTGGTGTGGTCTTGCTGTCTGTCTGCGCTGCTCCTCAGCAGCATGTGTTTAACCCCAGCGTTTGGCCTCCCTGCCCTCTCTATCTGCCTGACTGATTTGTGAGGCTCCGGGGACACGACGGAGGATGTGAGTTTGTACGTGTGTGTGCCACTTCTTACGAAACATGCGTTTCACTCTGCAGAAACACTGCCTTTATCCCAAGCCTCCCCTCCACACACGCGCACACATACACACACAAAACAGGTCTTTGATGTGAGATCAGAGGCGGTCATGATGCAAGTCGATCAGGTGCACAGGCAGAAGAAGTAAAAAGAGAGAAAACGGAGAGAGGGGAAGAAGGAAAGACGGCCTCAGTTAAAATGAGGCTGTTGTTTTAACGACCCCTGGGCTCTGCACTCATTATGACCCTCTCTCTATCCGCCTGTCTTTCTTTACACAGAGGCAGTGCTGTTTGTGTGGGCCGATCACAGTAGGCGAAGGAGGCAGATGCAGCGACTACAAGATGTGTTATGGCTCATGTTTCACCAGAACGTTATGTTGACCGTCTAACAGGTGCTGATGGTCACCACAAAAAGACCTCTCTACACACAGAGAGATTTCCCCACGCTACTGTAAAGACCTCCTGCCAGACTTATAGATATCCTGTCTGTCTCCGACAAGCCGTGTGGTCCACAGCCTGACAGCGTTTGAAGATACAGCAGCCTGCATGGAGGCCATAATACACACACTGCATCCACAAATACACATATAAAACCACAAAGACAACACGTAAATCTAAATACATGAGTATAAAACCTCCACGATCCCTCTCTCCGGCCCTTATGAGATGAAGGGAAAGGAGGTAAAAAGCCAAGAAGAGTTTCCCCTCCTGCCAGGATGAAAGCCTCTTTTACTTGGGAGAACATTAGGAGAACAAACTACCATCACAACAGGAGGGGGAACAGTCAACCGCGGCGTGCTCTCACATCAAACACAACCACCATTAATATTGTAATGCTTCCTCCCCAAGCGTTTGAAATCAAGAACAAGACTACCAGTGTGGTCAGCGAGCGCTGGTTGCAGATGTGCCTTATTTGAGACAACGTAGCTTTAAAAGCATGATGTAGAACACAGTGACTGCAGGATATGATGTTGTCAGATACAAATGATTTGTAGGAACTGAGAGTTTTGTATCTTGACCTCTGCAGATCTTTCCTTTTTTCACTTTTTAAGTTTTATGGAGATTAAGTGGTGTTTAGTGGCTAGGATTGCAGATTTCAGCTGAAAGTTGTCCCGATTAAAATTTCTTCAGTGTTCACTGTTGAGGAGGTTTTTAACCAGGAGCCACACTATACACAGAGGTCTCTTCCTTTCCAAAACAAATGACCAAGGGATTAAAATGGGTAAAAACTGTGAAACAAATAAGTTCATCTTTTGCGCCATTTTGCACGTTGCCCAGCGCCTACTATATGTGCTCACCTTTTTTTTCCTAATAACTTAATTTGTGCTTTATTTCAGAAACAGGCATTCAAGAGCCAAATTATCCCCAGAGGTGTCCTTCTGTCAAAAAAAAAAGGATCAGGTAAGTAAAACTGCTAAAAACACAGAATAAAGCACTTTCCATTTGTTTAAAAAAGTGTTTTTCTGATGCTGGTGAAAACGTGAAATGCTCTGTCTAGAGCCAGGGTCTGGTTTGTCCTTTCTGGGCTACTGTAGAAACATGTTGGTGCACCATAGTAGACTGTGATGATGAGAACCAGTTTCCTATGGAGATAAAAATGTACTGTGCTAATGTAACAAAAAAACAACAAGTATTATCATGCACTAAAGCAAACACACTTATTGTTATATTTCACTTCTCCCAATACATCCACCTAAATCCAACACACTGGACCTTGAACTTTACTACAGATTAAAAATACTCAGCCAAAAAAATATTTGTTACATGACGATATGCTGTGTTGTCATGATTCTGCCATTTTTTTCCTCCATGTCTCTGAATTCACTTTGGATGCTTTATCTCAACTTTTTCCATCTTTCTTTCTATCAGCAAGCATACCCAGTTGTGTTGCTCATGTTCTTATTACATTTTCTTACCAAAATTTGTTCATAACAGATCACGCTGACACAAAATCATACAAACACACTCACACAAAAAAGAAAAAAAAAAAGGCATAAACATATGGTGAGTGTGACTGTTGATGCATGGAGTGCACATGCAAGTCCGCCTGATAAGGAGTGTACACCCTGGGAATAATAGCGGGCAACGGATACCATATGTGTATGCATGAGAATCGAGTGGTTGCTATTGATCTCCTGTGGCCTGACAGTGGGATGTAAACACTGTGTCTTTCAACAGGAAGCTCCACTCAATACAAGCGGCCGTCAACGACTGCTACTGCTACAGCGCACCGATGGCCTCCCTGTTATCAAATCAGCACGCACAGTTAGAGTATACGGGTGAGTGTGTGTGTGTGTGTGTGTGTGTGTGTGTGTGTGTGTGTGTGTGTGTGTGTGTGTGATAGAGAGAGAGAGAGAGAGAGGGAGAGAAATGTCAATATATCTTACACACTTATATGCACAAATAAGTGTATAAAAAATATGCACGAACATGCACTGCTGACGAGTGAAAACAGCATAATTTTGATTATTTTACTGATTTAATGACTGAATTACAACAAGCTTCTAATGGCAGTAATATACTAAGATCTGAGTCACGTCCGTCTAAAGTGTGCACAGGCAAACACCCTCCACACACACACACACGCACACACACACACACACACACACAAAGCATGTAAGCTGTGTCCAGAACAAGCTCAAAGCCATCAAACGTCACCACAGAGATAATCCATGTGCCAAATCTAAGATGAATCTATGTAATATTGATTCTGTTCGGGCACCGCACTAGTCCGCTAACAGGCCGTGAATAACCGACCGTGGAGGGCACTTACACCCTGAGCGCATCTGGTGGAGAATCCTCAATGTGTGTTACGCTTACATGTTTCCCCTCTATTAACTTCCTGCAGGATTTCTTGTAACACAGGTGAAGATTTGGCGAGTCTCTCAGCGCCTTCTCATCTTCTGAGAGATGACTTCACCGGCCCGTGCCTGATTCAGTTAGTTAGATTAAAACTGGTCTATTTAAGCTTTCATGTCTCACCTTACAAAAGTGAACACGCATGCTCACTCAAGTGATACACGAATAAATAATAATACTTTCAATAATTGTCCATGTGCAGTACATTACACAATTTTTGGTTACCATGATGTTAAGCAATACTTTGAAATGTAATTTCCCTGACACACTGTGTCAACAGTCAAAGAGGCAGCACTGAAAAAGGTAGATTTATCTGAAGTTAAAAGTTGCCAACAGCAAAAACTAAAACTGACAGCAGGTTGGCCAATAACATGCATGAAATAAGTCAGTGGACTGACTTTCTAACAATAACAGAAGACCATCACAAGTTAACAAAGAAGAAAACCGGCACTGTCATTTAGGTGAGTGTGAACCTGTAACCATATACAGTAGTATGCTTGCTATATTAATGTAGAATATGTCTGATAAAATGTAGCAGCTGACACTGTTAAGTTTTGTTTTGTATTTTGTGTCTTTCACCAAACATGCGACTTACAAGCTACAACATGAAATAATTTCCTTTCCCATTAATTTTGACAAAATGCATATTTGCCACGACCTGTGCATGAGCATGCAAGAGACACGCAAGCTTAACTGCAGTTTGTGAACAACAAAAATTTGTCAAACAGGATTTGAGATCTGCATGTAAGCAGTACTCACATATCACTTATGTGAAACTGGTTCCAGGTCAGCCAAATAATTTACAATTGTAGAGAGAAGAGGGAGGTGAAAAAGCTGTACTAAACTCACTCGTACAACAGGCTATGCTGCCAGTTGGACAGCAGTTGACTATCTTTTTTTGTTTGGTGGCCCTCGCAGATGTCTTTGTTGACTCTGCAGGTGAGGGGCTTCACTTTTTTGACAGCCACAACCGGGAGTTTGGTGTGTAACAAGCATCACAACTCAGAGGCTCTCAAACATCTGGCTCCAGTTATCACAGCTCTCACTCAGCTTTGCCACCACAGTAAGATACACTAACACACACACACACACACACACACACACACACACACACACACACACACACACACACACACACACACACACACAGCACTCCGTCAGCGTCTGGCCATGGTGTGTTTTGCCACTCCACTCCTTCGGTTTCCCAACTCATGTTTCTGGTAAAGGGGCTTTTTAGTTCCAGCTCAGGCCTGCAGCGGAAAGCATCTCCCTGAGGAAAATAAGCATGACTCGCTCCAGTGAAGACATCTGCCCTTTGAAAGCGAGCGTGGCTGTTTGAACAGCTGTCAGAGCACACCGTGCGTCTCAGACCTTCCCTGATAAAACAGGCAAGTCTGGGAGGGGAAATCGACAGAAGACAGACACTAAATGGACAGCAGGATACGTCCACTGGCTGTGATGCCATGTTGTGTAGACTGATGAGGAGCTGCGAGAGGAACTACGGCAAGTGGTCACCTGTGCTGAACTGGAGACTTATGTGTCATGGCCTTAAAAAATCAACATTGTTTTTTCCATAAAGTTTTGACTAGGGCTATAAGCGTTAAGGCGTTAATCGCGATGTGATTAAGGTGTGAACATAATGTGTTAATTTTTCTTAAATTGCATTAATCGCTGGCTGACATTAATGTGTTTAAGTTCTGGGCTGAGTTTTACAGCTAGAGTGATGATAGTGGTATCATATGAAACTAGGAGATCAAAGGAATCCAGCAATACCAGCGTGTCATGCTAGCTCATTAGGAAGGGGCAGTAAATAATGCTCCAAAGTTAGGTTCGATGCTGGCGATGGAAAAATGGCATGTCCATTTCATAGAGGTTCCCTGACCTCTGACCTACAAGATATCAGAATGAAAATGTGTTTTCTGTGCACCCATGGGTCTCCCCTTTACAGACAAGTCTACTTTATGCTAATCCAATGCAGTCTTTGCTGTCATTTGACTTCATAACTATGTTGTGTTGCAAAATAATGGAATGTAAAATGTGATTAATCACAATTAACTTTTGCAATTCTGCATTAATTGCGATTTAAAAAATGAATCATTTGACAGCCGTAGTTTGGATTGATTCATAGGACATAAGCGTTATCATTTCACCTCATATTCAAAAATACTTAAATAATTTCCAAGTTTTTAGTTGAGCACTGACTACCAGTGTGCAGGGACCAACTCCAGTTTTAAGGCAGGTGCTTTGCTTAAGGGAAGGCATATTTCTAATACGCGACATAGAGACCCAAGCACTTGGAGAAAGTCCTTTCAGACACGGGGAGAACATGTGGCCCAATGCAATAGGTCGTTTCAATTATGAAGAAAGCTTAAAAAGTATAAAAGTATGTTTTTATGGTTTAGTTTGCACTTCAGTGACTTTTTTGCATCGCCCTCGCTGCAGCAGAATGCGAGCAGCAGACACACTCTCCCAACCCAAGAAGATTTCAAGCTTAACAGTTAAGACTTTTGGTCCTGAAGTGACTGTCTGTTACCCAGTCAAGAGGAACAAGTGTATGTCAGACTTAGAAAAGTGCCGGGAGCTCAATTGCATTAAAGCTCTTAGTTTGCCTGAGCTCCAATCTAATTGGATAAAGCTGGAAAAGCAGCTTCCAATGTGCACGAATCCATTTTTTTTCTCCCAAACTCATTTTTTTTTGGAGGAGAGACGCTCCCCGTGTTCTGTTCCACCCCGTCTTTTGTCCTTGTCAACATTCCCCAAATGAGATTCCCAAAATCAGGAGGTGAGGGGAGCACGCATGCACGAGTGCACTGAGCAAACATTGTCAGACAGACACACCTCTCACACCAGCATGCCGCCTGGCATCTCTTTCCTTTCCCGTCCTTATTAAAATTCCATATTGAGATTCCTTCCTGCCACTCCGCCTCCCTGGCCCTGTCACTCAGCCACCAACCGGCGACAAAATCAGCAAGTTTCAACAAAGACGCACACATATGCATAGAGGCACACACGGCACACAACCCAAACTTTTCTTAAGACAACTCGTCCCTGCTCCCGCCCTTTATGTGTGGGATGAAAGTTTCCTTTAGGTGGTATGTATGAGAGCGTGTATCGGCATCCCCCCCCCCCTCCTGCCTTCGCCCCTCTCCATCTCTGCCCCCCCTTCTCATTGTCATTATTTTCGATGGTGTCCCCCTCTGATCTGCCGAGCCTTTGGGTGCTCTCTCTCCTCTCTCTGTCTTTCTCTGCTCCCTTTCATCTGTCAGGCGCTCCCCTTGGCGACCGCCACTGAGGGGGTTTGATTTCCCATCATGCCTAGCATTGCCTCCCTGACTCCGGCTCCCTCTCTCCCCCCACCCCCTCTCCCTCTGAGGCGAGTGTTGTGCCCCCGCGTCGTCGGGCAATTATCCCCGGGAGTAATGAGGAGCGGCTCTCCCTCCGCGGCGCACTGACTGACACCTCTCCCACTCATTTGTCAACAAATCAGACGGCTGGTGTGGGCGGCCATATTGAGCTGAGGGTTGTCGTTGGGAAGCTCAGGCTGAGGCGCATCGCCGCGTCTCTCTCTCTCTCTTTTTCTCTATCCTCCTCCATCCCTTCCTCTCTATCTCTGCCACCTCGTTATCTCTGACAGGGTGTCATTCGTTCCAACTCTCACTCCTCCTATGTCAACCCTCCACACGCTCCGATGTATTTGTGTTCCTCAGCCGCCGAGAAAAGTCTGACTTCCAATAGGCCTAATGGTCATATGTGGCTAATGATCACTAAGCTGAATAAGTGACACTATTCAATTTATTTGTGTCAAAGTCAGTCACAGCCGGGAGCCGTAAACACTTTGTCCAACTAGACAATAAAGACTAAAGTGCAAAAGGGAAAATATTTCCAGATACGTCTTTACTCACAAAGACTCCTTTCAATTTGTCACCATTAGTGTCTGCAGCTGTAGAGGATATGTAAATCTCGTCTGCCGTTTCGTGCCAGGGCGAGCGAGGTCTTTGATGTACCATTTTAACTCTGTGTATGTCACTGCACACTTTAAAGATGCGAGATGAGTGACTGTGTGTGAGCGTTAGATGTGCCGTGCATGTTTACATACTGAAACATGCATCAGATGTGTGTCCCTGTGAGTCGAGTGTGTACTCACTGTGCTCTTTGCGCTCCTCGGGGCTCGATGAAGCCTCTCCGTCAGACAGCAGGCCGGACATGGAGAACAGCTTCCTCCCTGATTCCTCCCCAGCTTTGAGGGAGCCTCCCGGGGAGCTGAAGTCAAACTCCTTCCCCTCCACCTCTGGGAAGCAGCTTTTCAGCCTCTTGGCAGGGGTAAAAGCCGACTGATAAACCCCCGACTCCCTCTCCTCTTGCGGGGAGGAGAAAGGTCGGAAGGCACCCACCCCGCTGTGGTTGAGCATGCTCAGGGTGGAGCAGTCCAGGTTTGGTGGGGTGAACTGGGGGTGCAGGTGGAGCAAGGAGGCCGGGAAATCTCGAGAAGGAAAGGTGCCTGACATGGGGCCTTGGCGCTGGTACATGGAGGTGAAGGTGTAAGAGGCTGAGGGGAAGGGGAGGTGGAGGTCCTTCTCCACCGAGGCAGGGACACCGAAGGGCCTGGGCGCCTGGCAGGGGACAGAGGCATCTCGGCCAGCCTCGGCAGTGGAGGCGAGGACCATCAGGGCAGGGGAGGCCAGTGGAGCTGGCAGGTAGGAGGGGCTGTCCATCTTGAAGGGGCGGTGAAGGTCCATTCACCTCCTTTTTAGTGGTGCTGAGGAGTGAGAGAAAACACAGAGTGTTGAGGTTGAGCGTTAAGGCTGAGCAGCAACAGGACATGAAAGGAGATAATTTTAAAATATGCTTTTTTTCTTTCAAATGAGGCATACAAAAAGCAATATTTTTCTTTACTATTTCACAGGGCTATAATAATTATTTAGCGCTGACTAATGTAGAAATAATAAATTTAACTCAGGCAGTTTTTTTTTTCATGCTTCACAATGCCAAAAAACACACCCAGTTGCAACTCTAGAGGCATTTTTACAATCACAGTTTTGGACTAATTTCAATAGAAAAGGGTTGGAGGAGGCCTACTGTGCCTGTAAATAATTACGATGGAATAAACTGACAATAAAACACACACGTAGCCGATGCTTTCAAAAGATACATTTGATAGTGAGGTGTAAGCAATTAGATTTGGGAAAACCGTCCAAACAAAAAAAAAAAAGAGAAAAAGAATGACTCCCCTTTTTTATTCTTTGTAATAAATTGTCTCAGGTTTTAAATAATTTGCAAATCGTGTTAATTGTGTTCAATAAAAAAAACAAGAGATAGGAGTTTTTAATAATCCCGGAATAAAAGTTTCTCAACATCTCGGTTCTAAAATGTGAAACACCAATTTGCACAAAAACGTCAAAGAATGAACTGAGTTTTATTAAATGTAGCTTATTTTAAATATTAGGAAAAAGGTTGAACAATAATATTTTAGTAGCTTATCGGAGAGAACAGTGTAATGTAATTCGCTGGTTCCCTGTTTTTCTCTTTATCTGAATTTTGATAAATATTTTAAAAAAAAACATTACTTCTCGGAAAAGGCCGAAAAAAGAAAAGAAAAGTTTGGGCCCACTGATTCACCTTTTTGAACTAAATCAGTCCTTTTTTTCAGTTTATGAACCCAAAATTCTGTAAAAAAAAAATGTTTTTACCAGGATGAGAATGAAAGTTTGCGCATAACAGTGACATACTTAATCTACCTAAACAAACTGAAAACTACACACCGTCAATACTTTGCAATTAAGAGACAATCCGTCGACCTTTTGCGCGATCTTAAAGCGCTAAAGTCAAGCTTTCACCCTGTTAGACCACAACAATTCAATTTTCCTCAAAGTCTTAACATCGTTACAAACACGGGAACAGTTTTCCAGCGAGAAAGTTCCTTCACTTCAGAAAAAAAACCTACCACAAAGCTCCACAGCCGACAGAACACATGGCAATCAAATCACCAATTAAGCCAATTAAAACAAATGAAGCTGTAATCACTTGTGTTATCGCTCACTTACCGCGCACTCGAAGCGGGATTTGTTTCGCCGTCAACCAACTCTCTCTCCCTCTCTTTAAACTTCTAATTTCAAGGACGCGGCACTTTTTCCTTGTCGCGCAGGAAAAGAGAGAAACGAAGAAAAAAAGACGTGGAGCTGCGGGCTGCGCTTTCTCCAGTCCTCCTCCAGATGTTGCGAGTGTTGAACAGCGAGACAGCGTGTGGAGTTTGGAGAGGTTGTAGTCGCTGCGTTTTCAGGGCATCAGTGAGTGGACTGGCTGCGGGTCGCTCTGATTCCGATGGTCTCTCCTTCATGCGCTCCTTGTGACAACCCCCCCACCCGTCTCCCTCTCCGCCTGCCCTCTTTCTCTCCACCCCCCCTCTCTCCCCTGCGCTCTTCCCCTGAGACGCGCTGCCTGCGATGGACATATTCAATTTCTTGCCCTCGCTTAGAGTGAAATTGAGTCAAAAGAAAAATACAGTATTCAGTTTTGCCAATAACTTTGTGCCATTGAGTTGCCACACCATATAACTTAAAATACAGAATAAAAAGAAACTAAATTCTTCATGTAATCATCCTTTCTTATTGTGGTTATTATTTTAGAAGCCCATAATAATAGGCTCTATTATAACTGTCAAACAATTAATTTTTGAAATTTTGATTAATTGCAGAATTTCAATAGTTAATTGTAATTAATCATATTTTTAATCACGTTTTCAATTTTATTATTTTGCTCACAGCAGTTTTGATATTGACAGGGTAAAGCAATTCTTGCCAGATTGTCTTGATTAGTTATCAAATGATAGCACAAAACTACAAGGGACTAGCACAAAGTGTGAAGTGAAGACTCATGGGTACATAGGTATCTTAAGGTCAGAGGTCAAGGAACCCCTGTGAAATGGCCATGCTGTTTTTCCATTGCTAAAATTTAGCCTAACTTTGGAGCATTATTTTGCCCCCTTCCTGAGATGCTGGCATGGTTGGTACCACTGGATCTCTCAGGTCTTGTAGTCTCAGATGACACCAGTTTATTATAACAGTTTATATTATCAGTCTAGCTTTAAAACTCAGTCCGGTGCAGCCTCTTAAAGACAGGAATGTTGGCAGGCAATTAACACAATTTAAAAAAAACAACAAAAAAACCCCATTTTATTAGGATCTAAATGGAACCGCGATTAACACGTTAATGCTGACAGCCATAGTTATGACTTTTACAATAACCTCTCCATTTTCAATGATTACATCCCTGATCTATTAGAAAGGACACACATGCACTTCATGAAGGCTTTTTTTTAACCATAAAAAGCTTAAATTCAGTGCACACAAGTCAACGCACTCAAGTTATCATTTCAGCTGTGTGTGTGTTGGTGTCACTGCTTTGTTACTGTGAATGGTAGGTGATGGTTGTCCTCTCCTCGGTGGCTCACTGAAACCCTTCAAGTCTCCGGGCCAGTGTGACTGACACCTGGGAACATTCCCTTTTGATGAGACACAATGCAAACCAATGGTATTATTTGTCACAGATAATCTGCTTTCAACTCCAACACATTACACACGGCGTAATATCTGCATTATTCATATCTGATTTCCAGCACATTGTCAGAAAGCACAGCTCAGAGCGCCACAGATCAGCCCAAATCACTCTTAATTTGTTTTTATCGGTATTGGTATTGCTTAAAGACTTTTTGAAATAATGTAATTGAAATAATTCCTTATTCCCCCGAGCCAATCCAGAGGCTTTACACTGCTAATCTAATGTGACACGCAATTTCCGTCTCTCAGACGATTGCTTCCCCTCAGGTCCCTGTCTTTAATGAACAGCCATTTGGCTGTGAGCCTGTGTGCGTGCATGTGAGTGTGTGTGTGTGTGTGTAATCAGAGAGCAAGAAAGAGTCCTGAGATAGGAAATGAGTGAATTGGAAATATCACAGCCAAAAAGAAGACACAAGGAGGAGGCATGAGGGGAGACATAGCTGAAAATCAGTGGGGTTCACCGTGTTAACTCAGCCTGAAAACACACTGGATAATTGGGATGTAAAAATAAATATTGACTCTATACCTACATAAGACTGAGGAGAACCGTGATCTAGCCTGGACACTTCATCATCCATAATGTGATCCCTGTGATGGAGCTTTTCGTGTGAGCCTCTTCCTCTCACACCTACGAAAGCCCCCTCAGCGAGGAGGTGGAGGGCCAGACAGCAGATGCAGACCTTTAAATGGACACATAAACCAGAGTCCAGACTGACTCTGTTACAGTCTCTCTCTAGGACCAATATGGGAGCATGTAACACATGTCTTCCTGGTGACAAGGCAAGGTCATTACTCTGCTTAGGGAGCACCCTCTCCCTCACACATTGTTTTGGGGTTAGACAACTGCATACCATTGCACACAGCGTCAAATAGACAAACTCACAGTCCAGAGCTGGCTAAAACAACATGGAGGCTGAATTCCCAAATCAAATCTGCTTGGAGCGCATATTATCTTCGTTTCATTTCACATTAATAATCAATGATATTTCAGGAAACTGGTGTTATAATCCATAAGCAAGAAATGCCAAAAATATCCTAATTTGCCGGCTGATCAGTAAACACTCACTACAAGTAGCTCATTGACATTCTGATTATTATTTCTACCCTGTTCCTCCAATTTGCCCGTGTGCTGTGGCTGTGGGTGGTGTATAGTGGATGATGATGGGTGTGTGTCCTGCAGGCCCAGTGAAGTGTTAATGATGTCCCCGCTGCCTCAGCCAGGTTATGGCACAGGGGCCGTTAGCCGCCCTGGGTAAACTGCATGGCTCCCAGAATAAATTGCCACCCGGAGCCACGCAGGCTGGTCAGCCAGCCAATTACAGGCCTGCCCGCTCAGCTGAGGATGATGGGATACGATGTTAATTGTATGTCTTCATTTTCTGGCAGGAGGTGAGTCACTTGGCTTGTCTTCTTGAGTGCCGTACACACACATGCATGCATATGCAGAGCGTAACATCTTAATGTATGCCGTTTATGCTTTGATTTGGTCGCTTTTTGTGTATCAGTGCGGTCACATTCCTCTGTCATATCTCAGAGATGTCGAGCTATTTTAATTTCATTTAAATTTTACAGCTTATTTTCTTTGGTCTTTAGTGTATTTCCCAACAAGTAAGAGATGAGATGAAGCAAATGAAATCAACGTGCTGAGAGTTCTCCACTTCTTTTATTATGATGCCAGAGGTCATCAGCGGAGTCTTTTAACTTTCACAATGCGTAATTGGAGTGGTGAACAGTAAATAGTCATGTCTTTTTTTTCTTTTTTCTTTTTTATGCTTCTCCCTTCATTCCCAGTTCTTGTTTTGGGGGTGTGGAGTAAACTAAGTTACTGCTGTAATCATTTCCACAGACCAATTAGTGATAATTACCTTTTGCTGTGAGACTCACAATCTCCAATTACTGCAGATTGCCTTCAAAATTCATACGATTTGCCCTAATCAAAAGCAGAGGAGCATGGAAATGAAAAAAAGATTTGTTTTTAAAGTGATTGTGCCTGCTGGAAAAAGCTGGAAAGAGATGTGACTCAAAACAGGACAACAGAGTGCCCCAGCAGGAGCCGCGCAGTGGCAGCAGCAGTGGTGGAGATGAAGAGTGCTCAGCTCTCTGGAGTCAGTTGGGTGGTAGTTGTGCGGCGGAGTTCTACACTCTCCTCAGTATATCAACATAGAGACTGTCTGGTAGCAGTGCTATGGAGAGAGAGGTTAGCTACTATATTAACATAGGGAGAGACAGCGCCAGAGCAGAGCAGTCTGCCAAAGACTGAGCAGTGGAAGTGAGACAGAGAGAGAGGCCATCGACCAGACAGCTACAAGATGGAGTGGAAGGGAACGTGTGAGAGATGAGCTGTCGAACATGTGACAATGTGTGTGTGCGTATGAGGGAGAGTGAAAGGATGTGTGTACGCACGAGTGTGTGTGTATGTGTGTGTGTGTGAGTGTGTGTGACAGCTCCCCAAAGCAGCCAGTGAGCGTGAATGTGAGGAGGAATACAGAGAGGTGCATTATGGTCTCAATCATTGATCGCTTCCTCCCAAGGGGGCTGGTGACTGCCCCTCACCACACACACACACAGACACACACACAGACACACACTAGCGTCCTGTATGTTTGCACATTCACAGCACACCCGTGTCGGCGGGCCGATACTGTTTGCATGTACTCAACTTTGTCTTTCTGCTGAAGTTAAATTCCCTGAACTTAATACAGTTTTACCAACAGAGCACTGCGGAATAAGAAATGCATGCTTTGTGATTTTAGGGAACACTGTCCAGTTTTATTGTAACTTAAACATTATGTAACTTTTTTACCCTAAAATAACAGCTTAATTTTTTTGATGGTGCACTGATTTGTTATTGGGACAATGGCACGTCTTTCTTTCCTGCTCTGTCTTTCTAAAGCCTGTTCTCGCATGTAACTTTGGTGGGGGGTTCGGATCTTCTGGGAAGTGTGTAGCGGTTTACGGCACTACACCACACCCCACCAGCTAGACGCTAGCTTGGTATTCTCAGAGCAGACATCATGGCAGAATCAAAAAAACATTTTTGTAAAAATTCAACCCTTATCCTTTGTAACTAGCAAATAAATATAGGGTTGCAAACTGTTTATACTGTTCTGACGTAGGCTGTTGTGATTTGTCTCATGGCTTATGGGAGAACCACAGCAACAAGACAGCAGAGTGTACATCCCGTCAATGTACACTGATTTCCATATCTTTATATATCTATAGCAGCTCACCACATAATTAACATTGAACCCAACTGGCAGAATAAATTATGGCATTATACGTTTCTGCAAGGCACGCCTTTGTGGCATTTGTGACTTATTATGTAGTGGATATTTTAAAACTTTAGGCATAAAAACCAGTTGGTTATGGTTAGAAAAAGATCATGTTTAAGTCTAAAATACCCAATTTTGGTGCCCCAATGGTTGCTGGAAATGTAGCAATGGGCGACCTTCCATTAACTGTCAAACTGCACAAATTGAAATAACAAATATAAAGTAACTCCCTTGTATCGCAAAAAAGTTTTTACACTCGCATAACGCAGTATTTCAGGCCTTATTTCACAAAACTGCAATGTAAACCCTTTTTTTTTGCTTTCATAGGTCACATGATGCTGTGGCTTTATGCTTGTCAGTAGGAATTGGTTCCCTCACTCTTCAAAAGTTGACTAGATCATCTGGAAGTTTTGAATCCACAATCCCTCTGTGAAATTGTGGACTATCAACTCCCAGAAAGCGTTCATATGTTGCCGCTTCCACTTACAAGGGGCTTGCTCTTCAATTGTAACTCGCATAACACGCCTACATCGCCTTCAATGATAGAAATAAACCTGTTTTCAACATTGTTTGCCTCGCTTTTAGGAATGTTATCACGAGAGGAGAAGTCACATAACGTCACTCAAGGGAAATGCATTTATCTCGCAATTATGTTTTATCGACATTCCGAAGATATTGCTGAAGTTTTTTTTGTTGGTTGGTCCCAATCAGTGGTCTGACACTTGGCAGGATTCCCGCCTTGTAGGTCTCACACCGTCAAACATCTCCTCCATCTCCGAATAACAAGTCACCTCATATACATCAGAAGTATGTCACTTTGGAACGTACAAAAGCAAAGTATCTATGGTTTGCAGAAACGTACAATGCCAACATTTTCCTCTTGAAATTGAGCTGCAACATTAACCGCCACATATTGATTTTCTATTTTTAATATTTGAAATGGGTACATTCTTATTATATTGTACAGCTGTGCACAGTGCATTGATTCACTCAGTCCTTTCTTGCCTCACTCTTGTGTCTTTGTTTATCAGATCACAAACAAGACAAGTATTAGCTAGCTAGCGTCCCCCTGCAGTCCCTCCTCCTCATTCTCAGACATTAGGATACTGTTTCAGCTGTGTACTAAGATGCATTGATGGGTATGTGAATATTTACAGACCATAAATGTGGGAATGACTTAACTCCAGTGTTTGTGTTTGTCTTAATGAAGGGAGGTGTAACCCAGTGCAATAGCTTTTAGACAACGCGGAAGTCTAGTAATCGGTGGCGTCAGCTTGCAACACCTACAGATGGACCCTTTCGCATTGTTATGATACACAACTGGTGGTCTGGATGGCAGTTAGTGTGACTGAATGATACACCAGCAGATTGCATCAGGTTGAAACAACATTGCTGCATAACATATTGAGCATAATATAAGGAGTGCAAGGGTTTTGTTGCCTAAACATAACCGCCTACTTGTGTTGTATTATCCTAACCACGTGCTTTTGTTGACATCCTGAACGTCAACACCAGACGCAGGTGGACACCTACAGCATAATATGTAGACGCAGAAGTTCTGACAAAGCAGCAATAAAGCCTGATAAAGCTGTGATATGTGACAACTCTGGATGAAAACATGTTGATACTTTATGACAAATAATTTAGGACAGAAACAGGACTAAAAAGCAGTAGGAAAAATGAACACGGCTTCCTCTTCTTCCACTCACCTTAATCTTTAGTTTAACGTAGCCACGAGGCGAAGTGTAAAGTGCAGAAGACAGTCAGTGTCCTCAACCCACCCCCACCACTTCAATCTACACACATAGACACACATAAGCACAACACTGCCCACCACCAAACATCACACCCTTTCCCCTCCCCTCCCTCTCCACCTCACCCATCCAGCCAGCCGGGCCCCCCCGCCCTCTCTCCTCTCTCACCGCCACGAGGCTGACACTAATGTGACACTCTGGAAAATAATTACCAACAAACGCACTGCTGACTGCAAACAGCTCGCTCCCCTCAGTGGACTGTCACTAGTCATTAGTCTGAACCCTGGGAGAGGACAGGACCACTGAGGGGGGGTGGGTGGAGGGGAGCGGATGATGAGGAGGGCCAAATCATGTGGAGAAGAAGGAGGAAATAAAGAGGAGGAAGGGAGATCTGACAGGTGAGATAGAAATAATCTGCTTTCAGGTTGTAAAACATGCAAAACAGTGTTGTGAGCTTACATGTCTGGTTGAATTGGAGCCGAATCTTGTGGCCCAGTCCTCATCATTGGCCCCCTCTGGTGGTTTACATTATATTAACTGTGGGATGGCAGCAGCACCTGTCCCACTTTGTCCAGGAGAGACTGTGTTAGCAGCACAGACTGTGTTAGCACTCTCGCTTTATTGGTTCCTAGTGCGGACAGTGTCCTTCTGATTTCCATCTGGAGCAGCTTGGTTCGGGGGATTTAAAGGGGACTCTGGAGTGAGACCTGAAGAAAAAAAAAAGGGAAATCAAACATTTGAGGGTGAGCGCACAGAAAAATCTATGGTCCAGGTAAGCAAAGAAGTAAAATGAAGAAAGGGCGCTCAGCCTGAAAGCTGTTCAAGGTGGCAGCAATTCCAACACAATTATCCAAATGCCACAGGGTACATCAATTCTTTGAACACCAACCCCCCTCCTGAAGTCCGTTATTTGAGTTGCCTTCGGGGGCAGCCGTGCCAGAGAGAGATTAAAATTTTTTAGAGCTCCCACAATGGCCAATATTAAAATGTCTCAATACATCTGCCCAGCTATTTTGATTGGTAACTTAACCCCTGACTCCTGAGCAAAAAAAGGCCCCTTCTCTGAGCAATTGTCAGCGGGCTAGAGTCTAATTCTTGTATGATTCAGGCTAATGAGCCGGTAATAGGTCCTGTGTGTGTGTGTGCGTGTGTGTGTGAATGAGAAGGATATTACAGTGTAGCGGAGAGAGGAGGAGGGCAGGGGTGGAGGGCTCTCATTGTTCAATAATCGGAGGGTACAAGGTTTAATCTGTGAGCAAGAAACTGTTTCCTCGCTTTGAAATACAGCAGGGGTTTTCATTGACAGTTTCCACATAAACAGGCTGACTTGATTGAAATAAGTTCTCATTCTGAAGTCAAGATGGCAACAGAGAGCGAGAGACAGATGGGGAGTTAGAGGGAAAGTGAAAGTGTGTCTGTCTGTGTGTCATCCAGCCAATGGCTTTATCCAGCCTTATCCTGAACCATGAAACCATAGTGCATGACACCCTTCTATGCTCTGCACAGATATGGCTATTCACTGTTAGCACAGAGATTTGACAAGCCAGACTGCTCTCACTCAACAGCCTGGGTCAAATGGATGACTGTCACAATCTTTTTATCTTTCTCTCTCTCTCTCTCTTCCTCTGTGTGTGTGCACCCTTCTTTTGCTCCCCACTTGCCTCCAATCTCCCAACTTTGCTTGTTCAAATTGACAAATTCAACCAGCTACAAAGGAATAAATGAAAGAGAGAGAAGAGGCCTCTGAAGGGGATAATCTTTGCAGAGGGAAAGATCTGGTTGACTGGGAGACAGGCAGGTGAGCATATTCATCTGTTATTCACAATGTAAACATGCAGATGTAAATGTTTCTCAGCATGAAAATGGTGTCAAAGTTAAAGCATTGAGAAATTATTTCATAAAATTGTTATTTCAAGATCCTGTTATTTGATTTTTTTTCACAGAGAAGTGGTGAAAAGAACACATTATGTGATAAGGAACATTGGCCACCCTTAACCCGACCAGTGGACAGTGGTGTATTGTATGTGTGTGTGTGTGTGTTTGGTACATGCATCACGCATTTGACTTAGACGATCAACATATAACATCATCCAACCCAATCAAAAACTGAAACATAAAGAAATGTCAAAGATCCAGTGTGTAGGATTTAGGGCCATATATTAGCAGAAACTGAATATAATCTAGCAAGTATTGTTTCCCCTTTTAGTGTATATTGACCTGAAAATAAGAATTGAAAATTGAACTGTTTTTGTTACCTTAGAATAAGCCCTTTATATTTACATAGGGAGCGGATTCTTGTCCACAGAGATTGCCACAGTGCAACACCATGTTTTTATAGTAGCTCAGAAAGAGCAAACCAAACACTGGCTCTAGATAGGGCCATTCGCCTTATCACACAATAGTGAGCAGCCCCTTCATGAGTGTGTCAGAAAAACACTGACTTTTTTTTTCCTTGACAAAATCCCCCTAAATCTTTCACACTGGTCCTTTAAATAAAAATTAGAATCCATAAAGTCTTACATTGGTGCAGACAGCCATAGAAAAAAAAACCTAGGCACCTGGTCTTTAGGTGAAATAATCTCATCAATGTATGGGTAATTGAAGACACCAGCACACATCGATTCTCGGTCTTCACGAGGACCTCGAGTCAATACAATAAATTTAAGTAAAAATTTTGTTAGTTTAAAAGAAAACTCCACTTTTTTAAGTAGAGTTGTCCCCTAAAAATCTCATAAAGTAAATGTACAGGAGTTTTATCCCAAAAACACAAGTTGGTAAAGTCAGTTAAAGTACCCATTGTGTAGAAAAATACACTTGTGACATATTACTACATATTACACTGTTTACACTGATACATCAGTGTGTAAAAAGCATTTGACTATTAATCCGGTCACAGTGGAGCTAATATGAACTACTTCATAACGCATTTAATCTCTAATAATACATTATATTTTTAAGGTCATCATTTTCTCATGTAAAATCTTAATCTGAAAAGTAGTAACTATAGCTCTCGAATAAATGTAGAGGAGTAGTAAAATGTAAAATACACATACTCTCAAAGATGTACTAGAGTCCAGTACTTGAGAGTAAATGTTCTTAGTTACCTTCTACTAAATGTATGTTTAATCATGTTTTACACAAATGTTTGCCTTCTTTTTTGCACATCTCTGTGCTTGGTGTAAGCAATGTCTTGTGTATAACACTTAAATAAAAATATGCAATCATTCATTCACTCCCTCTAAGTGGTATTTTTCCATAGCATCATTCAAACAGCAAATCTTGTGCTATATTGTTAACGTCTCTGCTGTAGTGTGTTACCTTTATGTGTGTCTATCTACCTCTAAGCCCCAAGAGGCCTTTTCATGCAGCCTGGGGTTTTGTGTGTGTCAAAATCCTAATCACCACACACTTCCCAGCTCCTCCACACACACACACACACACACACACACACACACACACACACACACACACACACACACACACAAACGGTCTATCGGTGTTCAGTCAGGTAAAGGTCTCTCAGTCGTGCTCTGTGAGTGGCCTCTGCTCAAACAGATCAATAGACACTGGCACGTCCCTCCACCAACCAAGAGAAAACAATTAAAAGCCATCGATCCTGTGCCAGGCTCCTCCATGAATATGCATGTGTCCTTGACCTTCCTTTGGAGAGGAGAAGAGAGAGAGACAGACAGATAGACTGACAGACAGGTGTAGGAGTGCGTTCCTCTCTTCCCCCCTCACTTGTGATGTTAACTGCTCTGTGGCTGTGCTTTGTGAAGCCCGTGCTCTTTTCCCTGTGAATCCGTTCGCATCAAATCTCAAACATGCCTCGCAAGCTTACAAGAGGCAAATCGTCGCATTAAAGCCTGTGAAACCAGTTGCTCTTTTATAAGCCCGTTTTAGGCGCAGACTGCTCTTTCCTGAGCCGTGTCAGGAACAGAGATCAAGTGGTCCCACAACAACTGTCCCCTCCAGCTCTCCCGCTGCCTGCCTCTTTTCTAATTACAGATGTGTGACATGCACATGGGGACGTCTCCATGTTAGCACATCACTGTGCCTGTCCTGACACATCCCGTGGTCACAACAGCAAGGGGCTGCAGGGGACAGCCCTGCCCTGTCCCCCGTCACTGGGGATTAGCATTAGCATGCTAACAGGACCCCCAGGGGAGCGCTGTGCTAAGGGTCAGGCTGACAACTGTCAACAGCCTGCTTTAATTAGCTGAGCCTGGTCATCAAGGAGCTATGCAAAGGCTGCCTCTACATCCAAAGTCCTGTTTACTAAAAACATCTGCACAGTTAGAAAAGTACCACACTGTCTTTTGACTGATGGTAACTGACGGATTCAAGCATGACAGGTGTTGCAGTTGAGAGTAAAAATACAGTGTTACCCGTGTATCTCCTCTAATCCATCATTCATCATCAATCCTCCCAACCCAGCCGCTTTAATATTGTACATCCAGAGTCAACTGTGTGAGTGCTCACATGTCACAATGGCTGGCTCCTAACCTGACAGTATCAAGATGGCGTTGTCATGGGCCCGGAGACGAGGTGAGAAGCAGAGTGTGTGAGAGGTAGAGTGTATCGTCAGTCAGACAGTGCATTATCCAGCTGTTCTGTGGCTGTCTACCTTTTTCTGTGGCGGGGTAATGGGAGTGTCACACACTAGCAGACAGTTGGAGTCTCACTATTCAGCTGAGAGGCCACATCCATATACACTGCCTGCTAACTGACTGCCAACACTGCCGAGGCTGTCCTGTCTGCCCCACAATGACTGTCAGTGGCAACCTGGGGGCTGGCTGGCTTGACTGTCAGCGACTGGTCACAAAGCATTTACCTGCTGACAGAATTGCAATTAGTCCAGGGAATGTTGTTACTGGGAGAAAGAAAAAGCGAGACAGAGAGGGAGGCGGGAGAGGGGGGAGGCAGGAGGGACAGGTATAGGAAGAGAGGGAGGGGATGGGGCGGATAGATGGAGAGTGAGAGGTGGGTAGATAAAGAGGAGAGAGGGTGTGTTTCGGGGTGGTGGGGAAGACACATGAAGACAGCAGCAATGGAGAGTGAGAGGTGAGTAGATAGAGGAAGGTAAAAGAGGATTGTGAGGAGCGGACAGGTTTGATCTACGAAGCACCCAGTGTGTGTGTGTGTGTGTGTGTGTGTGTGTGTGTGACGAAGATTGGCTCGTAGCATCATATCAGGGGACTGTCTGTCAGTGTCCCGGGTTAACTTGCATTTACTTAAGCAACACAAACCTAATGAACCTCCCAAGTCATATCATCCCATCACACACACAGACACTAGAAAATGCCAATGACCTCCTGGAAGAACTGGAACAAGCAAGATAGAGGGTAAACAGATCCCAAAAAAAAACAAACTTTACAGGAGAGACATCTGCACACTGTAATAGAAGCTGAAGAGGACGGTGGCAGGTGTGGTTAACCATCTGAACCACTTGGTGATAAAACAATTGACAATAAATTAAATACAAAAATGCATAGAAAAAGTTCATAGGGAAAGAAAAACGTCAAAGCTATTGTATAAAACATCAAACATATCTCAATTGTTAAAAACATAAAGATTCTTTATATCAAATGCACAATTAAAAATTACTGGGAGCTTTTCATACAGTGTTCAAATCTTCTGCCTGATTCTCTTTTGGAAAAAGGGGGCCATAGTGTCTGGATGAAAGGAAGCTTGTCTTTTAAGGTGTCACCTTTTTTCAGCACCATGGACAGCTCTGTACGTCTTGTCTATCTGTCGCTTACATTTCAACAAATCCACATTTTCTCAGCAGAGTTTTGCACTGAGGGAATCGACGACGGCCAGTCCTCCAGAGTCACACTGCTACATAACACACTGCGACCTCGCACAAAGCCAGCGCCGCTCCGCTTTCTCTCAAACTCTGGAACTCATCACCATCCACTAATGACCTCTCTCCCTTTCTCTGCAAGCTAGTAACGCTCCCCTCCCACCTTTCACTCTCCATCTCTCTCACACTCTTTGTGTGTGTGCTCTCTGCCTGATAAGAGAGTGGCAGGGGCTCCTCCCTGGCCCCTAAGGGAGAGACGGAGCGTGACCGAAACTGTAGTCCCAAACCAAACACAAGTGGAAATTGGTCTATGGGCCAGGATCAATAGTGAATTAGCCAGTACGGTGGTTCTATGGAGGGCTGCTCAGCTCTGATCT
This sequence comes from Plectropomus leopardus, assembly GCF_008729295.1. NCBI lineage: Eukaryota > Metazoa > Chordata > Actinopteri > Perciformes > Serranidae > Plectropomus > Plectropomus leopardus. Next base: position 21,812,290 of record NC_056465.1, read on the forward strand.
GATGATCCATAAGAAAAGGCCGCGAGTGGAGACTTGAGACAAGCACAGAGGCAAAGAGGACCTCAGGGTTGTAACGGTGGCATCCGCTATCCAGTGGTGACCTACTCAGACTGAAATGCCTCCTAAAGAAGCTTTGTAGGTAGAGCATGACAACTGGACTCCCAAGAACAGCAAAAGTCGTTTCAGCAAATCTCTAATAATGATATTTACATTCCAATGTCAAAGACCTCTAATGGTCACAGACAGTGTGACTATTATCTGTTGAAAGCAAGGGTTAACTATACAACCACAAAGTCCAGGTATAAAGGAGGTTGGAATGAATGGGTCAACAAAATGTTGAACTTTACACAGGGGATCACCATTTGCATCCCATTTCTTACTGACCTTTCCCAGAATCTAACCAAACCTTAAAGGTGTACTACCTTTACCTTATTTTCAACCACAGCACTGTCACATCATTTGTGATTTAGTATTGAACTTTGGGGTACTTGTGAGAGGCATTCGAAAAAGAAAAGTCAAAATTAAAGCAGTGGAGGGTGAGATATTCTGACTTTTAGTCCCTGTTATGGGTCTAGCTCCAACAATGCTCAATCCTACACTTCCCAGTTTGTATCACAGATTGCTCCCGGTGACTTATAAATGTAGGTGGGTATCTCAATTTAGTGGAGTTTCCTTTCAGATAAACAACAGAAGAAGAAGAAGAAGAAATGTTGATATTAAAACAGAAAAATCTAAATGAAATCTCTGAGGTGCAGCGTTTTGTCTCTGAAGGTCATATACCATAAGCCCTCTGAGGCCACGGTCATGTCCAGGGACGTGCTGTGTCGCCTGGTGCCGACATGCTCTTTGTGGTGCAGGTGTGAGTGCTCTACTAAACTAACCCTACTGTTCATCACTGCCTGCCCTGATCCCAAAGGTGTGTGTATGTATGTGTGTGTGTGTGTGTGTGTGTGTGTGTGTGTGTGTGTGTGTGTGTCTGTCTGGTGATTAATGACCAGCAGGGCCTGATGGATTGTCCTGATCACAGAAGGGACACCATGTTGAGGAGACACACACGCACTAAGTGGGGATATAGGCTGCTGTCCAACACACATACACATATGCAAATATATGCACACACACACACACACACACACACACACACACACAAACATACATATACAGACGTGTAAGCACATACATGGCACATGCAGTCACACACACTGTCAACCCAGCTACACACACACTTAACCTCTATCAGTCCATTACATCAGGAAGAGTCATCTCAAGCACATCTTTCCATCTGCTGCCCCATGCACCTACACACACACACTCTCAACCACACACTCACACATTCACTCAACCTCCAGCACCTGGTCCGGCTGACAGAGTGGAGAAGTTTCCAGAGGTGAATATGTGACCCCAGTAGGCAGACACCATCATCATCTCATCTCTCTCTTGAAGCTTGTGATGTGATCATGAGATGAGCGGTATCTCTGCAGCTGCGGGTGAGACACAGGCAAACACACACACACACACACACACACAAAATCAAGGTGGCTTCTTCCCTCAGGCCTCTGCAGGGAACACATGTAACAATGCACTTCATGTTGCCTCGTTGTTATGGGTGTTTCTTTGCCTGGCGGAGTGGGTTATTGTGACCGGAATCCACTTTGTGACGCTAACCGTTTGACTGAGTTCTTAAGGTGATTTACATTGATAGAGTACGGCTTTCTGGGGTCCAATGAATTTGGAATATCCCATTTTGCAACACAAACACATGCAAAGGTAAGGCCACGTACACACACATGCACATTCTCCCCCCAAGTAGTCTGATAAGGTTGTCTTATCAGAAAGAAACGGGAGGGAGGAAGAGAGGGGGGTAGCTGTGTGATAATGGCTTTCACCAAATCCCTCCTCTGTCACAGATTAAAATGCCTGCTTGGAGAGCATTAGCAATCTTTCTTTTCATCTGTCTCCTCTTTTTTTCCCCTCTGTCGGCGAGTGCCATCGGATTTCTGGGCCAATCTATTGTCACAGGCCTGCCACACATACAAGGAGAAGTCAACCTCAATCTGATAGGCCATTGTCTTATTCTCCCCATCGCTGATTCCTGCTCATGGTATTGATCGCAAAGCTGTCCCCCTCACATCTCATCACATCGCCCCGTGTGGGCAAGTGTGTTTCTGTGTGTGTCTTTGTGTCAGTCAGTCTGATGGAAGATGTGGTCAGTGTCCCATTGGAGGACTCTTCCCGTTGGGAGAAAATGGGCCAAATTAGAACTTTTCTGTAATTACACAGATCTATAGGCAGCTGGATCGCATGCTGGAGCCATGTAGAATTGAACCCAGTGGACTCCCACCTAATCCGGTCACTCCACGTATCAAGAGATCACAGAAGTGGGGAGAAGAAGCCACTCGAAACTAACTGTGACACAGCTCAGCCACCTTCCCAGTAACACCACCCCCCAATCTTCGCCTCCTCCTTCTCTTCACTCTTGCGCCTCCTCCACCATGCCTCACAGGCCCGTCTGTCACCCCTCTATAATTATGAGGAGTGAGAGTAATGTGTTGCAGTATGAATAGGATTGTCGGCCTGATTGTGATGTATAGGCTTTCATTACCATGTCCAGGCCTGTGCCCTTCGCCATGTAGGAAATCCTATTTAGGTCCTAATTTGGGAGCCTCCCCGACCGTCCCGCCTGATAGCAATCACACACAGTAATTGTGTGCTGGGGCAACTGACAAGAGTGGAGGCTCAGACATGGAGAGAGAGAAAGAAAGAAGGATAGGAGGAGGAGGGGGAGGAGGTCCTGACAATGATATATCTGCATAGTTTGGTACATTATTCAAGCCATCCTCGCAGAATATGTATGTTTTTGTGTATATCTACTTATTTTAAGGTGGTTTGTTAGCATGGGAATAATTTAGAGGCACTCAGAGTAAAACTAAAGATATTCACGTGTAAGATTTGCGATTTTTTTCACACAGACAATTGGAGGGCTTCCCCCTTTCCCCTCTCTCATTCCACTTCAACAATGCTACATAGCTAATTGGAGAGAGAGATCATGCTAACTCGATAATTATGATTTATGAGACAATCTCTTGTGGATATCGCGCATTCTCCCCCTGATTCGATGACAACATGTAACCAGCCCTCTAGCAATCAATATTTGTACATTTTCCATGTCTAAGTTGTTAACTTTTTTAATATTTCATTAGTTCCCTTTTAGAGGGGAGTGATTCTCTGCACCAACATTTATGCAGATCTGACTCCACTTATAGGCTTGTAGATAATGAATGTCTAATTGACTCATTTAAATACTGTTTGCCTGCAGGAGGGCCTTTGCATTAAATGTTTGATTGCCCTCATATTAACTGTCATTAATCCCCTCTGCTCTTAATAAGGACTTTATGGGGCTTTCTTAAAACTTCTCGCCTACCTCACTATCCCTTTTGCATAATTAAGTAGAATATTCAAAAATATGGAAATGAAGGAGCTCTCAGGGTTTGACTGATGGTCTTTGTGCCACAGAACTCTAATTATAGGCAAACCTTTGCATTTTTTGTTCTGCACTGGGCCACGGTTCATTAGTGCGGGTCAGTGTGGGTCGATACAGTTAACTCCTCTGGTTAATGTCCAACTTGCACTTGCTTTTTACACAGCACCAGAGATGGGGAATGAGTCACATGACTTGCACTTGAGTCAGACTTGAGTCACAAATTTTATGACTTTATACTCAACTTGATTTTAAAAAAAAAAGATTGAGACTTTAAATTTGACTTAAACTCATGACCTCACTTAAACATGAGCCTTTTGACTTGAAAATACTGGATACCTTGATGAATGTGTGAGTGGTTTAAAGCTGAGTAGCAGCATACACCAGTGTATGAATGTGTGCGTGAATGAGTGAAAGTGACTCGTAGTGTGAAAGCGCTTCGAGTGGTCGACTGAATACAAGATACCAGCGTCCAATCAAGTTACAGGAGAGAACCATGAAGACCAAACATTATGTTACTAAGCACCAATTGAAAAAAAAAATTGATGCCAATGCCTATTACCGTGTTGTTAAAATGGCTTTACATTTGATGAAGACTGTAGTATGACTTGTTTAGGACTCAAGACTCAAAGTCTAAGACTTAGTACTTGACTTGGAACTTGACTCAGGACTTGTTTGTCTTGACTTGGGGCTTGATTGCAAAGACTTTAGACCTAACTTGGCGATAGTAGCTCAGCGTGGAAACCGAGGGGTTGCTGGTTCAAGTAAACAGTAAATGGACTGGACTGGCACTTGCATAGCGCTTTTTTAGTCATCCGAACACTCAGTGCTTTCACACTACATGTCACATCCATTCACACACACATTCATACACTAGTGGTTGACGTTACCGTACAAGGGACCACCTGCTATTTAGTTTTTAAACATTCACACACAATCACATACCAATGGAAAAGCCGTTGGGAGCAATTTGGGGTTCAGTTTTTTTTCCCCAAGGATACTTTTACATGTGTACTAGAGGAGCCAGGATCTGATTGCAAACTGTCCAATTAGCGGACAACCCACTCTACCTCCTATCAGCCACAGCTGCCTGTAGGTCCCCGTTCAGACCAAGTATGGAGCGTGGACTGGTAGTGCCAGTTCACCAGAGCAAGGCAACAAACCCCCGACTGCTCAGGGCCCCTTTCCATGTCTGGTATTTTGGGACTGTTTCTTTGTAACAAGTACATAACAACTAGCATTGAAAAAGTATTTCCTCTACTTTGTGACTTGCAAAACTATGACTTGATCCGAGCACCGCACACAGCATTTGCTCAACCAGTAGAAGTTCTTTTACCTGTTGTGATTGCAGACACAAGGTGTGGCTCATTCTGGCACCACCAGTGTCCTTTAAAGAAAGATGTACGGCACAGAGCCAACTTTTGACAGCCATTACAAAGTGTCACAGCGCCAGAGTGGGTGAGAGACACAAACTTGCCTGTGTTTATAGCTTAACTGATCCTCTTATTCCTGCTACTCCTCCAGTCTCTCTGCTCTGCCCTAATCTCTCCGGGGGTCTTACTGGCCCAGGATGACAAATGGGAAGGAGAGGCCAGCCAAGCGTGGGCTCTGTGGAGAGGCTCAGGCCGGGGGTCTCACTAAGCCCCCTCAGCTCCGCCCTGGATCATCTCTGACATGGCCTGCACTAACCCCAAGGATGTAGAGGCCACACATATCACACACAAACCCAGGTATGTACACAGGGCATATATGGTTTCAAACATGTAAGCAGAGAAACACAAGAAGAGATAAACCTCTGATCAGTACACTACACCAGATTGATCTGTCTCATACACTTCTAGCTGCTACATTATATCACAAGCTCACGCACACCTACACACAGTTGCTCCAACAATCCAGGACAGGTATGCGAATGTCAGCCCAGAACTGGTGTCACCAGATAAAACCCAGCCAGCTCTATTTTAGTATACACAGTCCAGCTCAATAAGAGCATGTACTAAATGACTGCAATGTAATGAATGGCTGTGTGGCTGTACTCAGAGCTGTGACTCTGACAGCGCATGAGAATGTAATGCGTTGAAGCCCCCTTCTCTTCCTCCCTTCTCTCTCTCCGGCTCTATGCTCCTCTGCGCCCCACTGCCTCTCAGCCACGGGATCAGCTGCAGGCGCTAATGAAACGTCAGTCAGGTAATTGAGGCTCTGGTGGTGGCGGGCCAGCCAGGCAAGCAGTCAGCCTGTGTGGGTGATGACACCAGGACGCTAGCAGCTACAGGATCTCAGCAACCCCCTATGAAACATCACAGGGACTGCTCCAGGAGCCAGCAGGGTGGAAAACATTGCATTTATGCTGACATTTCCCCATGTCTTCCTGTTTGTGTTGGGGAAAAATTTGAGTGATGAGTGGTAAGGTGTGTACCGTCAACTCAACCAGAGATTGTTAACCAGCTTGCTGCTGGTGATGATGTTCTGCCAGTAGCCCCTGTGAAGGAGTCAGAGGTTAAAATCCTTTGTTATTGCACCCAAGAGTGATGTTACCATCCCTGCCATCCGCTGACCTGCTCAGCACCCCCAGTGAGTTATGGGTAATGTTTAATTCCCCTGCTGTGACAGCTGTGGAGCCGCATGGCAAATTGGATTTTTTTTCTTTGTTAAAATTGTGGTTGTGCAGGTAAAGAGAGGGACATCGGCTGTACTGATTTGCTGAGGTAACTCTGTCACATATTGTTTGGAGGCCTCTCTATCCCTCACTGACAAATCAAATCAAACCGGTTTGTTTCTGAGCGTTGATGCTAGAACACAGTGGAGCTGATCTGTCCGACCTGGTTTCGTTTATAGTCAGCATGCAATCACAGCGCTCACCTGGACAGACCACACTCCGCTCACCCCTGTGTGCCCTCCTTTCTTCATCATGTTAGCTCAGATAGAAAATAAAATAAAAGGCCAAATATACAGATACGCACACAAGCTGATGATCAAACCGGAACATGCATGCACCTGTGGTTTACTGCACTATTTTACAAGTCTTTGTGGTGTCTGTTACCTGATTTAGAAATCTTTCCTTATACATCTCAAAAATTAAAGCGGCACTAATCAAGTTTTTTTTACTCTCACAATGTATCAAATCACAGTGTGATATGTTAAAGGAGAAACGTGTGATAAACTAACAGAAGTATCACCCATCTCTGAAGTTCTCGTCTTTTTGCTCACTATCACCTGTCTCATCAATCTCCTTTGCAAGCGCAGCAGGCAGCTGTTAGTGCAAAAGCTTAAGCCCACAGTACACGACCTCCTCAGCATCAGACAGACCCAGCCCAAGCAATTCAACATAGTGGCCACTGGCCAAACTGTGGCGTAAAAAACTCTGGATTCAATTGTGTGAAGCCATCGAGCCCAAACACTTTTTCTTACAGACTTCCTTATTGTGAAGCATACATCTGTAAATCAGTGGATAACCTTTTTGAGCATCACAATTCAAGCAAAATGACTTCTCTGACTATCAGGATTTTATCCATTTGGTCAGATGAAAGTCTAGAAGCGCTGCACGATTATATCATTTTTTCCCCATTCAAATGAGTGGAGGGCTAAACTGGAAGTTAGCTGCTTGGCCAGTGAAAGTCTCTAGCGTGCTTGCTCTATTGTTCCAAATATTTGCAAGACCTGGGTTATTTTATACCTGGGAAGTAAAACTGTGCTGGTGTCTTGGGGGCACTGAGCAACTTTCATAGAAATGAAAGGGTCCTTGCCTCCAATGCCGTATCCAGGTGTCTTTATACATCCATGAGACTGACACAGTCACAGGCTTGTTATGCAGCTCTTTAGCAGCTTAAGAGCAGGATACTTTTCTCAGGAGTTGGTAGAGACTAAAACATTGTTAAAATGACAGTAAATTGTGAGTTACATTCATGATATGGCCAGAAAACACAAGTCCAAATGCTAATTTTGCGTCGCTTCTGCTGAATGTGTTCATAAAGAACCTAAATCTCTTTCATCTAAATCCACCTGGTTTAGTGCACTGTATGACTGTGCAAGGAAATCTCTCTACCTAAAATAACTTGTAATATTTCGTCAGCATCCATTCCTTCTTTTCAAGGTAGGGCACCTTGAAAGACAACAACACCTGACCGGAGATGTTCCCGAGAGCAGCACAGTCCCAGAGAACAGGGAGTCTAGATTTAGTCCGCTCTACTCCACTCCACTCTCTTCTGCCTCCCCCGGGCTTTAATGTGGAGAGTGGACGGCGGGGTTAATGCCTAGCTGTAAGCACTGCTTAGTGCCAGTGATTGGGTTTGTGTTGCAGCAGGCCTTCCCCCACCAGCAAAGAATCCAGTGGAAATGAGTTCCACTGTCCAGCCCTGTGGGCGATTGTGATTTTCTCAACCTGCGGTTTCAACTCCCCTCCCTTTTGTTGCAGCTCGGTGTCCCAGAGGGCACAGGTGAATTTGATGTGGAACAATGATTAAAAGTTTTCTCCCTCAAGGTGACCTAAATAGGAGGAGGTGAAAGTCAAAGTGAGAAACATGGAGATGAGAGAAGGGCACGGAGGTGAAAGTCTGTTTTGGACATTTGTTATGGCCCATATAAGCAGCACTCAATCCTGAGCCTAGGAAGGAAATTATCCAGACGCTGTCCTTACACTTCTATTGCACTGTCCCTGCCTCTTTCCCTTGTAGTAATCAGTGATTGTATGTGACATGATGGGTATAAAGCAGTGTGCCACAGCAAGGAGGCATCGACAATCTAATCATTGTCACATCGGCGATTACCTCAAGGCGTGATGTATTTGAACAGGGTTCTATCACATCTGCTATTACCTGCCTCTTCCTGCCTTATGTCCCCTCAGTACACATCTTTTCTCTTAACTGTGTGTTCAATCACCACCACCGGCATTGCCTTCTGGTGCGGCCGAGCGACCCCTCGACAGTGACGTATGCCAGCGATTAGCCTGGATACAGTTCAATTATGATAAACAGCCAGCGCACCTCTTAGGCCGTGATTAAAGCCTCAACCTGGCCTTGATAAAGAGATCCCATCTCAATGCCATCACAACCACATTATAAGACACTCCGCCGTGGTGTTCTGCCTCATGCTTTTCACATCAGTGTTGCAGAACGTACACTGTAGCCTGGATGGAGCTCATGGCAGATAGAGCAAGATGGGAGCTGCTGGGGGTCTTTATCATTCACACATGGCTGGTGATGCATCCCCTGCCCACCTATTTTCAATTTAGACTAGTATTTATTAATAACCTCCACTTTCTTGAAGCCTATCTTACCCGATACCTGCCATATAACTTAAGATGGGTTTAGATATTGAGAGACAGAGAGGGGAGAGAGAAGCCCCAGTTTTGATAAATGGATGAGCAGTGATGAAAAGAAGATATCAGAGGAGCATGAAAGGAGAGAGGGGAAGAGAGCAGAGCATTAATCCAACAGCAGGCTGCTGGAGAGGGGGAGAGAGAATGAGAGACAGAGAAAAAAGGGGGAGAGAGGGGAGGAGGAAGCAAAAGAAAGATAGCCTTTCGGCTGTGTTCTGTCAAGGGAGAAATTACACATTTACGGAGGTTTTTTCAAGCAACGACGGGTTCCATAGATCAAACCACTGGATTTATGAGCCAATTTTCAACATGAAATATAGACACAGAGAATCCATTTTACCCATGTTTACTTGCTTTCTCTCACTCTTTTCCTCTCTCTCTCAATCAAACGGCCTACAGTGCGCGGATGGGTTTACTCCTGTAACCTTAGAGAGCTTATTAGAGCTGTAGATGAAGGTGTTTTGATTGTGGTGAGGAGGCAGCATTTGGTGGATGTTGACGAGTGCTTTCCCCTATGACAGTTAAAAAGAAAGCTTCTGAAGTTGAACTAGGAATGTGCAGGATTAGGTGTCGGATGGATTAAGCATTGCTACCCTCACCGGTTGTCACCAGAAGTACTTGTCGGATAAAGTTATTCTTAACATGATTATTAATTTATGTTATTACGCTCGCCCACTGAAAATGCCGTTGTAATAATCAAGCATGTTTCGTTATTTTCACAAAAGAATTTTCTGAAAAATAGTTCTCAGGAAATGCTATTTGTGAACTTTTATTCAGTGAGTTGTCATTTTTGGTAGGAAAATGTGCAATGTTCATAATGCACTATGCAAAGTGTCTCACCTTTCAACAGCAATTAAAATACAACTGGGTTATTGAGAGCGGTAATTAAGGATTTTTCTAATATATATTATATTCCTTTTTTTTGCTTTCACTTGCTAAAACTTACGTTTAAATGTCGGGGAAATTAGTGTTTAGGAACATTCCAAATCAAGACTTTTACAAGGGTAGTTTAAGAAAAAGGTTTTGCTATTTCTTTGGCTTTTGAGTAAATTATTTCTTTTTCCAGATCAACCAAATCTCACTTGAATTTACTGTTAAGATGATTCATTGAAATCTCCATTTGTAATCCTACAGCCGTGACAAGTGACCACTGAATGGTTTTAGGTTATAGACTGAGATGTGATAAGAAACATAAAACAACTGCAGTTTGAAGTAATTTGGAGTTTGTATGCAGATTCCAGTACCTGAAGTACTTGAATTTTGCAAAATATACATCTTTATATTTATATAAATACACACAGTAAGGTACCTAGATCTAAGCACTCTCCTCTTCTGGGCAAACGTATTTAAAATTTGCATAGAAATTAATGTCTAAGTAGGCTAAACGGCATAATTGACATGCAATTAGCAATATTATGGGGAGGAAACCTAATGAAGTTTCAGTGGCTGTGCCAGCCAGAGAATGATCACTGCTTAATTATCATATTAATGAAGTCATTAGTTGTCACTTAACTTAGATGACAGGTAAGGTAAGAATGTCGTGATCCTACAATTTCCCCGGCAAATGTGTATATTCAACACTAATTACCTCCAAGTTAAGATCTCATCAGAGATAGAGCAACGGACGTCTGAAATTTGAAAGGGATTGACATGGCATAGACATGCATAACACGCAGGAAGAAAAAAAAAAACAATGAGGTTTATTGAATCATTGACTAAAGCGGCTTCAAGGTCACCTGAGGACAAACAACACAAATCAGCCCCACGAGCTCAACATAAAGCACGGGCAGCAGATGGAACCGTCGATGAGAGAGCGAGGCGCACTCCGGGTCGAGAGGGAGCTACGGGGGGGGGGTTACTAAAGGCTAACACAAAAACACATTTCCAGTAAACACTATGGCATGATTAGGCTACAAAAAAACCTCAGATGGGTCAAATGAGCATTGCGGCTCGAGGTCCTCCCACTCCCAGAGTCTCTTCTTTCATTCCAATTCATTCCAATTACCCAGTCATTCCCACCTTCCTCCCCATGTCCCGATTAGCTCAGACTGGCAATTTACAGTTGATCTTGCCTCATCTAAGTCTGAGCAATGGTGGAGGCAGCGAGACGAGCAGTAATGGAATGAAATGTCACTCAGTTGTTGCCTTTGTCACAAAGATGCTGGGCAGGCCAGACGGGGAGGGCTCGGAGACGTCTCGTTGGTCGGTGAAAAGTTGTTTGTGTATATGTGTGTAGTCAGTGGTGCTTCTACATAAATGGACAGAATTGTGGTGTCCTGCTCCCCTGTGTCCCCGATGTCCAACCATTAAACTTGTGGGCGTCTCCACTGTGACCAGAGTAACTTACACGGTACCTTGTCCTCCACCGTGTACCAGCTGGTGTTCTCGTCCTCATCAAGGCTTCTTCACCTTTTTCACTGAAGACGAGCTGGATGCCGACTCTCTCCGTTTGCGCTGCAATGTGACACACAAAAAAGTCAAATCGGGGTCAGTTTGAAATCGCCAGTTCTTGATGCCCTGCTGTACTTGAAATTGCTGACATCACGTAGGCCTGTCACAACAATTACATTATCTACTTGTTATATGATATATGAAAATGACTTCAGCTTTTTGCTGACCTTTATTTTGCTCATATTGTTTACATGCTTGTTTGTTTACTAAGAATGCCACCAATATTTCAGTCGACATAATGCCAGAAAAAACAGCAGGATTTTCCTGACCATTATAAGACTTGGGCACAGCAATTCTCCTTTTTTACTCTCCACTCTTGCTTACTTGTGCAAATCTAAAGAAATAAAGCATTTGATGAAAACACAGCATAGCATAACAGTAGCCTACAGCAGCACTTTTGGAGTGAAGGGGCAAAGCCCTCATCGTTTGCCAACCCCTGGCAATGAGCCAAAAAGTCCACTGTTTGTAATTTTTCCCTCCAACAACTTTATCTTCTACTCTGTAAATCCACCAGCAAACCACCCAGCCCTCCCACACAGGAACACAACCTCGCCATGAACTCCTGAGGCTGCTTGATAAGAAGCTGATCATTTCATTCAGGTGTGTTAAAGCAGGGAGAGATTTAAAGCATGCAGAACCAGTGGTACTGGAACAGAAGTTTGGGAGACGGTGCTCTAGTTCAAAGACAAGGACTGAATCCCTAACTGGGTTCCCACTTGACCGTGCCAAATGACGACTGGGTTACAGAAAGACAACATCTGCTATTAGCAACAGGCTGATGTTGGCCATCATCACGAAAATAAGCAATTTTATATTAATGTGTCATAAGCATTCAATAATTTTAAATGATAAAAATATCTCATAGATAAAGATAAAATCTATCTATAAATCTAAATTCTTCAAACACAAGTGCCTTAACTTCCTAACAATTTTATATTAGATTAATTAGACACATACAGATACTTCGATTCATTACTTTCAAATGTATGTTCAATGTCTTATTTTGGCCACTGTGCTGTTATACGTTCATTCTATGCATCGATACACAGCAAAAACTTGCTTTTTTATCTGTGAATCTCGTCTTAAGACTTGACTTGATCTCTACAAGACTTTAGATTTGACCAGGACTTGGGCCAAAATACTTAAAAACAGCTCTATCTGAAAGGTATCTTCACCCAGTTCTTGGCGGTGATTTGGAAGAGTTTGGGTCTATGCTGTGCAGACTTACTGAATTGGGGGTAAGTGGTGCTCCTACAACATCAATGATTTGCTCCTTGGCTTCCACCTTAATGTCGTCTGCACTGGGCCAGGATGGAGCTTCACCTCCGGGGGTGGATGCTGTATTGCTGTTGGAGGCATTGAGCTCTCCACCCTGTGTTGCGATGGCAGGTAAGGACCCTGTGATTCCACTTAACCCGCCTCCACTGCCGGCCTTCAGCAGGGCTTCATAACGATGACGCAACATCTGTTGTTCGTATTCACAATTGCTGTGAGCCTGTTTCAGCTCATAGAGCAGCACCAGGTCACTACGCAGCTCATTGAACATCTGAACAATCTCCTCTGTGGGCATGGGGTTAAGATCTGGATCCAAGAAAAGACACAAATGAAAGATGAATGAAAATAAAATGTAAGAGTTTTGATTAAAACCCAACAAAACGTGTTTACAGTTGTGAGGTTATTATGGTAAGTAGAAGAAGATGGTGAAACTGTGTAAGTATGATTTTTCGCACAAAGTACAATACTGGGCTTTTGATTCCCAACGCAACTTAGATAGTGTAGATAGCTGAAACCTCGCTAGTCAGTCATGTCCAGCAGATAGCTAGTATCCTTGGTATGGTTCATGCAAATAAGAAGCAAAATCTTTCAATGTCATCACACATCTGAGATGCAGCATGCAGGCATTGTGTCCAAGAGGTGTCCAAATTACTGTTGTTGAACCATATTGTCCTGTTTTCTATTTTTATACATTTAAAAAATAAGAATATCCTTAACGTGCTTGTTATTCAACATAAATTAAAAACTCATATAAAATATATATTTTTTTATTTTCTCATCTGTAATCATAACCAGGAAACCAAAAACCAAGACAACTAAATACCAAGTTAAGGATTCTTAGGGTTCTTTAGTCTGTTGCAAAATATAAAACTTTGAAATATTAGCAGATTGCTGATATTCATCTACACTTACCCACTCCTTGTTCTAGTAGGATCTGCTCAATGGCCTTGATCTTCTTCTGGCCTACCGAGCTTGGCAGTTTCATCTGAATCACACACACACACACACACACACACACACACACACACACACACACACACACACACACATGCACACAGACACACAGACACATACGCGCCAGGGGCATTAGGATAAACAGCTCCACCTCGGGGCTTTTAATTCGTATGAAATGCACTTCAGCGGGCCAGATCAAAATGTCTTTATCCACTGAACTCTGTCTGACTGATTAGCTAGAGGGGTACTCCACTCCTTTTGCTGTGCTAATGCATTTTCCATAGAGAGCGGCAGCTCCTCATCAGTCTTGAAGATGAATAAGAGTTCCCTTGCTAGGTCTTACAGATATTAGGAAGTCAGTAACAGGATTAATCATCACGGTGCTAATGAGAGATAGCCAGCTGAAGTCAGACACTCTGGTTTCTCACATACATCAACCGCAGGGTCAAGCTTCACTAAAATTGTTTTGATATTAATAGTGGTTCAAGCACAACTTTATTGATGAAGTAATGTCTGCAAAGTACGGAGAAGTAAAAGTTCTTAATATGAAGGTATCAGATGATTTCTGACTACTGTAATTTGAGGTTTGCTGTTTCTTTTAGATTGGTGTTTGAAGGTCCTCACTGCTAATCGAGAGCAAAGAGAAGTTTTAAGTTACAGATGCACTTCGGAATACTCTTTTTGTAGTTTCAATACCACAGAAGGATCCAGCTATACTCACCCTCTGACTGCGCAGTGTGACTCCCGCCGATTTAAAGTCAGGGAACTTGATGCCTGCTGTCTCTGGCACAGCCTAAAGAAAAGGAAGTCATTGATAAGAGACAAGATTTGGCACAAACTGAGATGCAACAGCTCCTTCCGTTTCATTAAGACACAACTGTTCCATCGAAATAACATAAAATGATGAATACAAAATATTAAGACTGAGGCAAACAGGCATTATTCCAGTGTACTACTGCTTTGAAAAAGCACTATCGTGAAGCTGACAGCTGTGCCATCTTTCATGTGTCATCGTTTTTTTTGCCTCTAATGATGCTTTAATTTGCTGGTAAACGTTTCTTAGATACAAACAACTGACTTCTGTTTGCTTTGCTGCGTTGGTATCAGTGCACATCATACCGGTTTTTCTGTTTCTCGTTTTTGTGGAAGCTTCTTTTTGGAAACTCTCTTTTCAGCTCGTCTTAACTCTGTGGTTGTGTCAGCAGCTTTAATGAGTTTCTGCAGATCCTGGGCCTTCTTCTCACGCTCCTTCTTTCTAGTCTCGATCTTCCTCAGCTCCTGAATAAGATATTCCTCTTCTGCCACCTGCAGGAAAAACAAGGGAAGTGCGATTTTAATAGTCAACAGGCCTGTTTTATTGTTTGACACCCCCCCTCCCCACACATACACACAAATACACAAAAGGCATAACTGCATTAATAACGCTAACATGCAAGTTATGAAAGCTTAACAACAGCACAAGAATCCAAATCCAACTGGAAAAATTACAAACCTGTTCAGGTGTGCGATTGAAGAGTTTGTCCAGTTGTTCTTTACGGCGCCTTTCATGGCCCGCATCAAAGATGTAGATCTTGGGCTCTGTCCCTGAAGCTGCACGGACCTTGGTCAGCTTACCACAAATACTATAATACCGTTCTTTAAGGTCCTCCACAGAACGTTTCTAAAAGCAGAAACATGTGGTTCAACTCATATCATGAAGATTTTTGCAATACACCCCCCTGTGAGTATTGTAGATGAGTGAAAGAGTAATTACTCTGTATTGTTGGTGGTCGTAACGGTCGTGGACAACAACAAAGCGCAGGTCAAAGCGCTTGCAGAGGTCAAACAGGTGGTCCGTCTCTGCTTTAGTCCAGCCATCGTCATGGAGATGTATCTGATACTCCTGCTCAGAGTACACGGGTACCTGCACTGTCTGTAAAGGCCGGCAGCAGAAAAGAAAGAACAGGAATCAGGATCAGTAAGTGAAAGAATAAATAATAGTATGAGTTTGAAAAGGAGAGGTCAACAGAGGACTGGTAGTTATGAAAATCTATTGTTTATGTTTGCACTGAATAAGTAGTTTGACTTAAGAGGAGACTGTAGTCGTCCCTACCTTGTTAAAGCGAGCAAAAGGGTAGTCCTTGCCCTCCTCTGCCACGCGTCTCCAGTGATGGAATATAGCCCCATCCCTGCGAGCCGGATTGGTGAAAGGCATCCACTTCCAGGGACGCACCTTTTTACAGCCAAGCTTGGCTTTAACTGTCCTGTAGCCCTGAGTGGTATCACTAGGCAGCAAAGGGGGTGCATCTCTGGGGATTGACAGGAAGGACAAACCTCGGTTAAAGCAAAACATCAAACCAGCTCAATTAAGATATTCAGCACATACAACAAGGGAACATAAAAAAGCACCTCTGCACTGTGTCAACAGTGTCAGCAAGCCCAAAAGCAGTGATATACAATAGAAAGTAAATTGTTAGCCTCGAAATTTAAAGGCATTTCACATTAGAAGCTGAAAAATAATGGCAATTATTTTCATTTTTTTTCTTTCTTCCTTTTCCTTTATCAAAGAGATGGGGTAAAAAAAAACTATCCACTTATCATTTTCATCCCAATTCCTTCCTCATGCCACCTACCAGCTTTAAGAATAAGTAAGTAAAGCAGATATAACACACAGGACTTTAATTGTTCCAATATATTTATCAGAAACAAATTCAGAAGGAGCCCATACTTTTTATCTGAATAAAGAAGAGCGTAGACCTCTCGGTGCATTCCTTCTGGTCTCTTGAAGGTCAGTGTTTCTGTGGTCTTCTTGCTTTTTTTCTGAGACAGGTGATGAAAAACATTGATTATTTATCTCAAGAAAAACGGTAACACTCTCAGGCGAATAACAGCGATACAATCTCAATTTCTTGCTGTGGAAAGGGCATGTTTTGTGTTTTTGAGTCCCACGGCGTGTCCAAGTCTTTAAATGTTGGTTCAAATGTTGGGAAATAACACGTATAACTTATGAATACAATAGTAAAAATGATAGCAGTTATCGGAATATTAGCTCTCACCTTGTCTGAGTTGATGAGATCTTTCTTGCTGATGGGACCATCATTATCTCCCCCAGCCAACTCCAGGATATCCCTAACATCAGCACCAGTAGCCATGACTTAATATGTTGTGAATTAACGCTTTTCACACACTGTCGGACGTAAATACTGTTCATTCATTCACGGACGCTCATTCAGGGAAGCGATACGTTAGCCAACGCTCCTAGCTAAAGGCTAACGCTAACACTGTCATTTTTAATATAACGTACCGCTGACTTTACACAGAGCCGTAAACTGCCGAGTAACGACTATGTAATAAGTTTTAGTAATGTTACCCCGAAAGTTTCAACAATACGCGAAAGCCTTACAGCCACTTATTACGAATATGCACAAGCTATTGTTACAGTTACGACAGGAGAATGGCTAGCAACTACATCGACAACTACTTCCGTTCCCGCTGATGTCGCTGTGGTCACTTCTATGATCGACTGTCGCCTCCGTCAGGTCTGGTGGTGCAACTGCAGCTTCCACCTCAGCTTTTATTCCCCAAAACAAATCGCTAGGTTTAAAATCATGGATCTATTATTAATGTACATTAAGAGGGACTGAAAAAAAATTAGGGTATATTTAATGTATTTGAAATAACTGAAATAACTTCAAATTAGTTATAAATAGTACTTTATTTAAAAACAAATGAATAGAACAATGCTTGATGATAACATTTGAATTCATAGACCATCACACTGAGTTGACAAGATAAGATAAGATAAGATAAGATAAGATAAGATAAGATAAGATAAGATAAGATAAGATAAGATAAGATAAGATAAGATAAGATAAGATAAGATAATCCTTTATTAGTCCCACAGTGGGGAAATTTGGAGTGTTACAGCAGCTATAAGGTACAGGATAAAAAGAACAATATAATAGTAAAAAAAATAAAAAAAAAAAAAAAAAAAAGAAGAAGAAATTAATAATAATAATAATAATTACAAATATTTTTAAAAAATACACACTATTAGTAATTGTTGGTAAGAAAGGCGGGTAGCATGGCAAAGGAAGTATAATAAAATCATGTTTAACGGGTGGGACACACAAGTTCATAAAACATTTTGTTTGTTTTTTTTACCAAAATTATATCCAAAATTATCAGAACAGACAACAAATGTCACCCTCAACACACAGTACATAGTACTGCAGATACATTAATATTGAAACTTTTTCACCAGAGGGCCATAGGCTCAATCCCTCTGGTGCCATCTTATTCAGCATCGAGGATTTAAAAGTATATGCACACTAATTACATGTGTTACGACTGATCAGAGATGGATTCATCATCCTCAAAGAAACCCCAAAACCAACCAGACGATGTCCCAATTGGCCAAGCAGTGGCTGAAATACTGTCAGTATATGTGGTTATGCACATTTATACAAACTAGGTAAATTATGAAAAACGGCCAACATATGCAAGTTAGCAGATGCATTTTGCTAATGTTAGGAACCTATACTATCCATTTATAACATAAAACTTTGGGGGTACACAACATTTCCGGGTTGACTTTGCCGGCAAATAGACTAATATATTACCCTGTTATATGTACAATTCAAAACAGCAAAAAGGAGACATATAATATTAGGAATCAGTGAATTGTGACATTTACAGAGTTTAAATAATGAAAACTTAAACTCATAACAAAATACATTTTTTTTTTTTATTTGAAGTTTTTTTTTTTTTTTATCTAAAGGCTCTGGTTAAGGTATATTTGTCTGTATTCCTGTCACTTTTATTTTGAAAATCCCCTTTGTGCCGCGATGACCTTTACTTTAAAAATACACACCGGATGTTCGTCCCTAGGTTTAAAACTCCCAGCTAACGTTGTTCCTGTTCACGCTGTCTCCGCCATTTTCAGTAGCTTGTGTCGCAGAGTTGGTCGGTGCAGGTATTTGTTCCATTAAGGCGAATTACTCGTTAAAGAAAAACGACGATTGCCTTTGATAACGAAGTTTAATTTAACAAACTGCTGAACTGCGCAAGATGTCCACCGAGCAGGCCGAAAATAATAACGCGACCGAGAAAGCGGGCCCGCAGGCCCCGCAGCAGCAGACCGGGTGAGTCCATTCATCACGGCTCCTTTGTTGGCGCCCGCTAGCTGGCTAGTTACATAGTTCGCAGTAATGATTCAGATCCACTGGAAGGTCGTACTTCGATCAGTCTTTAATGAAAACTATATCATTTCTGGTCTTTATTGCGCAATTTCATAAAGGTATGTTTTAAGTTTTTCGTAATAACGCGATGTGCTTTTCTTCTTATGTTCTGGTGGGAGGCGTGTGTTTGGGATCCGTCTATTTAATGGGAGAATCCACCCATTTACCTAACTCAAGTAGCTCAACTTTAGCAGTTTTTTGTAACTAGTATTAATGTCTAGTAGTTTAATTGTGCTCTTCTTTTTCGATCGCAATTTGCTGTCGAACATTAACATAATGTAGCGTTAATTTTATAATGGTACGTTAACACAGGCCTACTATATCCAAAGAGCGGCCTTGCCATGAGGCTTAAGTGTTTTCTTTTCAATAGTAAAGCATTGCAGACTATGATTACTGTTTATTACATTGGAACTTTGTCTACATAAAATATTTTAACCTGGTTTTAGTACTATCACTAATGCTAATTTCACTTCTTTCATTGCTAAAAAAAAATACCCAAAGCATTTCTGTTAACCCCACTATTAACTTCAGGTAGCCTAATTAAACCATTGAGCCCAGTTTGGCCATTTTGAAGGAACAAAGAATGATCAAAAGTCCTGATAGTGCTGCCTGTGTTTTGTTTTATTGTGAATTACCTGTTGATAACATGCACCATTTAATTTGTATTAAGTAATTTTACCTATAATTTAGGTGTCCCCAGTAGCTTCCTTTTTCGCTTTTGAAATCTCATGCTTAATTCTGTACCTTATGGGCTCATGCATTAAGAAACTTTGAAATTGCAATTAACTGATACTTTATACAGGGAAGTGAATGGGAAACCCAAGCATGAGCCCAATTCAAGCAGGAAGGAACGGCCCCAGAAGAGAGGAGGAGGCGGGCGTTACGAACCATATGGAAACGTGAACAAAAGATACCGCGTCTTTGTCAGCAACATCCCATATGATGTCAAATGGCAAGCTCTCAAAGACCTGATGAAAGAGAAAGGTAAGGTGTTTGCATAAGGTACTGACTCACTCAACTTTGGACATAAAAGATGCAGCATCCAGGGTCGTTTTGTTTGACCACTGCAACTTTCAAGGGCTTTTTGGAATTTGTGCAGAAACTTTATGTTGTACAATGTTGCTTGAAATCTCGCGGGAGTTATCTGGAACAAAGGTTTTGGACGAGGTCCCTCTCATTTGTCCGTCAACTAAGGAGTTGCTGCAGACGTGCACAAGTGCTGTGAACCTGGAAGTTATACTGAATATTTATTCTCATCGTGTTTACTAAAACATATTGTGGTTTTTGTGAAGTGTGGGTTGTACATGTGCAAAGCCGGTCTTCTACCATGAAAATCCAATGGCTTGGGATCACGAGTGGCATATTGAGATGCTTCTCTGCATGAAATCTATGAAAAAACACACATTACATTGCCATTTGACTTTGCCCGGTAACGAGGGGCAAGTTGCTTCTAGTTGCAACATCTCAATTAATGGTAAAACCTGAGCTACCATGATTTCTGAATCAAAATTTTGGTGACCTGTCAAACGAGACCTGCATTTGTGATGCAGCAACTTTCAGCAGGGATAAGCCTTAAGTTCTCTTAAATGTGCAATATGGCTTTACATGTGCTGTTACTCATGTGAAAGTACTTGTAGTTATGGGGTATTGGAAAGTGTTTGATGTATTTAGTAATGCGCCTAATTGGCATTTTCTTGACGTAAAATCATGTGTTAAGAAAGGTACAATCCTTTTTCAGAAGGAGTGCCTGGTATTCGTTTTATGAAAACTGACTGTGGAGTTAAATTGCATTTTCTCTTTTAGGTGTGTGACCTTGACAAGCAAATGTTTTCTCAGCAGATCTCCATGTTGTGCCAAACACGGCTATGCGTCGGGGATATTTTTGGGGTACAGGTCTACAAAATGAAGCAGCTTCTTATGCACTGTCCTTGTCTCTAGAGGTTTGGTCACTGATGTCCATACGTTGAACAGGCACGTGATCTGGAACGTAGGCGTGGCTGTGGTCGACGCTGAATCAAAATTCTGATATTGTGCGTTTAAGGAACAGGTCCTCTCAAGAACAGGTTTGCAGTTAGACACGTTTCTCTCCCACAAGAGCTTGCCTTCATTAAGATTATGGTTAGTTCCTAGCTGTAGCTTTCCTCTCAGGCTAAGTTGATGGGCGAATGTATTGATGCATTGGCCTGATGTTTAAAATGGCGACATCTGACAAAGAATGCACAGGTTTGCAATGAAATGGACTGAGGCATTGAATGGGTTTTGCTTACTAGACATTATGGGGTCAATTATCTTCAGGTAGGAGGTGGTGTTTACGGAATTAGACCAGGCCATTCACCAGTTGTTGTCCTCAGTCTATTGCTTTTGGTGCTTCGGGAGAATTCTAACAAGGACAGGCTAAGAAGTAGTTTTTTTTCTAAAGACCCAAGCTTGCTTTTTGTAGACCTGTACCATATTGTGCTGCTGCTGAGGTGCTGGGGGAAGGCGCAGGACTGGCAGTCTGAGCTCACTGTCACCGGCCGCCCTACTTTTGTGACTGCTCTAAACCCCCATTGTTCTCTCGGCTTCTCTCCCCTTGGTGTGTGTCGTCTCTGGAATCTGATTTGTAGTGGGTGAGGTAACGTACGTGGAACACTTAATGGACGCAGAAGGCAAATCGAGGGTAAGTGCAAATACATACAAATAAAACATGAATAATCCTAGACAAACCTGTGTTTGTCAGCTTTGGTGTCTTTATTTTCATTGTTGGGAATTGTTCAGTTCAGGAGCCTGGTGGAGTGTGTGAGATGGTGACATGCCAGAGGTGTGTTTTATTTGGTGTCTTCTGTGGCACTGACTGGAGGTCATCCTGAGGGTTGATGCTCTCATAAAAGGACTTCAGCTTTCTTTGTAGCCAGTCCTGTGGGATTGCAGTATCTGACAATGTCCCTTTGGTTGCTGGATTTGTTCCTCATGAACTAAAGGGCTCTACTCTGCCAGATGTTGTTAAAGGGCTGTTAGATGGTTGTAATATATACCTCATTCCGTAGAATTGCTTTACTGGAAACGGTACCTCCAATATCTTAGTTGTGGGGAATCCTACTTCACTGGATTTTTCTGCCCTTTGGATGTTGGGAACAATACTCTTTAATTTTCACCAGAGTTGTGTGCATTGTGCTAGTGACTGAGAATTTTATAAATTGTAATTATATTTGGAAGCACAGTGCCGTGGCTAAGGCTGTAGGCTTGTGTGATGTTGAACTTTTGATTGTGCATGAAATCCATTGTTTGCTTACCTTTCTGTCAATTACAACATCTTTTATAACCATTGCTTTTACTAATTTGAATTATTCTTCACTCTCCTTGGTATGGCCTCTTCTGATGTCTTCAATCAACAAAGGGTTGCGCGTAAGTCTCTACATTTATTTTTTTAAGTTTTAGTGTCAATGCTTCTTAGGTTGACAGAATGGAAATGTTGCAATTATGTTCAAATGAATCAAGTGGAAGCATATGCATCGGTGGTGTCTAAAGACAGATTATTTAGATTATGTTCTCTTACAGGATATACTTTCTATTTCTGTCAGTGTTGTTGAGTTTAGGACAGAAGAGCTTATGAGGAAAGCAGTGGAGAAGGTCAACAAGCACAACCTCAATGGACGACCCCTCAAAGTGAAAGAGGTAGGTCACTGTGAAAATGACCAGAAAAATAAAGACGTCAAAATGTCAGCTGCTAATTTTCCCGATTCATATTTTTATGATCTTTGGTAGGACCCTGATGGTGTGATTGCTCAGAGAGAAATCAACAAGGGTCAAGGTGGTGGCCCTCCAGGAGGCCACGGTGGAATGGGTGGAATGGGAGGAATGGGAGGAATGGACCGCATGAACATGGATCGAATGGGCCCTGGACCAAGCGGCCCCATCAATATTCCTCCTAGCCTAATGAACAACCCCAACATCCCCAACGAGATCATCCACGGTCTCCAGGCTGGCAGGATTGGCAGCACTGTCTTTGTGGCTAATGTGAGGCTTCCACGGTGTTCTCCTTGTTGTGCGATTGTTTTACTATCCAAAATGGCCCAAATGGGCGGAATTAAATTATATGAAAAGAGAAAGGCATCAACTACAGTAAAAAAAAAAAGTTTCCTTATTTGATAAAATAACTTGCTTGACTTATAGTTTCAGCATTACCCATTGGTGTAAAGCTGTATATATAATCAGTAATGTTTGCAGACGTGGTGGGAAACCTTAGTGAAGTCTAACTTGTCTTTTAGCTTTGCCTATAGATGCAGACCTAACATCCCCTAAATTGTTCCTTGTGCCTTGTACAGCTTGACTACAAAGTGGGCTGGAAGAAGCTGAAGGAGGTATTCAGCATGGCGGGCATGGTGGTGAGGGCGGACATCCTTGAGGACAAGGATGGGAAAAGTAGAGGCATGGGCACAGTAACATTTGACATGCCCATTGAAGCAGTCCAGGCTGTCTGTATCCTTTTCAAAAGTGTGAAGGAAATCCCCCTTGTGTATGCACAGAATGTTAATCCAGTAGAATCACATTGTTTCAAAGTGTCTTTGGTGTGCGTTCCTTAATTATTTTACAGCTATGTTCAACGGGCAGCTGTTGTTCAACAGGGTCATGCACGTCAAACTGGTATGTTGCCTGAACCTCACTGTACCTTGGAACACATTATGATTGTAGCCTCTAGTCTGAATGCATTTCTGGCTTTTTAATTTTCAGGATGAGAAATCCCTGCCTAAAGATTTCGGACCACCTGAGAGAGCTGCTGCTGCTCTTCCCCGTAAGTATACACGTAGCTTTCATCCAGGGTGTCTGCAGGTCCTAAAATCTCTTACATTCAATTTTATAAATGTATGGCCTTAAAATTTATTAGTCCTAAATTTTAATTTGTGAAGTTTAAATGCCACTATCTATTTAATTCATCCATCTTTGAATTTTGTTTATGCAACATGAGTCAGCTACTGTGTGCGAAATTCCACATTTGGATGTTACAAATCTGTAAATATACCACTGAACCTTATAGTCTTTTGACTTTTGCACCCCAGGGAGCAAATGTGACTAGAAGCCACATAAATCTTGCTTTAAATATTTTGAGTTTTGACACCAAAGAATAATAGTACTACTGTAGACATTGTATGTTTTTCTAATACATTATATTTCTACAAGCACAAAACTAAACTATATAGACAATGTTTTAACACTGTATCTGTTTTCTTTGCCCAGGTGGCCTGAGTGGTATTGGTTTGGGACTGGGACCTGGTGGCCAGCCCATTGATGCTACCCAGCTCAACAGAGGTGGCGGTGGCGGTGGTGGAGGGATGGGCAACATGGGCCCAGGAGGTAACCAGCTGCAGTGCTGTTGAACTCATGAATAAAAGACACCAGAGAAATTAGTGGCTCATCGTCATTCTTCTTACTTGCAGGAATGGATGGAATGGGCTTTGGCAACATGGGAGGTCGCATGGGAGGTGGCAGTGGAGGAGGTATGTACTTAAGACTTTTAAGAAGCTGGGCCCTTAATGTATTTACCTCAAATGCTGCATTAACTACTCAACCAAACTCTGCACTTCTTTGAACACTTACCAATGGTATAAAAGCCCCTAAAATTATGTTATAGGGAAACATTGTAAGGACGTTTTTAACTTTATTACGAACAGCTTATCAGTGAAAGTGTTGAGAAATTATATTTGTATAAATCATATATAACAAACTCAGAATCTTATCATAAAAGCATTGGATTTTCAAACTCAAATTATCCATCTATTTGTGGTTGTGCTCTCTGCCATTAAGACTTTTTTTCTCTGTTCTAGGCATGGACAACTTTGGAGGAATGAACAACATGGATCGTTTCGGTTCTTCGGGGATGGGCAGAATGAACGGTGAGGAGGCATTTTGAGGCGTGTTAAACACTCCAAAGCAAGCGTGGAATACTCACGTTTTGCTGGATGTTTCTAATGGTTTCATCTCTTGCATTGTCAGAGATGGATCGTGGGATTGGTGGTGCTTTTGACAGGGAGTTTGGGCGAAATGAAATGGGAATGTCTCGCAATAGTTTTGGAGACTCCTTTGAAAGAGGAATGGGTTAGTATTTTCAGGATTTTGTTTGAAATCCTTCCGATAAATATTCTGGTAGGCCCCATTAGATGTAATGTTCACTTCATCATAGATGTTGATTTAACCTTACTAATGTTTTTTTTTTTCTTTTTGTTTACTTGCATTTACAGGAAACTCCATGGGTATGGACCGCATGAGCTCTGGAATGGACCGCCTGGGAGCCAGCATGGACCGCATGGGAGGGATGGATCGGATGGGCATGGACAGGATGGACCGCGGGTCTGACCTGGACAGGCTGGGCTCTGGGTTTGACCGGATGGGCTCGGGGATGGACCGGCTGGGGCCCAGTATGGACAGGCTTGGACCTGGCCTGGACCGTATGAGCTCCAGCATGGACCGCCTCGGCCCAACTGGCTTTGACCGCTTAGGCCCGTCTGGTTTGGATCGCATGGGTTCTAGCCTTGACTTCGGCTCCCCAATGGGTATGGATCGCATGGGCAACACCGGGCTTGACAGAATGGGCAGCAGCTTTGACCGCATGGGCTCCACTGGAGGACTTGACCGCTTCTCCTCCGGTGGCCTCGACCGCATGAGCTCTGGCATGGATCGGATGGGGTCTGGAGGTGTTGGTGGTCAGTTTAACCGCTCTGCTGACATGGATCGTGGATTTGGTGGGAATTCCTTCGGAGGAGCCGGAGGGTCTGGAACTGGGGGAGGCAATATCAGGAAGGGATGCCAGATCTTTGTCAGAAATGTAAGTATCAACCTGCATGGAGGTTGGGCTTAATTGATGTTGAGTATCTTCTCACATAATTCTAATCAACTTGGAATCAAATTTGTTTTTCAGCTGCCATTTGACTTCAACTGGAAGATGCTGAAGGATACCTTCAATACATGTGGTAAGACTAGTCATAGTACATAAAAATAAAACTCAACAATTGTTGTTTGCAGTTTTAATGGCCTCACTAAAAAGAAAGCAATTGAAATAATTTTTCTTTGACAAACCCCATAGCTTTTTAAAAGCAGGCAACTACCTAACGATTAAAACGTCATTTTATGGTAATGATAAAACAGAAAAAAATAATAAATAAAACTACAAACCATGAACTGTTCTAATGCTTATAATATGTTAGTATGACAACATATATCAATTTGTTTGCATGGAATTATTACCCAGTACTGTTATTATTTCCAAAAATGTATTCTAAATATTTACTATTACATTACTTTGAAAACATCTTAGAAGTGGTGAAAAATCATACTATAATGTAAAAGCACTGAATATTGTGTTAACAACAGTGAATAATCATCCTTTACTATTTCATAAATATTGTAATTTTATTATCTTAGTTTCACTACATTTACCATAAAAAGACAGTTCAACTGTTTGGCTGAGCATGGCTTCATACTGTAAAAAAAAAAAAATCGCACTTCCAGTATTATTTCACCATATATAATGGATAACATTAAATGTATAATTTAACAACAATCAATGATTTAATTGTTTTTATTTTTAAGCAAATTAGTACATTTTAATTCAAATTCATTAGCTTTAGTTCCACTACATTTACCATAAAAGGCCAGACCAACCGTTTGATAGAGTATGTTTAAGAAAAAATGACCCTAATT
Organism: Plectropomus leopardus; assembly: GCF_008729295.1. Classification (NCBI taxonomy): domain Eukaryota; kingdom Metazoa; phylum Chordata; class Actinopteri; order Perciformes; family Serranidae; genus Plectropomus; species Plectropomus leopardus. Next base: position 21,838,655 of record NC_056465.1, read on the forward strand.
AGATTTTTATTTTTTTTAAAATAATGTTACATAACTCTGTTTAAGACCTCTGAAACTATCAACACATTAAAACAATATACCTACCTTTTGAAAATCCCACCATACAGATACTTGTTACTAACTTTCTGAAGGAGGCGCACTGACAAGGCAGACTATTTAAAGACAGCGACTTAAAGTGGATTATTTTTTTTTAGCAATACACACCAAAATAGCAGAGAAAGCTCATTCAGGTTGAGTTAAACGGGTCAAACGGCTGTGAAGAACACTGAATGGTTTAAGGTGATTAATAACACTGGTATTCTTCCCTCTGTAGGCATGGTTCAGTATGCTGATATCAAGATGGAGAACGGCAAGTCCAAGGGCTGCGGTGTGGTTCGCTTCGACAGCCCTGAAACTGCTGAGCGCGTCTGCCAGACCATGAATGGCTACCGGCTGAACGGAAGAGAAATTGATGTTAGGCTTGATAGGAATGCTTAAGTTCTTTTTCTGTTACATCTGACATTTCATTTAGTTCCTAACGTCCAAACACTCTCCATCGTCTGACTTGCCCTTCATCATATTCATACTATATGAATAAGTCTGTGAGATATTTGTAACAGTGGAAATATTTAGTTAGAAAGTTGTCACAGTAATTGTGTTTTAGTTTTTGCTTCAATTTTACATTTTTTTAGAGACCAAAGTTTTAATTTTTTTTTTTCTGTCATGCTTCACCTGTCATTGCCTTTGTTCTATAAAGTGTTTTGATAAATAAACCTCAGATTTGACATGCTTTTGATGGATTTGTTTGTATGTATGGGTGTGTTATTGCATTGCTTGTCGATATAGTGGATTTGACAATGAAAAATTGAGATTCAACTTCAGTCTTGCTTGAGAAATGACATGTTACATTAGTCACGTGCTAACACTTTATGACGGATGACTTTTTTGAAAATCATATTATGATGATAGTGTAATGGTGCAGATCAACATATGTCGCTAAATGATTAAGTGATGCCAGTTTGAGCAATATGCCGAGGTAAAAAGCACGAGGAGACTTAATGTAGATAAAATCGATTGAGCTCGAGAGCCCCCCTCGTGGATATGGAAGGTCACCACCGGAAGAAGGTCACAGCATTAAATCCAAGATGGCGACCCCCTTGTGTCAGTGTTACCAGGTGAGCGTTTGGTGCTTTTTCTGTTAAATATAAGCATTTAAACACCACGAATAATTAAGACAGTAACTTTAAAGGAATTTAAACTATTACTTTAATCAATGACTAGTAGCCCTCGTCGGTTTGTTCCCGATTAAGCTGCTAACGATGCGTAAGCTAGCTAAGTTAGCTCTCTGAATGTGCAGCTGTAGCGTTACAGCCGGTGAACTCTGAAGTGCAGGACAAAATCTTTTACAAGTAAAATAATAACTTGGCCTCATGCCGCACAATCAACAGTGTCTGTGTGTATATATATATTAAATGCATTCGCTTTACTGGCTTTGTTATTTTCTACTTTTTTTCAACATTAATGACATCACAAATTTACATTTTACGACGGCGTTTCAGCTTAACGTCACAAGCTTTCGTGCATCAGTGGTTTGTCAGCGGCGTGTCCTGCTCTGAAGCGTGTGTTTCTAGCCTCGTCAGTGCGTGGTTATGGAGCAGTCCACTGAAGTGTAAAGGTGACTTCGTTTGTCTGTCCTCAGATATGTGTAAGAAGAGGCTTGGTGTCAGTCCCTTCCTCGTACCTGCTACTTCACAACAGACCCAATGTGTACAGGATACGAGGGGTCCTCACCTGTTCTTCACAGGTACGAACACCTGACAGAGCTGCCCCTCCTTTCAGTCCTCTTTCTGCTGGACTCGCAGGACATGTGTTACTGTATGCACTCCTCTGTGGAGAAGTTTCCTGGTGTTAGGTTGGAATATGCTCTCATCATATTGAAGTTTTATTTTTATTTTTTGGTTTTGGATGGTATTGTTAACCAAGCAACAGACACAGTCAGTTGCCAATATTTGGTGCTAATATTAGGCACCCTGGGGTAAAACTAACTGTTAAATACAACAGCCCTGTCATAAATCCTACCTTCAGGAAGTTAAGTCTTTGTTTAAACTGTGACATGACCCCATACTATAGGTCGCTTGCTTGCATAATACAAATTATGAAACTTTGCCTTGATTTTGATCTTAACTCTTTGAGGACTAAGCAAGTCAGCTTGCTTAAAAATCCAAAAATCCAGTGTTAAATCAAAATTAGTAAAATGTTACAAAAAATAACCTAAAAAAAAATTCTCTGAATCTACACATTCTTGCAATTTGTGCAGTTTAAGTATGTGTCAATGGTGTCTGAGACAGCACAATAAAAGTGATGTCAATCCAGGTTTCAAAGGGTTAAGAGTACTTTTTGAAAAGAGCTGTTTTTATTATTTAGTTAATCCTGGATATTATAAATGGGTTAAACGATCGAAAAAACCCGCTTGTTCGTGTTGGCTGCTGATGCACGTCATTTCTGATGGGGTGGCACGGTGGTGCAGTGGTTAACACTGTTGCCTCACAGACAGAGGGTACTGGTTGGATCCCAGAGTGGGGAGTTTGAACTTAAGGTGGGTGGGGCCCTTCTGTGTGGAGTTTCTGGGTCTCGTTTTCCTCAGTTCATTGATTGGGAACTCTAAATTGCCCTAATCGGTGTGAATGGTTGTTTGATTCTACAGTATGTGTCAACCCTGTGATAGTCTGACAACCTATCTGGCAACACTGCCTCTGGCCCGAGGTCAGCTGGCATAGGCTCCACACCCCCCTCTCCCCGTGACCGCAAAGAAGAGAAGCGATTACTGATAATGACTGAATGAATTAATTCATTTTGACTATTCAAAAGAGTTTCGATATTCATCTTCCAGTGTCATTACACTGCTATCAGCTGCGCTTTCTCGCTCTCTGACATTAATGTTTACTATACAGCCGTTCTGCTGTTCTCTGCTACTAACCAAGAAAAGAAAATGTATGGTTGTCATGTCATACCCTTGTTTTATTTCTCTTTTAATTAGAGTGTTAACTTGTATGTATGCCCTTACTGTCAATTTTACCCTGAGGCAACTGAAATGGCAGAAAGCAGGATTTATTGCCGGACTGTGGTATTACACAACATTAATTTGCAAAAATATGGAGCACTTTCATGTGACAGATGTGCAACATAGACTTTATTCCATGAGCTGGCATTTGCATTGACATTTTAAGAGCTCTGAATAAAGCACAAGTTTGCTAAAACATCCACTGTTGGCATGAAGCCTACCATGTTGTATATCTATCATGTGCTCCTGCTGACTTTGCGAGCTAATATACTTGTTTCGTACTGTAATTTAATCGTAAGCAGTAAGGAAAATCTCCCCTGCGAGTCATTCATTCAATTATAATTGAACATCTCCAAACATGCTTGGAGTAAATTCATTTTTTGTGTTGTTTCTTAATCCCACCAACAAGGTGCTTCAGTCACCCCTTCTGCAGGTGAGGTATCTGTCCGGAGAGCGAGGTGGTGGCAGAAAAGGATTCCTGGGGGAGCTTCTGGAAAACATTAAGCAGGAGCTAAACAAGAACAAGGAAATGAAAGAAAACATCAAGAAGTTCCGAGAAGAGGCCAAAAAACTGGAGGAGTCAGATGCATTGAAACAAGCTCGAAGGAAATATGTTAGTATTCAACCACACACAGCATTTCTTCCCATGTTATCTGAAAAACTGCGTTAAGTTTACCAGTGTTTTGTCTATTTCCCAGAAAACGATAGAGTCTGAAACAGTGAAGACCTCCGATGTTCTCAAGAAGAAGTTGGGAACCCTCTCTGAGACAGTTAAAGAGGTAAATGAGAAACCTATCTAAATCAGATGCCTTTCATTCGATTGACATATATTTGATATTATATTCAAGTTTATCCATTTACCCTAACAAGGAATGTCTATCTGTGTGTGTGTCGCCGTGTGGACAGGGGTTAGAGGAGGTCAGTCGTACAGAAATTGGGAAGAAAATCAAGGATGGAATGGAAGAAGCAGCCAAAACAGCAAAGACCTCAGCGGAGTCTGTCTCTAGAGGTGGCGAGATGTTGGGGAAGACTGGTGCGTTCAGAGCAATATCACAGGTATGGAGTCACTGTGCTCACTATGGAGTAGATATATTTCTGTTTTTGCCAAAAGTTAAACTGCATTCGTTGGTTTATATTTATTTATTTGAAAGGCTGGTCATTGCCTTTTTCTCAAATAGCTTGTGAAAGGCATATAACACAGCACAAGGATACTGATGTGGTGATGGTGATGTATTTGTTAATTGTTAATAGTTTAATAATTATCCCACAGTTTCTGGTCAACCGAACAAATACACAATGCAAATAATATAACCACAAATGTGCAATTTCCTTTTAACCTCTTAATTACTGTATAGAAAGAATATCAATGTGGGTAAATGTTAATATGGGCTGGGAGAAAGTTCTATTTTTATGAGTGTTGAAAGGAGAAGGCAGACTGTGCAGATTTTGCTGACCTTCAGGAGATGATATGGTCACCTCTGGTTGAGATCCTTGTAATTCTGATATTGGTATTATCAGAGCACAGCTTGGCAAAATACTTAAAAGAGGGTGGGGCCAAGCTGTGAGGAAGTTTATGTTTCTCTCAAATAAAGTAAGAATAAATATACACTGAAACAATCAACTTCTGCACATTTAAAAATTAATTAAGAATAAAAGGAACTCAAGAGTCCTGAAAAATTGTATACCTGAATACAGGAACTGATCTGTTGTTCTCTTGTCTGCTACCCATTCATCTGCTCTCAGGGCATGGAGAGTGTGAAGAAAGAGATTGGTGACCTGGGTCACACTGGCCCTTATCGGCCTCCTGCAAGACTCAGGAAGAGGAGTGAGTTCTCCTCCAAAGGGGCAGGGGATGACAGCAAGGTCTTCGAAGCCAACGAGTACGTGAGTGCCATCTGCTTTGCCCTGATACTGAGATGGGGACGCCTCTCGGGTTCAGAGATAGCTGATGCCACTTATATGGCTCCATACAGTCTGATCATTATTATTAACAACGCAGTAAATGAAAACAGTGAAAGCTTAGAAACACATCCAGTGAGGCACCAAGAAACCACTTACTGTTATCTGAACTACAATTAGAAAAAAATCCCAGCTTGCAGAGATAAGCAAACTCTTGCTAATGGTGTTTTCCAGAAGAGAAACTAATGAGTGGTAAAATACTGTTTTTTGAAAGAGGAATTTCTTGAAGCTAGAACTTGGTAGTATTCTCAGTCTCTTCTTGCTGTAAGCTCTGTGGTGTTTTTTTTCCTTTTTGGGTTAATACGGTTAAATTTGAAGGTCAACACCTGTTTCTGTGAACCTGCTGTTTAAAGTTTTACTTTCTGTGTTCTTCAGGGAAGCTATGGGTGTGGTGCTCCACAAAGACTCAAAATGGTACCAGCAGTGGAAGGACTTCAAAGACAACAACATGGTCTTCAACAGTAAGGCCTAATGGACCACATTTTCTTCCTGTATTTTTTTTTTTATCCTTGGATAGGAGTCATACATGGAGAACCCCCATCCTATTTAATTTTCTACGTTGTGACAACAAAGTGGGCCCAGTTTAACAGTTTGCAAGAATTTGGGGGAATGCACATCATTCACATTGTCCTGCATGTGATGCTGCTGTTGTTGTGGGTTTCACACAGCTCTGATGAGATTAATTAGTCTATAGCAAAATTGTCCAAGTGCTGAAACTTGTGTAAGATTTACGTGTGCCTGAACCTAGACGGCTTTAATCATTTCAAGCTCATGAGGCTCCACTAATAAACATGTGCTGAAAGAGCCAGTTTATCGTAGCTGCTGCTATGAGATTGAGTGGAGTGTGTGTAAAAGAGGCGTTTTAAAATGCACAGCAATGTGCTTATGTGGTTCGATATCATGCACATTAGTTAAGGAAAAAAAATTGATGATTAATAATGTTTAGGCAGATGAAAAAGATTATGTGGGTCACAGTTAGGACATTTTGCAAAGTCAACATATTTAAAGCCGCATGTATTTCCATAGCTGTTGCTGCAGCATCATCAGTTTTAACTCTCTTAAATACAGTGAAATGCTGTGACCTAGAACATTGGTATTCAGAAATATATATTATTCTTATATATCGCTTGAAATGTGATAAATCTCTCTTAGATCTCTTTTCTGGCTGATTTGAGTCAGCAAAATAACCACCCTCCTGTGGCTCCAATGGAATTTATATGGGAGTTTATTCATTGATTACCTTTGCCTGCACAATATCTTACACAGTATAAATAAACCCACCTGCAGCACTCACGTAATATGTGTTCTTTTTAAAGGCTTTTTATTTAATGCAGTGGAAGACTGCGGTTTTTTTTTAGATGCAAACTGCAGAGAAGTATAAAGTTCATATGCTCCTCTGTCTCTTGAACTTCAGGACATTGGATTTTGCTTGTTGCAGGGGTAAAGATGTCGAGCGAGAAAGTTTAGACCCTCGCCCAGCGTTGCTAGATAGGCTGAATGTTGTGCATGTGTTTCTGTGTGAGTGAACTGAAGAGATCTGAGTGTGTGTTTATGTCTATTTAACAGGACATTCACTGGAATCATACAATGACGTATTAATCACTCAGCAGCGATGTATAGCAGCCTTTTGATGAGCCTGACTTTTTTCACCTTTTGACTCCTCACGTCGTCTAATCTCTGTATATGAACTTCTGAAGGATTTGCTTATGTAATAAAACTGTGTTTGTTTATGGAAGCCTCAGGTTTAACTTAAACTCTAACATGCTGTCCCTCCTCTGTTGACTTCAGGGTTCTTTGAGATGAAAATGAAGTACGATGAGAGTGACAACGCTCTCATCAGAGCATCTCGTGCTGTCACCGACAAGATGACTGACCTCATAGGTGAGAGACCTCTGGTTTGATATAATCTGCATTAATCACGCTGAGAGGTCAAATCACGCCATTATAGAGAAGATACAATGGTTGTGTGTAGTTCAGAGTATTATGTTTACAACTACAAGATATTTTTCTGGGTTCCTGTTTTGTTTTGTTTTGATTTTTATGGAAAGACAGTTAGTTTTTATCATAACCACATGAAAAATGTCAGATTGTGTATCCCTAGTAAAACATGAGTAGTAGGTCAGTTGATGTTAGCCTGCTTACTTAAAAAATACACAATGCGAGAAGCAAATATTTTTGTCATAAATTCTTTACTATATGTTAATACTTTGTCGCAGCTTGTTCTACTGCTCATATCAATTTGCTAAACGCCATTTGTGTCCTTGTCTGTGTTCATGTGTGTTTAGGTGGGCTCTTCTCTAAGACTGAGATGTCTGAAGTACTAACAGAGATTTTGAAGGCGGACCCATCCTTTGACAAAGATTCTTTCCTCAAGCAGTGTGAACGAGATATAATTCCCAATATACTCGAGGTATGTGGGAGTGCGAACAATGTTGGCACCAGTGTCTGTGTAACAGAATCATTTAATCCATTTAAGAAAAGTTTTGTTTGAATAGATCAAGTTTGGGCAAACAGCAAATAAGGTTTTTGTCGAGAAGTGTTTTGTTTTTATGTGACATTGAACCACAGTAGATGTAAATATTTTAAATAAAAATACTGTTTACATAATAAAAAAATATTATTTTCAGATGTAAAACAAAGAGTAGAGTTACGTTGATGTTTGCTCTGTCGCCCATGCAGGCAATGATCAGAGGGGAGCTGGAGGTACTGAAGGACTGGTGTTATGAAGCGGTACGACTTTTCTCACACACAAAGCTTGAAGTGCTTAAACAGAGATGCCATATAATAAGCTTCTTTTGTTCCTGATGTGTACAGACAGCAGCCAGACTGCCCATAGAGGACTTTGTTGACATTAGTGCACATATTGGGTGGGCAGCTCTTTATAAAATGCGTATTCATAATGTTATCTTCTCTTGTGTAGACATACAGCCAGCTGGCACACCCAATTCAGCAAGCCAAGGCCATGGGACTTCAGTTCCACTCGAAGATCCTGGACATTGACAATATTGATGTAAGTTTCTCCAGAATACACTACACAAGATTAACAATAAAGCCTCCAGTATTGATGCCCCAGGACACTCCAGATCTTCCTAAGCCCCAGTAACTCCCACTCTGAAATTAATACAGGCGTTTTGGTGAGCTTTCAAAATGCCTGAAATTAGCATTGGCCTCATACCGATAGCTGAAAATCTTGATGATTGTTGCTGGTTGTAATAATTTTACAAACCAAGCAAACTGATATTTGTCAAAAACATGTAAGCAGAGTGTAAATTATGATCTGCAGGGGCAGACAGAAGTATGCAAATATGCAAAATCAAAGTATATAACCAAGTCAAAAGTCAGTGCTGGCAAACATCTTGAAAAGTTATGAAAAAATGTCATTGGGTTATTGTTTATTTCTAAAATAATTTGTATTTTTTGTTTGGCTGCTCATTATTTTTGGATATCTTGAGCTATGAAACATTTTTAATACTTGGATTGCAGTTCAGTAAAGTGAGAATGCATTCTCTTCTCCAGCTGGCCATGGGAAAGATGATGGACCAGGGTCCAGTGCTGATCATCACCTTCCAGGCTCAGTTAGTAATGGTGATCCGAAACACCAAAGGAGAGGTGGTGGAGGGAGACCCAGTAAGTTACACACACACACACACACACACACACACACACACAGAGATACAGAACACAAACACCACTTTGATTTTCAAGAAACTGCTATATGATAAAAGGAAAGAGCATTTAAAATGTAACAAATGTAAATTAAATTGCATTTATGTTGTGTAATATTAAAAAAACAATACTTAGCTTTAGCTGGAATTTTGTCATTATCACAAGTGTGTTAGAACTGCTTATAAATGATGCATAAGAGAATGTTACAAGGAAATTAAGCCAATTTTAATATGCGCATGGCTTTTATTTATTTAGACCCACAACCTCAGACTGAAGCTTTATAGGTTGTAAATTAGCCGTACAGTCCTCTCAGGGCTCCTCGGGGACACCTGTGATTGGTAAAGAGGTCAAGGTATCCACTCAGTACCATGCAGCTGGCATCTGCCCAGTGCTTAGATTAAAAGACTATTGCAAGAGGATTAATGGCGGATGTACTGTTTTATCAGCCGAATCCAGACTCTGTCCTTATGGACTACAGTATTAAGTGTGTCCTACTCTCATCTCCTGACTGTTACTCCTCATCTGGTCACAGACTTTTAAATCTTTTTCCCATTTCAAACTTTCTTGGTTTTACAGACATATGGGGCATCTGGGTATTGACTTGGTGCAGATATCTCAAAAATAGTGTTAGCAGTCACTCTGGGTAGCTGAATCATTCTCTCTAGTTCATAAATGATCTCAGACAGATGATTTTTATATTTGATAAATCTAAAATCACATTTAAATTGCATGTCTGTCTCTGTTTTTTTTATTATGATTTAATTGAACAATTAAGAATGAGTGAGCCCCATTTGTTTTTTACCCTTCAGGAAAAAGTGCTCAGGATGATGTACGTGTGGGCTCTGTGTCGAGACCAGGAGGAGCTCAACCCTTATGCTGCCTGGAGACTACTTGACATCTCTGCCTCTAGCACTGAACAGATCCTCTAAGACTCTTTGATGCACACAAAACACTCAGAGAGAGAGAACATGTTGTACCTGAACAGGCCCTGCAGCTGGCCGGGAAGAAGTTGGGGGGGACATAGAGAGGAGGGACACGGGCTCACTTCACAACAGAAATATTGTTTAGTGGTGTTGCTAAACGCTAGGTGCTTAATTGTCTCTTTCTTTTATTTCGCTGGCTTTGGGTTCAGGCACAACAATCTTGGGGTTTTCCTTAAATGACTCTCATGTTCCTCTGGCTCACACTAGGGGGCGGTAGAAGACAAATAACACTCACTGTACTCTCTGCAATGCCTGTGCATTTATTGAAACTGTGTGGTGCAGGACAACTTACTGTTATTTAAAGGGTACATGAACTTATTTAACTTGCATTTAGATCTTTAATCATGGGTATAAGAAAGGAAAAAGGTGGAAATCAAGGGAACTGAGCCCCTGAACTTCAGGTTGACGTCAGTATGTAAAAAAATCTTGTCCTCTGTCCTTCAGTCCCTCACAATCACTCTTTCTCTCTGAGGCGTCGTCATCTTGGTGGTGTTGTAGCCAATCAGTGCTCTCCTTGATCCTTGTTTGTATGATAATCGTCCACTGTTAATTGTTAAAATGTAAGAAAGTCTATATTTATTATGAAAAATAAAGATGGCCCCTGTTTTTTCACAATAACACTTTTGAAAATAAATTTCTATGAAGTATTTTTCTTACCATCTACACTTCAAATGGTTAAGCTTCTCTGATCTAGAGGATATCACATGACTCCTTCTAGGGCAGTTGCTAATTATTTTTTTAATTAATTCCTCAAGTGGGATTCAGTGTTCGCTATATTTCCTTTGGGAACAGTGCAGTTTCTGAATGAATTTTTACAGTTGTATTTCTGGAGCAGAGCTACAGCACTCATTTGCTTTGAGTGAAATTTAGCTTCCTTTGCAAACTGGTGGATTACGCACAAAATTGAGCATGATCACTTTGATAGCTTCAGTCCTGACATTAACACTATGTGCCATCATACATTTCTGTTCAGATTACTGCTTTGACCTTCAGTTTTGTGGAGGGTAATAAGCCACTCCTACATGTGTTCAACTGTGCCATGCCGTTGCTGTACACACCACAGCCATATGGCTTACTATTATTGACCCGAAACCTCTCTTGGACAAATGAAACTAAGGTTGCAAAGACTAAATGGCACCAATTTCACCAAGTCTTACCATTAATCTGAGTTGTCTCCACATGTCCTTGATGTGGTTAGAGGTCACCTCCGCATGCTGTCTGCTCTACTGACTGACACTGGGATTCATGACAAGGATATGCTCACCTCATTTTACTTCCAGAATTAATGGTGTTCAATTTGTGTTTGTAACCCATTTACCTCTGATTTTTTGTAGACACTAGTTTATAAGTGGACAGAGAATGTAGATTGCAAACAAAGCTGCATCACGGTGAGCCTTTTTCTCTTGTCAAGCCAACAGGAATGTATTTGTCTTTGCATCTTTCCCACTCTGTAAGATATCACCACCTCAATTAAAATGTCTCAACTTCTTTTGCACATTTGTTTTGGTCTATTTTATAATGTTTTGTTCCCAAAAGATCTGGATCCCCCCATAGAGTCTGTGCTTCCTTTTCAATGTGTCTGAGATGCTTCTAGGTGCGAACGCACTACAGTAGCTATTCATTGTCCGTGGCGGCAGTCAGACAGCTCGGTATAGATGGTAGGATGCAGAGCAGCCTGCAGCAGGATTGATTACAGCAGCCTTGGGTGAGAACGAATGGGGGGGGGGGGGGGTGCTTTTAAACTTGCATGTTTTGTATGTAAGCCTGCATGTGTACCACTGTACTGTATGTCTGTCTGTACATGCAGAGCAGCAGCTCCAGTGTTCAAGGCTGTCCTGCTGGATGATGGATCCTCCCTGTTGCTGAGTTGTGCTGAGATTGCAGCTCCCCAGTGTAGCACTCATCGCTCAGGGTGCACCCCCGCAGCTCTCACACACACACAGCTTTCAACACAGGTATTCAGTGGAACCACCCTGGAGAAGTCACTGCTGAGGAACGTGGTCGGCTGGATCCTGTCAGACCGCCTACCGACCAAGAGATCTGACTTGCATGTTTGTGAGTTTGCACCACAGCCTTTTACACAGAGCTGACACCACACTGATTTACATACTTCCCCAGCTGTGTGATAATCAGCTTACAGAGTCTCACTGAAGGTAATCTATCACACTAAATATTTAGTCACCTTTAGCTTTTGTTAAAGATAGAGATTGTTATTCCACAGGTTTCCCATAGTCATGGAAAACCTAAAAAAGTCATGGAATTTTAGAATAACATTTTGGAAAAGTTGCCTGGAAAAGTTATGGAATTAATGAAAAATCATTAAAACGTTTTGGAAAAGTCATGGAATTCTGTTATGTGTGTATTTTGAAATTTTAACATTATAATGTAAGATAATGGCACATTTATTTTCAAAAATGTCTGACATAACATAGCTCTAATATTTGTCAATGTGTGACAATGTTTGTTCACCATCATACATTGTTTATTTCCTCCCTACAGTCTGTCTCTCCGTCTGTGTACCAGCTCGCTGAAATTACAGTTATGGGCATGTGCAACAAGAACAAAATATTATGAGTCTTTGAAAAGTCATGGAAAAGTTCAGAATTTTTAAGCTAATCAGGCTTACTGTAAAAAAGAATAATCCAATGTGGTGTTACCATGCCTTTAAAAAGTTGTTGCTTTCATGTCCAAGAAGCACAAATGCCTCCACAAGAAAAGTGAGCAGACTACAACAGTGTTATGATAATGAAAATCCTATCGATCCTATTTTCCTGTGTTTTGTGTCTAAGTGAGTTATCGGAACAACATTTTTGAAAGTGTTCCAGTATTGAGAGAAACTTCTCCAACTTCAGTGTTTGTTACTGTGTGTGACCAAGTCTCACACAAGGAGAAGTCCTGTTCTGAAATCTCGCTGACTTTTACACAATGTCAAAGTCAGCCAGACACTAAAAATCTTTTAAAGATTTAGAACAAGACTTCTCCTTATGCGAGACTTGGTCACAATAACAAAAAGGACAGTGAAAGGTAAAAAAAATAAGTACTTTTTTTGGATGAATAATTATGGTGAACAATTGCCAATAGGGATCAGGCCCTCAAGAAGTGCGCCAGGTTTCAAAACCCATTTGACTTAAAGGGCCAAAAAAAACTTACATTGTGGAAGAGAAATCTGTAAATCAGTGGAAACATTTTTTGAGCATCACAACTCAATGAGATGACTCATTTTACTGTCATGTATGATCCATTCGGTCTAATAACATTTGGAAAGTCTAGAAAAGCCACAAGGTAAAATTAATTGATACCCATTCAAATTAGCAGAGCACTCAACTGAAAGCAGCCATCTGGGCGGCAGAAGGCTTTAGAGTGCTCGCTCTATGGGTCCAATAATGTGAAAGTAGTACTGATCATCCGAGTCATTTTATATGTGGTAGTTGAATGTTTTCAGCTTCATGTGCCACTGAGCAACTTAAGTTAGTATGACAGACTCTGGGCTCAAGCTCTGTATCAACTTAGGGGTTACATCGCAACACGTTCCACCAGTGCAGCTGGAGCGTCTCTCACTAATCAACCAGTTTCAAAAATTATTGTTCCCATTACTCACTTAGACTCAAAAACATGAAAAAATAGGGTCCAGGTTGAAAAAAACTGAAGTTTCCCTTTAAAACTAATTCGAAAGCCCAACCTCAATACTAGATGTAATAATAGACCTACTCTAGTCCCAGCCCTTACACTAAACCCAAAAATAACCTCTTCTTACACAAATGTTTTCTCTTTAAAGTACCTCATCTTACTGACTAACAGCTTTTGGTCCTCGGACAAGAATGCATTCACAACATTTGTTCACACTGTGCTTAAATGCTGACTGCATGAGTCACAGGGATACATGCATGTACACGTGTAGTTGACAGCTCTGTGAAGTGAACTCAGCAGGGATATTTCGCGCTGACTCACACACAGAGTGCAAACGTCACTGTCTGGAGAGAAAAGAGGGTAGCGGCCATGCAGCTGGCCAACCGGGGGCTAGTCTCACATGTATGTGTCTTTCCCCAGACACACACACACACAAACACACACACAGAAAGAAGTGTTGCTAGGTCGTGTCCCAAGAAAGTAGGGCAGAGGTGTCACACAGACTCTCTCACTTGACGGCTGAGTGCTGACAACCCGCTGTGGCCTGGGATCCAGGTTGGCAGCTGCGGCAGGACTAACAAACTGAGTGACAGCATCTTGAGCAAAACAATCCCACGTCATAAAATCTTATCAAAATGCAAGCAGTGTGCACAAATTAACAAATCAACTATTAATTGTTAATAGTGGTGAAAGCAGGTGCCTTTTTTGATGAACTCAGACATGATACAGTCAACAAAAAACAGTAAAAGAAATGTAACAGCATGAGGACAAATATCATTGACTGTAAAAGCTTTCAGTGATACCATCAAAGTAACTGAATGTGGTGTTCAGTTCCCCACCATTTATGCTTACTATTCATCCTTGTGTCACAAAGGGAAATTTTCCAACACATGTCACGTGTCTCTCGCCTGTCAGCCGCCTTTTATTCAACATCCGCCCCATTTCCTTTCTTCCCTGTCATTGTCTGATGCCCCATTAACTATGCTGTCCTTGAGCTCCCCTGGCACACAGTCTCCCTATGGGCGATTTAACCAGCATCGTCCGTCCCATCTCTAGTCCTCCTTCCATCTAATTTTAGCAAATCTACAGGTTAACCGCATCCTTCCCTGTATCTGATTAAATCAGCTTGCAGAAGTGATTCAGTGACAAGCAACAATCACCATCTTACTCTGCTGAGCAGCAGAGAAAATGCAATTTTATGCATCAGATGTTTCAGATGGGACTAATACAACATGACATTGTTCTTGATCTCACTGGCTGCTAAAACAACTCTTTGATGTGCCCGATGCACACTACGTCTTTTGGAAAGAGCTCAAAAGAAGGTCGCCAAAGTCTGCCTGTGTGTGTATGTGCTTGTATGGGTGCTCACTCTGACCCAGATTCGGCAGTGCAGTGGGGCACTGTGCCAACATGTCAATTCAATGGCACACAGAGAAGAGCACAGTCACATTCATACAGGAGGTCAGCCCACAGAGCGCAGAAAGGTCAGAAGGGTGTCCCGGTGAGAGAAGGATTATGCTGGACAGGCGTGTGTGAGAGGGAGCTTACTGGAGCGCTATTGGTACAGAGAACAGGTGGAGTACTTTCTCCTCTTGTATTGTGCACAGACTGAATAAATATAATGGACATAGCCACTGTGACACCACCCACTGGTTTGAGGTGACAATATTTGGAAGAGAGAGTGGAGCTAGGGGGAGTGACGATGGTTAAATTATGCAAATAAACTTAAATGAAGTTGATCTGAGTTTAAGCATTAAAAAAACACTAAAACAGGTGAGTTATATAAAGGTTTAACACCCTGTACAGCTGTCCCATAGGGGGAAATTAGCTATAGAGACCGAAACCATTGGTGGTGTCTATGAGGATTAACTCGCTTTCAGAGTTAGCCTCAACTGGCCATTTGATGAACTGCAGTTTCTGGCACCTCTGTGTTTACTTCATTTTTCAGCCTTAGAAGTCACTATGGATGCGTGGTATAGAGACAGGAAATTGTGGCCTTATTACCACAAAAAAAGTTTTCTGTTTAAAGGCAGATATGTCAATATCTCTTTGTAGCCTTTTTGTTTCTTTGCATGTCCCTGGTAGCAACACCTTCACAGTGCCCAGGCAACCTGCTAACCCCCACAGGGTCTCAGCACTGTTGTGATCTTGTTTGGGCTTGTAATACTTCCCATCCTTTTCACTGGATGCTGCTACCCTCTACACCTCTTCTGTTGAAGAAAAAAATAATACTGGGATTTTTCAATGCAATATGTTTGAAAGGATCAGTTTACCCAAATTACTTGACACATGTGATGTTGATTACTTCTATTGCAGCGGTTGCCTGCCCTTTTTTTCGCAATGGAATGATCTATAACTTAAATCGCCTCCTCACTATCGGGATGTACAGGCAAAAACAAAGAAGGGACTCAAACACACGACTCAAACATAAAAAAATAAAAGTTAACTTGAATCAAGGTTCAATAAACAGGAGTCAGTCCAAAAAAACGTGCAAAGGTATCCAATAAACGCTAGGCAAGAGACTAAAAATACAGGAGATAGCTTGATTGACAGGAATATAGGGAAAATTGCTGAAGAGAAAACAGTGAAAACACACTGGCACAGACAACAGGGAGCACACGCACTAAATGCAGCAGGGAGGCTGAGAAATGAGCGACAGGTGAAACTAATGAGGGTGAGGAGGGTAATCACAGAGGAGGGAAACACTCGAGGGCAGGAATTGAGGTGTATGCAACATTAGACACGTGAGTAACAAAATATAACAGGAAATAACAATTGAAAAAAATGAAAACATGAACATATAGCCTTAATAGATGGATCAGGTTGTAACAGTCACAGGTTAATGTTCAAAATGAATTTTTTTTGTGCTTTTCTCCATACCTACATAGTGTTGGGGTGGAGGCCAAAATCTCAGATGTTCAAATTAAACCAAAGCTATCTGCATGATACCGCCATAGCGAGGTGAGAATACTTTTGTGTATCTTTGGCCATGGATGGTTCAGTAATACGTCTTGAAGGCTTTTGTTTGGGGATATTGCCTCACATTAAAATGACATTTTTCTTTTAAAGGTTATCCTCTTCATCTTTTCATAAAGCTACTGTTGTTATTGCAACTCAAACGGGGTTCAGGGTCTAATATTGAGGAGTTTTTTAGTCTTGCTCTAAAAGTCAGCGGTCAATACATCCTTATCTCATTTTCATATATTGCTCCAGTCCCAAAAGATGAACCAGTGATATCAAACGGAGAGCGGGAGCCAAATTTGGACATGTGTAATGAAAAAATCACTTTGCCTTTAATAAAAATGAGAGAAGATAGAGAAGTGAGAAAGAGAGAGGCAGAGAGGGAGAGGAACTGACAGGCAGACAGACAGTACTGGTTTAGCAATGGAAATGAGCAGCAAAGCAGGCGACAAATTTATGGAGGGTCAGGTGTGCCTGTTCAGCAGTAATAGGCAGTGAGAGTGCTCGAACCAGTCCCCTGTCTCACGTCCAGAGACCAGCAGGACGTGGTGAACGTGCTGGAACTCCCCAGACTGACATTACAGCAAAACGTGGGGCCATGGCTGTCAGACACAGCTCTGTGTGTCCGCATGCGTTGGTGCTGATAAATACTCACTTAGGCTGGAACACACTCAGAGCAGGCAAAGACGAGTTACTCCAGGTCATGAAACAGAATCTGCTTTCTCATATATTCACGTTTGTCCCTCAGCTATTCTGGCTCTCACTTTCAATTCAATATTCAGCTAAAGGGCGACCGCGCAGATTTTGCACACCAGTCTATTTATAGGTCTTGGGGAGTATATAACATATATAAAAAAAGTTCTGTAAACCCTTTAGTGGCTCCAGACAGGTCTGACAAATGGCCTCAAGTGATGTCACTTGAGTCTGTGTTGGTTGGGGCCTAAGACTGAAAAAAAAGAGGTATTCAGTTTAAAGAAGTAAGTGTATTGGACCTCCTCTGTGATGGCAGTGCTGGCAGCCATCAGGGCGTCTTATCCCAAGTCTCATCCAAGTCTGGCAATCGCATGCAACCTGAAATATCGCGACAAGTTTGGGCCAATGCTGGGCCAGGTCATTTTTGGTAACTGCCCAGCATTGGCAGTGTCAGCAGCTGGAATTGGGACAGTTTATTTGGCCTGACTCTTCGGCGTCATGAACCTGATTCTCAGCCGAGTCAGGCAACTGGACACGACCCGATTTATTTCTTCTGGTGTGCCGAGTTTGGGATGATGTTTGGCCAGGTAATTTTGATTACCTGGGTGTAGTTGTAGCGTTGTGGCTAATGTAGGTGCCAAAAAAAGTGTGAAATAAAAGAGACAATATCTGCTTCTATTGCATCTTTTTTTTCTTGTTTTGTCCATTTTGGGTTCGATAATGTTATAGGTGTACTCTTTTAAATTCAAGCCTGCTTTACTGATATTTCAGATATATGTTGCTTAAGTATTTCAAATTATTCAGATAAGTACTGTAAATCACTGTCTCTACTGCCAAGTTTTGGCATGAAACTGTATAGAAGAAATGCAGCTTAGTTCATTAAGGGAGACCACATCTTGGCTCCAGTCCTCTCATATATTTAAAATTCGACTAAACTCAAATCAAGCAAATCTTAAACTACCATTCCCCTGCCAATCACTAATCAGCATGTTCTCTAACCCAATTAAGTGCATGTGTAGTGCACTGCATGCTGTTTCTGATGCTGATGCCATCTGACTGTCACCTTTTCCACAACCACCCGTATCACAGCTTCTTTCAGACGAAGAGAAATGATCAAAATGGGGCTTTATATTGTTGACATTTTAGGAGGTTTAACACCATAATGAAGTATTAAACTCAGACAGAAACATAATCTATTTAATTACTGAAATTCATGTTGCTGAAGCAGTCACAATCATCAAAACCCTCATTTAAAAATATGAATGTATAATACTAATTGGACACTATACTGTATACTGAAACCTGGGCAAATTGGCTTGATTTCTTTCAAAAACATGGGAAGAAGGCAATGAGAAACTTAAGAATAAATTAGCAAGAAATTAGCAATAAATTAGTAAAAAGAATTGCCTACAAAAAAGCAACCCACCCTCCCAAAACACTAACCCCCTAAAACAACCAAACAAACAAAATGGGTTAGAATGAAAAATAACAGAGGTCTCTTGAAAATTCCCCAGCTTTTGTTAAAAATAATTTTCAAAATCTACTTATTTCTTGCAGTTTCTATAATGTTTCTTGCCAAGTTGCTTATTGTCATTTCCCCCCATGTTTTTGAAAGAAATCAAACCAATCTGCTCAGTGTGCAAAAGTGTAGTAGTACGAATGCATGTGCAGAGAGAGACACACCATTGTAGGTATTACAGTGCATGGCCTTTTTTTAATAACCATTTAAAGATCGCTGCTTCTTTCACTGAACACATCTTTCTCCACCCACTAATACCTGCATCTTTCTATTCTTATCATTTTTCATGCTTTTTGATCCTTTCGACTCTCATTCATTAGCCAGTTTTTTGCTGTTTCAATTCCATTATCACCTCTTTCCCCCTCCCCCTCACCCTCTTTTCTAAATCTAATCCCCTGTCCACCCAAGACACCATCAGCAAGCCCACCCTAATTGCAGGCAGCAGATTCTTTATGAGAACGGCGATTCTGCTGAGAGGAGGAAAAACAATGGAAGCAAATGCTGTTTCTATTGATCAGCCAGTGTCTCTGTCCTCCCTGCAGCCGGCTATGTTTACTGTTCCCGTTCAGAGGTCTGATATGTCACAAGATTTAGTGGCCCGGGTGCCCATATTAGTCTCTGCAGGACGAAATTTCGGTAGACGAGCGGAGCAAAGCGTGGCTGTAAATACACACTGCTCCCGTCACCAGACGCACACACTTTCATAAGTCGTCTGGAGGAGCGTCAAACATGGCCATTAACTTCTGGCCCACAGACAACAGTGCAGACAACACAAAGGGCAAGTCTAAAGAAATTTATCACTCTCCTCCAAACATGGAGAACAAGCAGCTTGGGCACTGGACCTCCGAGGGCAAAACCACAGTACATCATATCATAGGACTCAAATTTAAGTGTGTGGTGACAGAGAACAGATCAACAAGTGGGAGAAAAAGAGGAGAGAAGAAGATTCTCAAAGGCATAATAAAATGACTCGTTTTCTGTATTGCATAATTCATATATGTTTTCCTTTATATCCTCTCTCTTTCATGGGCCCTGTGTGCAGGTGCTGTGACGGATCACCTCACCTCCACTGACAGCTAATCTATAGGAGTAAATCAGACCGGGGCTGAGGCCAAAGGACAGCTGGAGAGGACTACAGGTACACTGCCCTGCTGGTCTGCTGGCCCTCACTGCTCTCCACAGCCTATCAATAACTCTAATGATGATGGAAGACCAGTTAGATTAACTTTCCACACTGTTACCATGTCCTATCAGTCACAGAGGCCAGTGGGTTGGGGGAAACGAATGTTAGCTTGTCACAGGGTTTGCATTTGCATAGGACAAATTACAGACTGCTAATCACTAAAGAAGAGGATCGTGTAGCTGTCCTCAGAGGAATCAGAGGTCAGGCAGCACACACAGCCTTTAACCCAAGGGAGTGAAGGTAGAGGTTATAGGTAGAAAAAAGTGGGACATTTTTGTGTCTACATGACATAACCCTCCATTACTCTCAGACAACTTGAGCAGTTATGAAAATAATTTGATCCCTATCTGCCAACCTGTTCTCATGCCAACTTGTCAAACACTGATGCTTTGTCAGTGGACTTATATGTCAAAATTCTGCACTACACACCCTCCTGCACCAGTTTTGGACATTTAGGGACAGCATGTCAATTTACACTTGTTACATGCATTGTGTATTTAGGCCCCATTCTTGTTTTGAACTCATAAAATAGCACAGCTTTGTCAGTAATTTAATTTAATTTAATTTTGGTGTAACTGTACAATGGCAAAAGGCACCTTTCACATGCCCATAAAAAACGTCAGTACTTCGTCAGGTTGAAAGTTTTATTGAGAAAAGAAAAACAGTTGTTTTTTTTGTTTTTTTATAAATTAGATAGATAGATTTTTCTGTCTTCTGAGTCTTTATTTTAGTGGCACCTATCTGCTAAATTTGGTTACCATAGGCCATATGTAATTGTTTTATTACAGAAAAGCTGAGAAAGTTATTTAGAAGTCAATAACCACAACTGTCTGCTTTTGTTGATTTGTAAAGTTGGAACACTTATTAACAATACACTCCCAACAGCCCCTGGGTAATTATACCAACCGCTCCACGAAGAGCAGACACATTTCAGACTCCTGAGCTAGCTACCTTCAAAAATTCACACAGCTAAAACTAGCACAAACCGATAGGCCAGAAAATCAGCTTTCTCATTATATCTTTTTTTTGTATGTGGCAAAACTTATATACTTAAATTCTACAGGTTTCAAAACTTTGAATAAAATGTAATGAATAGTCTGAAGGTCTCCACTTTGAGGTTGATAGTGAAAAAGGTGTGGCTGACTATGAGCATGGTAAATGACACAGTTGCTTTCTAACCTACTAAAAAGACATCGTCCCATCTGACCCCGCTCTCCCCTCATGTCTCTGCATGTATCTCTTCCTTCACTGTCTGCCTCTGAATGTGTGTATCCGAACACTACGGTTGGGTTGCTTTTTCTCTCTCCGTCAGCATGACAGGCAGATGAGGTTGTGAATAAAGAGTTCCATCGTCTCATCAATAGTTATCAAGGTCAGGGTCGGAGAGACAGACAGGTAAGGTGATTTATTATTGGAGGCAGAAGGTGGAGCGGGAACGAGGGAAAGTTGGAAGAGCTGAGGGCATATGACAAGGAGGAATGAAAAGGAACATTTGAGATCAAACAGTGCGACTGACCCAAGGACAAAAACACAGAGACAACTGTACATGATGTAGTGTACTGGGAAATGCTACAGCCGTTAAAATGCTGGAGCAGTTTCATTTCAACACCAAGCCAGATGTCCATACAAAGAGAGAGGTCACTTGTTTGGATGGTTTTGACTCCACTAATCAAGTATGTTCGACATGTCCAACTGGCACAAATTATCAGCAAACCTTAAAACAGCACAAGGTCCTCATTAGGATTAGTGATGTTAGATAATGTGAGGATTTTGGACTTGGATGACCTGTGATAAATCATGGTTCAGCTCTGCTAATTAGCCCAAAGTTCTTTTCTTTTTCACATTTCCTTATTTCATGACTGTGTGTGATTAAGTTTAATCACTCACTATTTTTTCTGAAGATTTATAATGCAGGACCTCGCAACATATTTCACAATGATATTGTGTAAGTTGTGTGTTCCTCAGCTCGCAGTGTTTCCTTGCAACCCCCTGTCAAATTACACAAGTGTCAGGCTGACATAGTTAATCCACCACACTGTTCTCAAGAGAATCCTGCAGGCTAATCGTGCTTCAAAGAATAATTGCAGTCATTTAACAGCAATGCGTGAATGGTATTTGATAATATGAGTTCATTTTCCCCGTAGACGTCTATATCCCTGTGATCCTGCACACCCTGCTTTTTGCCAGGGGCAAGGACTCTGCTGTGGAGTCTGTTGTTTGCTTGTAAATGTTTATTCTATAAGATTGTGGTCCTTTGTGTCACACATATGGAGACCCCGCTCTTCCTTTAGGCACTAGCAGTAATATCGAAAGTAAGTGTATTTTAACTCTAGCATCATATTTCTACTATACATGGGTAGCTTGCAAGAAATTTCAGGTTTAGAAATATATTTGTTGTCTACATCCATGCTAGCGGCTCTTTGAGGTTGCATGTTGGCTCTTACTTTGAGCTAAATGCTAACATCAGTTTGTTTAACACCTTACTAGGAGTGGGACTTACCAGAATCCCCATTTTACAATATTATCATGATACATAACTCGGGGGGGAGGGGTACAGGTGAGGAGATGGAGCTTGAAAGAAAGTAAAGGAAAATGGCAGTTATAAGGAATTAGAGCGACATGATCAGGGAGAAAACACAGGGACTGAAGACAGGGCAGAGACCATGACAACTAATATCTGCTAATTTGCCTTTAATTTTGCAGTCAGTTGTTGATCTTAATTAGTTCAATTTTTATTCCTATTTCTTCACATATATTACTTTTTATTTATCTATTGGTTAATTTATTTTTTATCTTTACCCTAGCTGCATCATGTTTGTGGCTGCAACCTCTTTGGTAGCTCATACACTGTGCAGCACGTTGTGCTTCCACCTGGAATGAAATGTGCTATATAAACAAAGTTATGTTTACTTGCTTGCTAATTATCACTGAACACAAGCAGATGCTGATGGAAATGTCATTAGTTTTTAAAGTATTTGGTCGCAAACCAAAGTTCTGGACAAATTACAATTTTGACTTGAATGTGGAACTAAATGAAAATTAAAGGATCATTAAAGTTAATAAAAGCTACCCTGAGGGGGACATGAATGTCTGCACCAAATTTCACAGCAATCCATCTAGTAGTTGCCAAGATATTTGACTCAAAACTACAAGTGAGTGGTGCTACAATAGGTAAAAAGTCAAGGGATCAAGTTGTTAGTATTCATCTAGTGGGGATTATGAATATCTGTACAGAATTTTATGGCAATCCATCCAATCTTTGTTGAGATATTTCATTCTGGATCAACATTATGGACCAACTGACATTGCCATCCCCAGAGTTGTTAGTGTGGCTATAAACATGTTGACTGTCCCCTGAAAGTTAAGAACTATGCCCACTTTATTTGCTGCATCAGCTTTTCTTTACACTAATTTTCTTTCTCAGTCTCATATGTTACCTGTGCCTCCCACTCACTCTCTCTTTCTCACCCATGCATGATTTTTTTGTCTCCCTGCATCCATCTAGTCATCCTTCCTTCCAAAGGCCAATCAGGTGACTAGAGAGATGTTTACTAAGGAGCAGCATAAAAGACGTGACACAGAGTCAGGGAAGTCGGGTCTGGAGTGACGGATTGTACGGCGCCTGCCTGGCGGAATAAATAGAGGCATTAGTAGCTCTACAGCTGGCCCATGCTACTGCTGGCTTACTGGCCTATGAAATGTGTAGCATGGCAGTGTCCAGGGCCTCACCATGTGATGATGAATGGCTTATATTCCTCAGTGAAGCATATTAAAGTCAGATTGCATGATGGATAGCAGGCAGAAGACAGCAGGAAAGGAGGAGAGGAAGATAAAAAGGGGAGGATTAAGGAAGTGGGGGAGAGGATTTCTGATAAAATATGTAAAGGGAGGAAATTAAATCCAAGACAAAAATATCAAAACTGCCCCCCCACCACCACCACCTACCACCCTCCACAGCCACCTTCTACCTCCCATTCTAGTGACTGATGAAGAGAGCAGAGGCAATTTTGAATGTTTAATGAGCCCCCTTTAGGCCCCAGAACATTGTCTGGTCTTTGTATGTCCCTTAATCTCAGCAGAAAGCTTCTTGTGCACTTGCTTCACTTCACACAGTTAAGGTGCGTACCCAAAGGCAATTTCAGATTTTACCCATGACCCATCTCATTCACAGTTTTACTCTGGTAACCAATGCACCGTTCACTTTATAACAGAATTAAACTCAGCTAAACTGCAAGTGGCTCTGAACTGAAACCACAATCGACACACAAAAAGCTTCAGGGTGTTTCTCACAGCAGACAGGTGTCACTGATGACAATAACGATGGCTCTGCTCTAGTCAAGTGCTCCATTTAGAGTTACACAGAGCTGCATGCACGATAGCGGGACCCTGAAATCAAATGAGTTAAATGGAATTCATTCATCATTCATTTCATTATTTACACTTGTGCCACAAGTCAAAATGTCATCCGTGAAAAGAGCCCATTATCTTTCTGTCAAAGGAAAGAGCAAGTTTAACATTATAGTTTTTGTCTGTTTTTAAAGATCCCTCAACTTATGTAAGGGTGGACCATGCCCACGTCACCCCCGAGCTTTGAGTGGATTTTCTGTGTATTATTTATATATTTTATATCATAGTACAGGTTTGGTTAACACTAACACTAACACACACTAATGCTAGATTTTTGCCCACACGTAAAGGAAAATGTCAGTAGTTTGAGCCTAGGCCCTTTCTGCATGTTTTGTGTGTCTGAGTGACTAATGGAGACAACCATTTTTAACTTATTACAGTTTTGAGTGAGACTGCTCCAGTCACATTGGTGGAACAAGCTGCAACGTAATCCCTATAAGCAATTATGTATTGTCTATTATGTCCACTAAAAATGTTTGATTTTGTCACTGACCGGCACAGATTGTTATTATAAGTGTCTGAAAACATTATGTGAAGGACCCTACAGAGAAATGAAATGTTTTTGCATACCTTTAACTGATTGCGTCTGGTTGTGTAACCGTATCTCGCTGAAGGAGAAGTCTTGTTCTGAAACCTTTTCCACATTGTCTAAATCAGCTAAATATTCACCCAAGGCATTGAAAATCTGTTAAGTAACACTAAGCTACATTTTCTCTACTCCAACACAACAAACTCTTCCCAGCACTTCTCTCTCCAACTCAATGTTTCCATCATTATTTTTCCTGCACGAGTCACTTCTTGTCAGATTTCAGAATGAAATGCCTCCTCGAGCGAGACTTTGTCACAATAACAAACAGACCAGCGAAAGGTAAGGGAAATGTTTCCTGTCTCTTTAGGGTTTTGCCCGTGATGTTGTCAGGCATTTCTAAGTGTGTCAGTGACAAATACAAGCACTTTTAATGGACGTGAGTTGACGGAGAACAAATACTTGAATTGATTACACTGCAGTCTGTTTTGCCGCTGCAGCTGGACAAATTTTAAAGTTCTAGTACTAGTCTTCATTAATCACTGAAACACAAAAACTTGAGTAAAAAGAGTCCAGATTGAAAACACCAAGTTTCCCTCTAACTCTGAGTCAGTGAAGAAGGTTGCTGTACTTTTGTCCCCCTCTTGCAGTAAATCACTTGAGGACATCATGCTGGAACTAAATGCTGCTGGGAGCCAATAAACCTTTTCAACAGTAAGTGTGGGCTTTCCTCATCATGTGTGAAAAGTGGAATTCCCCCCTGACATGAATCATCAGATGAGTCACACTACAGACACAGAGGTAAACACTTGAAAAGTTCATCTGGAAGTTCTTTCAAACTCCAAGTACTTTGAAACTGTCTTATATAAAATAGGATTAAGTTTATATTTATATGTAAAATAAGATTATTAACCCTTTGAAACCTGGATCAATATCAGTTTTCTTGTGCTATGTTCAGATGCCTTCCACAAGCATTTGATACTTTAGCAATTTGGTTTGATTTCGTTAGAAAACATGAGAAGAGTGGCCAACTTGGCAAGAAATGTCCTGCAAATTGCAAAAAATTAACCCAAACGAATAGAGAGAGAGTAAATAACTAGAAAATTAACAAAAAAGAAAAAAAAGTCCAGAAAACTCATTTTTATACATATATTAATATAAAGTTGCACAATAACTATCTTCTGTTCTTGAAAGACAACAGGCCAATTTGCTCGGGTTTTAAAGGGTTATTTTTTAGATAAGATAGGAAAGAACCATGAATGAACAAATTTGGAAATTCCAAAATCAACCTAGGAAGAAAAACTTATGAATGAATTATTTAATCACTATTCATATTCTCCTCTCCAGTATTGCTCATTTAAAAAAAAAAAAAAAATGGTAATAATTACATGCAGAATTTCTATTTTAATTAGTTGGTTTTCATATCGCCCGGTCCTGTAATTGCTTTTTCACTGTGCTGATGTGATGTCAGTGTGATGAGTGGACATGCCGTTTAATGCAGAGCAGTGCTGACGGTGATGCGATGCCGACCTGCACATGTAATTTCCTGGCTCGCTCTCTGTGTCCCTTGGGAATAATGCGCTCCACTCCAGTGTCAGTGGGCCTCCATCGACCAATTGGCAGAATGGCTCAATGAGTCAATCACACAGCTGATCAAAACCTGATATCTTCATTGGCAAAGGAGTAACTCTGCTCTGAGTCAAGGTGTCACATGGATCAGAGGAGATTGATCCCTGGCCTTGCCTGTTTAATCACAGGTAGAAACTGTATTGACTTATTGGCTTTTAAGTTGGGAAGTGAAGGGTTAAACAATCCACTTCGACTCCACAGCACTGAGTGAGCTCCCATGAGAAAGTACAGTAAGTGTTGAAAAGAGTCATAAGTATGTGTGTGTGCGATACCGTGAAGCAGCATATCTTGTAAAAAATGCAAATGACAAAATTTGAAAGTGATGCATTGCAGCACCATGGCTGGTTGCCTTTCTGGCAAGGCTTATCCCTCATTTGTTATTAATATATTTACTATTTGTTTCATTAATTTATATGAATGATCAATCACTTTAAATGTAGCCAGAATTAATCCTCTGGCGATGCTAATCGTGTGGAGAAAATTTGAAACGGTGCATCATCAGTCAACTGGCTCCATCAGACTCTGTTATCTGAACCAAGTGTCCTCTCATTTTAATTTAATTCAGTCCCCCCTCCTCCCCATCTCTCCCTCTCTCTCTCTCACTTGCTCTCTCTCTTGTTCTCCGAGAAGGAAAATTACACTGTGAGTAGCAGTACAAAATGATTTTGGCAGCCCGGCTTGACAAACTCCTCCAATCACTGTCTACTTCTGCAGCATGATCAGACCTTTACAGCTTTACACTTAATTTCCAAAGCTGATATCAAACGGTCATCAATCATTTGGCTTTAAGTTTTGGAGTAATAAATGTCCCGCAGCTCAGAATCACACAGAGCAGAAAAAAAGACTTGTTTTTTCACTCCACTCAAGGACTGTTTACTGCTGTTGAACATCCATGCATAATTAAAGCTCTTATGAATAACTAAGCGTCATGCATTTAACCACAACATGCTCCTGCTGGGGACATAAAATAAATCCTCAGAATACTCTTACCAAGGTCAGGGGTTGAGCTAATGTCTCATTAAAAACTCATTTTCCCACCATGCTATAGAGGGTGAATGGGGAGTGATGGACAGCCTCGAGGTATTGATCTGCAGTTGTTACTCTCAAAAGGGAACTCCACCCACATTATACACCAACGTTTGTTTACATGTATTTGGCAGTACTACTGCATATATATAGGGGGGGAAAAAGTAGTTTAAAGCCTTTGTGACTCCAAAGAAAGCTCGAAAAACCTGAACCATCGGGGCAATTCTTAGGATGAAGGCTACAAGTTGAAAATGAAGGGAAAAAAAACACAGTTAGAATGAAGTAAGCATGACACACCCACAACTACCACCAAACAACTCCACAAAAACACAGTATTTCACCCAGATGGTCGTGGTTTTGCAGGATGCAACAACACGCTTCAGTGAGCGCAGCCCGTGCTCTGAATGCCCGTTTATACTTTATGATAATCTGCGTGTACCTGAGGAAGAATGCAGAACAAAGCTCCTGAATTACTTTGGTTTAATGAAAATGAAAGGTTGGAGTGGAAAAGTGGGCTGGTTTCATTTCTAACACTTGGAAAATTAGGCAAACTCGACTGAATAATACACTGAATATGAGATCAATTAACTATGAAGGCATGTAATATTTACTTTTAATGTTTTACAGTAGCATAGTTTATAAATTTGGGATCACACCTATGTACATGGTTATTGATTATTGCCTGCTAAACCTATTTGGGCATCTACAGACCCCATCTGAGTAGCTTTTTGGACATGATTTGGTCCATCAAAATTTTAACAGTATTTAGTTGTACATATTTTCCATTATAACATTATGATGGTCAATTTTATAATTTTTCAGCAGTCAGATAAAAGACATTTGAAAATCTGCAGGGCAGTCTAGTTGTGGCTGCAGCTGTGTCAGCAAGGAGCAAAGATCTAAGTGTGTTCTCATATATCATTCATTACAAAAAATAAAAATTAATCCCTGTTTGCAGATACATTTAGGCATTAGATTTTGCTGTAAGTTTAATTTTGGGTTTAAGGTCTTGCTAGCTTGTTCAAAAAGTGACAAAATGACCTTAAAACAAAAGCCGACAAGAAAACACATCAGGCACACAACACTGATGCAGGGCGTAAGGCAAAACCCTCAGGTTAAGCGCCTTGTTTTTAAGAAGACCTCTTAAAAAAAAAAAAAAAAAACTGAGCAGGGGAGTTGCTTTTTGGGTAATGTAGGCCCCAAGTTTTGACAAGGAGGAAGAATGCATGCAGTAATAAGACAATATGCCACAGTGATTTTGATGCTTTCTAAAAAAATGTACATTGCAAATGTGACAGTGTTATATATATCAGTGGAGAACTCTTAAAAAATAATTGAGAAAATGAACATCAGTGGACTTGACGTGGTGCACAAAATCCTTCAATAACTATATAATTAGACTCTCGTGTTTACATCTTAGTTGCTCAGTTATTCTGAGCCACACCCACACATGCACGCAAGCATGCACGTACACACACACACACACACACACACACACACACACAAAAAAAAAAGAGCAAGCTAAGACCTTGGATCAACCTGGCCAGACACTTTACAGAGTAATTAAACAAAAATAGAATATCAAATGGACCATGGAGTGTGAAACAGCGAGGAGGAGTTGGTTGGGGACTGATAGGTGAAGGTGTGTGTGTCGGGGTCTGGGAGAGTGTGTGAGCTTGCGCAGTGGTGGCAATGGGACAACCCAGGGTGGGGCTGTGAAACTGTATGATGAATGTGGCTCCATAGCCAGCACAGAGGGGGGAACGATTAAACCTTTTTCACCGATCACCTCCCCTGCAGCCTGTAGAGAAACCACTAGGGAGACGTAGCCTCTGCTCTCAGCACCCCGACAGCAGAGGACACACAAAGACACACACATATACACACACGCATTCAAAAAGTCATTTTTTTAACTGCTGATCCTTGTTGGTTCAAACATCAAATATTTACAAATATCAAGCAAGCACAGTAAGTTGAATCATTCTCTAATTTTTTGCGGAAAAGTGTTTGAAATTCTGTGTTGGTAGCTATGTGTAATTAGACGTCTAATCCTTCGCTTGTCAGAATATGTGTCCATGCATGGTGGAAAATATGCTGATCCAGCACTGTGTTTCAGCCACTGAAGCATTTTTGCTGAATTTCATTTGTATTTGTGCATTTAGTTGATGTTTTTATTCAACAGCTCACGATGGATGGGCATGAAGCGGCCAGACATCTGGCTCGGCAGCACTTCGGCACCACTACTGATGCACCCACAGCGTGTCTTTTAAGGGACCAAACTTGTGTCCTTCTGGTGTCAGGACAGTCTCTCTGCACTCAATTTAGCAAGGTTCCTCTGTACTACTCAATCAGCCAAACCCCTACAGTAAAGTGCACAGGCGCGCGTACGCACGTGCACGCACACACACGCACGCACACACACACACACACACACACACACACACACACACACCACAGGGGAACTGACATGGCTCTGAAGGTCACTGGCTACAAAACAGCTCTGATTCCCAGAGGTTTTAATGACTTTCAGACACCCTGTTGACTTTTCCAGTTTCACTTTGAGAACAGCGGCCTCTGGTTTTTCTGAATATTACTGTGATAATCCATGTGCTGGTGTTCGACATGGGAGGGATTACTGCCATGAGGGAGAGCTGACTTCAGGGAGGAGGAGAAAATTGTCACGCTTGGCATGAAAACCCCCCTCAAACATACTTTGTCTTCATAGCTGCACAGTTTGCTCACTGTAAAAAAAAAGTATCTGTATATGGTGTAATGCCTAATTGGGTTTCTACTGTAAATATATGCATTATTGGATTGTGTGAGGTTTATTTTGGTGGGATGGTGGATGAGAGTGCTGGATTTATTGTGGGATATTTTCAGAAAGTACTTCCACTGCTGTCAATCACAGAATGCCACATGCTGCTCTGAGGCACGACAGAAAGCACTTTATTTGGAAACATTTACAGATAGTGTATAAGAGAGGATTTCACACTCCAGACTGATGATTAAGTGAATGATGCTGCTGAAATCTCTTCACTTTATAAGTTGAGGAAACCTTGAGTCTTGTAATTCTCCAATCTGCTGCTAAAACACAGCACCAGATTGGTTAATGTCTGAGAAAATATACTGAACAAAAATTTAAAGGTAGACATTTGTTATTGCTCCCATTTTTCACAGGTTTAAGTTTAAAATCCAAGACTTTTTAATGCACTCAATAGATATATTTCATTCAAATTTTGGTCTCTCTTAAAATCTCTGTTAGTGAGCACTTCTCCTTTTCCAAGATAATCAAACTACCTGACAGGTGCGACATATCAAGATGCCGATTAAACAGCCTCAGTACTACACAGGTGTGTCTTGGGTGGGCCACAATAAAAGGCCACTGGCCACAAGGCCACAAGTTTTAAAGGGAGCAACTCAATGGCATGCTGACTGTGGAAAAATCTATCAGAGCTGTTGCCTGTGAAATGAATTTTAATTTCACTATGATGACACGACTCAAATGTTGTCTCCATTAATTTGGCAGTACATTGAACCTGCCTCCTTACCACAGACGCTCTCAAGACACACCTGTGTATTAATGATGCATTGTGATATGCCACAGCTGTCAGGTGGTTTGAGACCAAAATTTGAGTGAAATATATGTACTGAGTGCATGAAAATAATCTTAGAACTTTAACTTCAACTTGTGAAAAATGGGAGAAAAAAACAATTGTCTTGCGATTTTTGCTCAGTATAACTTAATGTTCCAAGGAGGGTTTATTTCCTTAGAACAACCGAGTACGTTGGGAAAAAGTAAATGACGTCTGATCGGTGTTGTGTTGGCTAGAAAGGTTAATGAGGTGCGCGGTCACTCAGAGGAGAGGAGACAACGATGCTCTTTACGGAAGAGGAGGCGTTGTACGCCAGAGGGGCCACAATAATGACACCCCTCAGATCTCATTATCAGGCTTATTGATTGGTCATGGCCACCTGCCCCTCCACACGCACACACACACAATCACACAGACACAAAACCAAAAAACCACCACCTGCGTACAGGCACATTACGCATCCACAGACAAAATTATACACATATCCCTTTCAGGTTAACAATTTTGATCAACATGCCAGATATGGGCTCTCTACCTCCATTCACAACCTCCTACACACACATTTGGACAAACACACCTGGGAAAGTGACACACTCCACATCCGTAATGTACTTTCGCACACCCACACAGCCACTCCACAGAGGATGAACACACACTTATACACACTTTAAAATACATGGACGTTTTCAGCCCCTAATGTGAAGCTGCCATTTTGTTCCAAGAGAAAATTGCTTTAATTAGAATTAGCGCAGCAATGATAGATGCACGTCCAGCTGGGTTGTCAAAGGTTTGAACGCTCCGCTGTGTCAGCCCACACGCTCTCGCCATCATGAGATGAACCAGCGGGGAATATCTGACATTGTTCAGTAACGTGTCCTTCCTGAAAATTGTTGGCCTCCACTCAGAAACTGATTGTATTAAAGAAAGGAAACGTACAGACGGGTGACAAATTAAAGGAAAAAACAACATAATGTGTCTCAGTAAGGTGTTGGGCCACTGTGTGCTGCCAAAACATCTTCATTGTGCCTTGGCATTGATTCTACAAGTCTCCGAAATTCTGCTGGAGGGATGAACACCATTCACTCAAAAGACATTCCCTCATTTGAAGTTTTGTGCTTTCCAAGGACCCTGACACACCAAACTCTGAAACATAAGTAGTGTTGAAACCTAAGTCTGTTTGCACAACTAAAAGCTGTAACCTAATAGTGTGCTTCAGTCCTTTCTTTGTCCGTTGGTCAATGTCAGACTGTTGGTGAGCGTCTGTTGCCCTATAATTTTGGCAGTGTGTTATGCACAGTTGGCACTAGTATATCCTTGTCGGCCGTTTTTTGTCCGACTCAGTATGTTGAATCAGCAGGGGGGATTTTTTTGGTTGGTGAATGTAATGACCCTGATTGGCAGTTCACCTCAGTGCACAAGAAGAGAAAGGAAGTGAGGAAAACAAACAAACGAGGGCAAGAGATCTAAACAAACTTATTATATTATGCAAGATTATTTTTTAGTCAATAAGCTCTTTAACATAAAATGTTTGTAATTGTCTGTTTTATTGTGTGCTCTCATTTCAATGTAGAGCATCAGACTGGATTTATTGTTTCTCCACTAATTTTTATTATTTTTCTTTAATTTGTCACCTGTCTTTACACTGGAGGAAACAAAACTTATCAAACCTCAAAAGCTTGGATTTGTTTGCTTCTATCGTTTTCAACTGGATGCACACGTTACACGTTTTCAAATTCTGCCCCTCTGCCACTTCTAGCTAATAAACCAGAGGTGGCAAAATCACATTGGAGTTAGGTGCAGTTGTTTGGTACTATAAATGGAGCATCAATAAGCTCTTATTTCTTGGCAAAAGAACGTTCCAAGAAGCAGTTTGGCAACATTCCTTTATCAATTACATAAATACTTTTGAGGTGAGTCTGTCAAGACCAAAAGAATTACAGCAGTAAATCTAATTAAGGTTTCTCCACACGTACGACCCGTCTGCTACTGCTGTCTTGCTCCTGTTTCCCACCTGCCCCGACACTTAGGCCCTGACCCGCTCTACTGGGGATACGGGTGCCAGTAGCACCTGGCAGTGGGATGGAGGGCTGGCAGCAGGTGGCAACAGATGGCACAGATGCCACTGGTTCCCCCACATGGACGCCACATGGACTGGAAGAGCAAGAGAGGACGGAGCATGTAAGAAATGGAGGGAAGAACGGATGAGGTGTATAAGTGGTACAGAATGTGTTGAGGGAAGAAATGACGAGATGGTGTCAGTCAGTATGGTGGATGAACTGAGAGGATGAGAGGTACTTTTAACATTTTGATTTAAGACTTTCCAACTTTTTTTGCAGAATGGTTCAAGATTTATATACAGTAACTGTTTTAAGGTGCACTATACTCATTGGGTCCTTTTTTGAAGGAGCTTTGAAGGAAGCAGCGGAGGAGGATGTAATTAAACAAGCCACTTTGAACTAAATGGATGAAGACAAAAGGAGAAATTTGTGTGAAGCTGCATTAATTGTGAGTATGCACTCAGGCATTGGGCTGCTCAGCATTACAAGCTTTCTATAACAGGACCACACATAAAAGAGCTGGTTTATTTTTTATATTCACTCATTTTCACAGAGGCTCAGATACATGGTCATTTTCATGCAGTGCAGCCACATTATGAGCCTGCAGGATTTGGATTTTACACCAGTCTGGTCTGGGTTTTGCAACAGACTGTCACAGTCTGATGTGTCAGTGGCGGAGGAAGTATTCAGATCCTTTACTTAAGTAAAAGTACCAATACCACCCTGTGAAAATACTGTGATAGTAGTTGTTACTAGTCTGATACTAAAAGTCATGCATTAAAAATGGCACCTGGGGCACCCAGTGGCTCACTTGGTAGAGCTGGCGCCCCATATATAGAGGCTGTGTGCAGCGGCCGCGGGTTTGAGTCTGGCCTCGGCCCTTTGCTGCATCCCCTCTCTCTCTCCCCCTTTCATGCTACGTCTATCCTGTCAAATAAAGGCAATAAAAAGCCCCAAGAAATATCTTTAAAGAAAAAAAAAGTTACCTATGTAAAAATAAGTATGTGTACAGAGAAAAATCTTCAAGAAAAAAGAGCACATCCAAAAAATATTAAAAAATCGAAAAAAAGCTGAAATAATAACCTCAAATTATTTTTAAAAAAAAAAAAAAAAAAAAAAAAAAAAGAATAACACCCCCCAAAACTCAAAAATAAGGAGCTATTCAAGGTCGGATATGTTTGTATATGTTAGAGATGCAGACAACATCCACACAAATACACATTGCATCTTTGATGGATCCTATCTTGACATATCTCCGTAAACGGACAAAATTGGACCCTGAAAAATCCAGAATCAGGATACCCATACGTGATATACATAAAGTATCCTACCATGTAATCTGCTTAAGAACTATGTGTTGAATCTTTTCATATATTACCAGCATCTTTGATGTATCCTGTTTCAGATATCAGATATAAATGTACCTGATACCCAACGGATATGATTCCATATATGTAATTTCATATGTATAATGAATCTCAAATATCCTGAAATACATGAAATATTCTGCGATTTAATCTGTTAATGAGCTTTATATATCAAATCCATCTTTGCACATCCTGTTTTAATATATCAGACACAGGAAATACGGAGCTATCCAAGGACGGATATGTTTGTATTTGTCAGGGATGCGGAAAATATCCAGAAGAATATGCACTGAATCTTTGACGGATTATACCTTTACAGAAATAATGTGTAAAATTCGTACCTTTAGAGGTCCAACAGCTTGTCATGGTAGTATGGGTATTGGAAAACACAGACAGCTTATGGTGAAAACCAAAAAC
This sequence comes from Plectropomus leopardus, assembly GCF_008729295.1. Taxonomy (NCBI): domain Eukaryota; kingdom Metazoa; phylum Chordata; class Actinopteri; order Perciformes; family Serranidae; genus Plectropomus; species Plectropomus leopardus. The sequence continues at coordinate 21,873,308 of NC_056465.1, forward strand.
AACCGAAGCCCTAATTGCTTGAAGTGTTCACTATGTAGCAGCTCCATCGCTACAACATCACTGTACAATTACTGACATCCCTACAGGTCTTGTGTGTCAATGTGTGTATTTTTGGTGTATCTGTGTATATAAGGATAACAGGAGTGAAAAAAACTAAATTCCCCCATTGAGGGATTAATAATTAAAAATATATTATTGTATCAATATTGATTCAAGCTAAAAAAATATAGAAGCATAACAGATAGTCATGGCACAGCGGCCAACCAAGAGATAAGTCAGCACGGCAGCCAACAAAAACACATGACAGATTTTAAGAAAATAAAAACTCTATATATCTTATGTGAGAGGCAAGAGAGATGAGCAAAATATAAGATAAAGAGAGATATAGTTGGAAAGATGAGGGAAAGACACTGTAGGGTGAAATATGGAGGGATAGTCATGGCAGTTAAAGATAACCAAACAGACATGTCAGCACGGCGGCCATGACAAATAATCAAACAGATCAGTTGGCATGGCGGCCAAAAACACAACACAAACATGAAAAATAAAAATGCCCTTTACTTTTTGTGGATCTTGCTGGGCGGCGATAGCTCAGTCTACATGGACTTGCCATAGAAACTGGAGGATGGTGCCCTTGAGCAAGACACTAAAGCTCTAACTGCTTGGAGCTCTAAGTATGTGTCAGCTCCATCAGTCTGACACCCCTCTGCAACTAATGCATGTCTATAGGTCCTGTGTGTGCACGTGTGTGTGTATAAATAATAATATTCAATTATTGTATCATATTGATCTAAACTAATAGATCCAAGCAGATAGACAACAGATAGTCATGGCACGGCGGCCGTGACAGATAATCAAACCAACCAAACACAACACAAACCACCATCTCAGCATTATATCTGATATATTTGTCAAGCTATCATTCTTATTCTGTGATGACATTATGTGAGGTGTTTCATAAAAGTTTTTATTTAGAAAATAAAAAACATTATTATAATTTTTGTAATTATGAATGCAAAACTTTTAAGTTAATATCTCAAAACAGGTCAGAACGCAGACAGAAACTTATAATTCTAGGGTGGCAAAATGTAAACGACGCTTATAACTCAGCAGATAGAGCGATAGAGAGGAGATATAGAGAGATAGTTAGGGCACGGCGGCCGTATATAGTTAAAGAGGGATAAGGAATAGAGATATACAGAGAGACAGAGAGATAAAACCAGAGATAAGGGATAGTTATAGAGATGACAGATGGATAGTCATGGCAAAGCGGCCACGATCAATAATCAAACAGATTGGTTGGCACAGCGCCCAGCCAAAAACACAACACAGACTTAAAGAAAACAAAAATGGCCCTTACTATTTGTAGATCTAGTTTGGTGGCGGTAGCTCAGTCTGGTGTGGGAACCAGAGGGTGCTGGGTTGGAGTCCAGAAGTCCAGCATGGACCATGTTACGGAGTGTGGACTGGTAGAAAGACAAAGAATAAGGAGATATAGAGGGATAGTCATGGCACAGCCAAAAACACAACACAGACATAAGGCCCAATCACACGGGACTATTATTACCTCGGGACCTCATGTTATGTCGAAATTACCCCCCCTCACATCTGATTTTCATTGACAGCATTCGCACAGGATAAGCGATGGCTGTTTTACCCAAACTTACTGACAAGATAATACTATATTTGTAACGCAGTAAATGTATAATCATAAATTCATGGTTGATAATGAGGCTGTTGCTTTTTTTTCTCTCAAAATGAGACAACTGATAAAGAAGTACGAATAAACCATTTATGATATAACAAACAAAATGTGTCTATTTAAATAAACAGTAATAAAAAAGGCTTTATGTATCCCCCACCATGTCAGCTGAACACAAAAACAAAAAAGGGGGAATATCAACTAAATAAATATCTAAAATAAATACATTAATTAAGACCAAAAAAAAAAAATCTAATACTTATTTTTTGGGCAGTAGCCTCCACTGCCAGACCACCCACGAGCAGGTTACAGGTGAGATGCCACTGTATGGGAAAGATTTATTTAAAACATGTTAATACCAATTAAGGCCTTATTTTTAGATGAATTAATCCAAGGTTTTTGAAGACTTTTCTTTCCTGGCAGGCCGTGGCAATATGCGCATTCATGAGCAGGTTCTAGTATTTCTTCCATCCTGTTATATAGCCTCCTGAATAATATCTTATTTTTTAATGGCCGTTGTTCCCCTGTAAGGCAGAATTTATGCAGATCTGTTATATTGGATAACATTAGATTGTAGGTGTAGCTAATTAAGTGACCATGCAGCTTGCATCCTCACTTACACTGAAGGTCAAATTTCAGTACTTACAGCCACTAGATTGCCAATAATGGATTTCATCTGCAGACTGGAAGAAAAAAACATTGGTCCAAAAATATAAAAATTTAAAAATAATTGAGAATTTTTGTGTCATTCAAATGTATGTTTTATAGTGTGATTGGTGTTCACTTAAAACAGCTTGTAGTGTTAACTCCATCACATGTTGCTGACAGCCTATGTTATGCTACAACCAGAAGACTCATGTTCTTTCTGCAGGCAGGCTGATGAAACTTTAATCATTTTTTCCCAGTATAAAAATAATGACCTTACCCTTAAATATGTAATCCGTTATGATAACCTGAACTATTTTTTTTTTTTATGGAGAAATTCTTTATCCATAAACAACATTTTTTAAGGTTCACACCCCTCTTTCAATCTTTACTGGACGGATTTAAACTTGACGCTTCACTCTCTTGCTGTTACAAATTAAAAAAAAGCAACAGTGTAAGCAATGTAATTTGCAAAAGCTTCTTTATTTATAATTTCTTCAGGCGTATTCCCTAATGTTAGCTAACTGTTAAGAAGCTAACTTTACACTGACAGGTTTCATTTAGTAACAAAGGCTTGGTAGCATTTATGTTCAAAGCGAATATACGATCATAAAAATAACAAATTCATCTCTGTATGATGGTACACTTAGGCATGAGATCTCCTTTAAGTTTATTAACGGGGTTAAGGTCAATATTAAGTTCACAAACAACTTTTTAGGTAATGGCTTGTGAGGAGAAGCTGTCACCACCAGCTGACGGGAATGTGCATCAGGCACGCTGAACGCGAACGTCCCTCCTTTTGTTCCACCATTAGCTAATTCTACTTAAAAGTTACATTAGCTCGTTTGTGAGCTATCTACCATTAGCTTAAAAATCACGCAGCACAGCATCAAGGATGCTCATGTCAGTGGTACGGAAGTTACTAAAAACAGTTTCATATTGTCCAAAATATACTAGTTTTCACAGAGAAACAATTTTCACCACAGTATAACATTATAGCTTCAAATACATTTATAATACATCTTAAAGAAAAAGTAAAACTGCCTTTTTTAGCCGCAATAATGGCACCGAAAATGTTGGTAGATTTATGAAATACTCACCAAATGAGAAGGCTTCCTTTCGAATGTTAACGGTCCAGAAAGTTCGGGAAAGTTAACGGTCCACCCATGGCCCTTTAAGAGAGAACCGCGTCATCTCCGTTCGCTCCAATGGACCGTTTTTCACAGCAATGGCGGAACGTGGAGCATCGCGATAGTTCCCGGAAGTAGCATTAATTGCTAGCGGCGCAATGGAGTTGCAGCAGAGAAGACCATTTGTGATGGGCTTTAAAAGGGTAAGACATCTAAAGAATCGTTTTTTATATTATCAGCATATCTTAGCTAAATTAACATGTGCATTTGTTTATTCTAGTGCACTAGGTCCACCTAGCTAGAAAGTTCTAGAAAGTTAATGGTTGCCTAGCTAACCTCCAGAAAGTTCTAGAAAGTTAATGGTTGCCTAGCTAACCTCCAGAAAGTTCTAGAAAGTTAATGGTTGCCTAGCTAACCTCCAGAAAGTTCTAGAAAGTTAATGGTTGCCTAGCTAACCTCCAGAAAGTTCTAGAAAGTTAATGGCTGCCTAGCTAACTTCCAGAAGGTTCTAGAAAGTTAATGGTTGCCTAGCTAACCTCAAGAAAGTTCTAGAAAGTTAATGGTTGTCTAGCTAACTTCCAGAAGGTTCCAGAAAGTTAATGGTTGCCTAGTTAATCTTAAGAAAGTTCTAGAAAGTTAATGGTTGCCTAGCTAACTTCCAGAAGGTTCCAGAAAGTTAATGGCTGCCTAGCTAACCTCCAGAAGGTTCTGGATATAAAAATATTATATTATAATTATTTAATATTATGTTACATTATGTTACAGAACAAATATTTTTCAGCACTTTCTTGACCATTTTCCTGTTTAGTTTCATCTTTTTATTTGTTGTTTTTTGTGTGCTTATTTTCAGGTAACTTTCTGGCAACCCTTTATTAATGTCTTGCTAATTTTTGAGCCATTTCTTATCGAGTTGCTTGTCACTCTATCCATGTTATTGAAGACATTTAAACCAATTTGTTCAGGTTTCAAAGGGTTAATTTTAAACACGTCGCCTTTAAATTCCTATTGCATGCCCCCTACGCCTCTGGAACTATAGTTCCTACCTGCCATTGTCTTGCCGGGGACAGGTGTTAGTGTAACATAGATAGGTAAACATGCTACAGTTGAGTTAAAGTTAGAAAGTGCATGTACACGGATTTGCCGTATTTTTGGTGTGAATTTAACAAGGTAAGGGGAGAAAAATGTAGTCAGCGTATTACCCATTAGCCACAAGGACTCGAAAACTCGCCCAAACAAGAAAGTAAAGTTGCATTCCTCTGGGAATTTTATTTCCCAGTGAGAGACAAATATTTGTCACATATCCTTCAAAACGATTTCCGTTTGTCATCGGAACACATATGAGCAAGTGCAGATGTTTGGATGACTACAGGCAGGTGTTTGATATATGATTTATTTATGGATCATTGAGTTGAAGCTACCTTTGTGATTGGCTGTGCGTCCTGTAGGAGGCCAGAGTGGGTGGGGAGCTTTAAGAGCCTCCGCCTGCCTCCCGTCGTGTCTCCTCTCAGAGCTCAGCAGCAGCAGCAGGAGGAGGAGGAAGAGGAGGAGAGACGAGCGCATCCCAAAGTTTGAGGCTGCAGCTGTTTGGACGCCGCGGACACAACACGGGACACCTGATCAGGTCTGTGCAACAATTCACCGCATATTTGCAATCACGTCCCTGACAGAGGCTGTGTTTTCAAAATATCAGCACAATTAAAGCGAGATAAATCAATATCGCTTCCGGATTTATGAGATTGCGATGCGAAATACTGTCGAGAATGACTTGCATGTCTCTCAAGATCGATACAGGCGTGTTATTTGTGTCCAAACTTTCGAAGTTATCCAATCGGTGATATTTTTTCCTCCTGTAACGTCAGTCCAGTCTACCGTGTCAGTTTGCAACTAAATTGCAAACCCCAATTAGCTGATCACAAGAGTCATACTGCCAAAAAAACTGCAGTAAATGTCTCTGTTGGTTTGGAAATAAACAGCTAGAGACTTAAAGTCCAAATAAAACTGCAAGAAGACAAATGATGACTAGTAAAAATAGGCAGCTGATTAACTGTATTTAATTACCTGTTGCAAATGTTATAGTCTATGATATAAATGGTGTTTTTGTTGTGTCTGGATTTATGATATGAAGTCAGAAATGGGTGACAGGGCTCCTGGGAGGCATCACACCAAACCTGCTGACTTTGATTTATTTGAAACCACCAGGTTACCACATCATGGACCAATGTGCCATGAAATTACTACAATGCTTGTGTGGCAAGACAGAATTCTTTCTCCCCCTTTAGCCCCGACTGAGCGAGGCACCTTCAGGAGATGTGGATTGAATTACCCCGCTGAGACGGGGTGTATGAACTCCCCCATAGGTCATTAGGATAGCACAGATGCACACATCCTGAACAGCTGGCAGTACACACGTGAATTTAATTTAAAACTGTCACTCAGAGTAAAAATCTAATTTTCCCACATAATGTATTTTGAATCTGCCTCGCTCTTTCACATTTGTAAATTATGCTGATAGGGAAAAAAAAACTCTATAAGCACTGTGTTGACACTATCTGTGATCGACTGCTATCAGTCATTGTAATGTGATCTGGCTCCTGGTCACGGAGGTGTGGGCTTTGGCCCGTCCTGCACCTTATCATTCACCCACCAGGAAATCTGTGCCAGGCATTGGATGCACCTCAGACTTCCTTCTTCCATCCGTATCGTCTCGTATTACAGTGACAACTGCTGAATAATTAACTGTGTCTTGTGAACAGTAATGAGTAAGCTGAGTTTTTGATATCTATAGGATTTAGATTGAGGTTGTTGATTGGAGGGCAGAGGTCCGCTGCTGTTCTTGGACCAGTTTCAGATTAAAATGTAAGAGAAACCAAGAACTCTTTCATCTTACATGAAAAGTATCAGCTCACATAAGTGCATACAGTATGCTGCTGAAGGCTCCATTTCAATAAGGTCAAGTGGCTGCACACGTTCTCATTTTCCCAGGTTTCTATTAAAAAAGCACAGCAGAAGATAGGCTTCACTAGCCTTTATTTTGACCTAATTAAGGCTGATAACTGAAATAAAATTTCACACATATTCTATTATTGGTGTCTTACTGTAAGACCTTATAACAAGAAGTGGTCCTCTGTTGGGCTTCTCATTACAAAAACATGCTGTATAACATGTAACATTGTTCAAACCCACAGCACTTTACAGTTTAATAATCCCAGAGTTTCTAAATACATCTGTTTTTAAAGAAATGTGCAAAACAAAGTAAGACATCTGCCAGTTAACGGAATGATCTTGGGTTTTATCTCAGTTCATGTAAACATCAAAAACAAGGCAGTAATTGTATAGTGAGGGGGGCACATCCATCACAATATTCAAATATACGTATAATTTCACCCCCAGTATTGATGAAAAAAGTATTAAACAAAGAATCTGCTATGCTATCAAAGGCCATCAATCGCTGTCAATTGCTGTAGTTTTTGGAATGTTAGTATGTTATAAAATTGTCATTAAAAAATAATTAAAGAATTCATAGTATAGTAGCATATGTCATTTTAAAATATCATAAAAAGTCACAGTATGTGCAACTTTCCAATGTGGCCCTCAATCATTTGCTGGCTCCCTAAAATAGCCCTCAGTGATTAAAACTTTAACAACACCTTAACTAATATTTTTGTGTCAAAATGCTTTAAAATGATTACATTTCTAAAAATTTGTCCTGGTATGCTGACCCCCCCTCCTTCGCCCCCCGTTTTGAGAAACAAACATTTTTGAAATGAAAGCATACAATAGTCTGCAGCTACTTTACTTTATTGACCACACTCAGTTTAACACTTTAAAAACAAACAAACACCATGCTAAGGTAGCACTGATCAGCAGGAAGCTCATCATCTGTGTCATCATGTAATGACCTGTAATGAGAGGAGCGATGGCGAGGAAAGAGAAAACCCGGTAGGGTTTACCCACAAAGCCCTCCTCACACTCCTGTCAGGATATACAGTATTACATGGAGCACATTAGTGAATCAGGTTCTCGTCCTCACAGCACACTCACAGTGTCTCTCCCTGTTATTAGGTTCCATATCTTTCTCTCTATAGCTCACTAAAGTAGTTACTTTATTAAATTGTTCGGGCCTCGTTTGAGGGAAGCTGAGTGAAGAACTCTTTCTGAGTGCTGTAATTTAAACTTCACGCTGCAGCACGGTTCAGTTCTGAAATGACTTTTTCACGTTGACGCGCAGAACAAGAAATCACCTGCACACTTTGTGGCACTTCAGTGTATTACCCCTGAAATAATAGCAATGCCACACTGAGCGTGATTCAATTTGGCTGTATATAATGTGGCAACAGCACACGCCGGGGTCATAAACCTCCTGTTTGCTGTCCCCATCTGCTCACATGAACCAGCAGGAAGGTGGAGCTGTGGAAAATGACGGAGTGGAGTCATCGTGGGTCTCTTCAAGCCTGACAAATAAGAGCGAGGCGATCCTCCAGGATGTTTTGATTTCCTGGTGAAGATCGGACATCAAATATTCATCAACCCCATCATCTATAGCCCTTTGATTACTGACACATGGATGTATTGTCTTTGCTCCAGATAGCCCCCTCTGGACCCCAAAGCAGCTCCCAGTATGAGTCTATTAACCCACCTAGAAATGCTAGAAGAGCACCACTTCACTTATTGGAATGAAATCTGCTGATGGACCATGAAGTAAAAGTGTGCAGATAAGCTCTCCTTTCTTCTGGCCTAGATGTGTTTGGCCTTCCCTTTTCTGCTCTGCGAGGCTTTAGTCTTCCTCTCTCTCCACCTCGCTGTAAGCTCTGTAATCAAATCAGCTGAACACACTACCTTTGCTTCAGCAAGGTGATATGTCCGCGTCTTTGTGATGACTTTTCTTCTGTGTTTAATCTGTGCTTAGGAGTCCGACTGGTGGCTCCAATTGTCAGTGGGGATCAGAGCAGTCAGCAGCACCCTGCTGAGCAAAGTTATTTCAGCTTCGCTGTTTGAATCAGCACTTTGCCACTGTTGAGTATTTCAATCTTTATTTTTTTATATCACGCCCTGATATGTTCACATTCTTGATTGCGAGTGTTTTTGCATCACTGATTGAGAAGCATTGTTTTACATCCTGGCTCATGCTTGCTCTGACGTCTCAGGTCATTTCCTTTCACCGTCTGCAAGAGTGTCAGACTTTTTTTAATGCTGACTCAAAGCTCTGCCGCCTTGGATTTGAGCAAGTGTTGTGTGGGCAGGGCATGTAATATATATGGCCTTCATCGTGGGCCGGTTGACTGGCTGGCACCGGCTCTGCTCTGTGTCCCAGTGGACTTGACAGAATGGCTGCTTGATGGAAGGAAAGTGCTGTCTTCTGACTTTAAGAGTGCTGACATTTCCATATTGCCCCCACCTCCCACTTCCTCCCTCCCCGAATCTCATCTTTTTTCCCTCTCACCTCCATCTCTTTTTTTTCCCTCTTCCTCTTTTCTCCAGATGTGTCTGATTGATGCCACCCGATTCCCTTTGCTCCCCAGGTAGCCGCAGACCTCTGCTCTCTGAATGCAAACGTGAATCATAGGGATTACCATTCTGTTCTCCCCAACCGGCTCCTATCCTCCGCTCCCCCTCTCAGTCCTCTCATCTGGCATCCAACATCCAACCTCACCACCAGGTCTTTCCCGGTAGTGTGCGCTGTTAGCCATCGTGACAGCAGCGGGGTGTCTTTCAAGGTGAATTATAGGGTTGGATTGGCCATGTCAGCTGCTCTTGTGCTCACTCACACCTTTCTGTCCTCACATTTTTGTGAAATAACACAGAATAATCCTTGACATAGAACTTTTCCTTTTCCTATTTAAAGGTCCAGTGTGTAGGATTTAGGGGGGATTTAGTGGAAGAAATGGAGTGTTTTTACCAGTTTCATCTTCTGAAACCTGGATGGACATCAGTTCTTGTGCGTCATTCAGATGCCTTCCATAAGTATTTAAACCTTTGAAACCTGAGCAAAAAAGGTTTATATCTCTTCAAAAACAGAAAAAGAAAAAAGAAAAGGAAAAAGACAATGAGCAAATTACAAGAAATTGGTAAAAGGTGACAAGAAAACAACCTGAAAATTCATGTTTTAAAAAAATAGAGAAAATTACCACAATGTATTTATGAGTATCAGAATTATGCATTAAAAATGTGTATGTTAAAAAAAAAAGTTCAGTTTTTGACACTTTTTTGTCATTTTCTTTTTTTGTTTTTTGTTTTACTTTTCTATTTTTTGATAACTTTCAGATAATTTTCTTGTAAGTTCTTAAGTCGTCAGAGAAAAAAGGTGAGCACACATTAGCACTTGATGGACTAGCAGCTGTCTCTGACATTTCAAACAACATTTGGGAAACACTGATTTGTAACATGAAACTTCTTTATTCAGTGTTTTTATACTTTATGTCACCCGGTCCATTTTTGGGGGGAGGAAGAGATCTCTGCGGATAATTTGGCTCCTGGTAAAAACAGGGAGGAGTGTAAACTGGTTACAATCTGCAGTCTTCACTGCAAAACACCATGTAATCCCCCTACACACTGCCCCTTTAACACTGCCTTACTCATCTACATATGCATCCACTCACTCCTGACCTGCTCACCACTTCGTCTTCGTCATTGTGTGAATATTTCATGCCTGTGATTTGTGAGTTAAATGCAGAATGTAGGTGGATAGGATTGGACCGACTTTTATTCATCCCACTAGTGGGGCACTGGGGATTTTTTTTTTTTAGAAAGAAGGAGGGGGGTCAATTTCCAAAAGGGGAACCATTTGACAGCAGGGGGGCGAGTGTTGCAAGGGAGTGATGGAAATGATGGTCAGATATGACAGAGCTGATTGAGGTGATGGTGGTGGAGGTGAAGGAGAGAAAGGTGGTTTCTTTTGCTGTCTGTCAGCATGCCAGCGTCGGGCAGCTCGATGGCTGGAAGCGACAAATATGTTTCAGGACTCTCCTTCGCTTCGAGTTAGCCCCCAAGGTGCTTCATAACAGGAAGAAAAAAAATCACATTTAGAGAGTCGTGACTTGGTGAAATAAAATTCACAAATAGTTCCGCTCTGTGACTGTGTGCATTTAGTCTTTTTTATTGCCATTATTATTTTTGTGACATGCTGACTTTATTGCACAGGGCGCAGCAGACCCAGTGAATACTAGATGTGGTATTCTTAGGTGTCAAATAAAGGTCTTTGAGCTCATAAAAATAATGCCCAGAAAGAATTTCGTTGGCTTTTTACATCCAGTTATGTGAACATGTAAATAATAGAAATACACAGATTACAGAAGTAAAAACAGACCTCCACTTATCCAAAATCTGTAGAACGTACTGCATCCTGTATCTGTTAGATACCTCAGAGGATGCAGTTTAAAGGCCCTGTGTGTAGGACTGAGTGACATCTAGTGGTAAGGTTGCAGAACTGAAACCCCAGTACCAAGCATGGAAAACGCAGACTGTGTAAATAGTAGACATAGTTGCTGTCATGTCACTCATTGGTCTGTAGACTGCCGGTTTGAAGCCTCAAGTTCGACATTTCGGCCATCACCATCTTGTCTTTTTGGAGCCACAAGGGACCATATTTGGATGAGAGTCCGGTGCTGTGGATAAGTTATGGGTGGGACTGACTCGTAGACTGCAGCGCGGTCTCACAGACAGTCTGTTACTCAAGTGGCCCTGCTCATAAATATGTAGAGCTTCAATAAAATGTAAATGGGTGAGATATAAAAAAAAATTAAAATATTACCCTCCTACAGTTGTCATGAATGTTAAAATTATCTATAGAGACCAAAACAGATTTTTATACCAGGCTGTAAACATTTTTATTTCTGCTGTGAAGTTGGGCATTTTAACATGGGGGTCTATGGGGAGCCAGCCTCAAGTGGCTGCAGTTCTTGGCACTTCTGCATTGGCATCATTTTTCAGCCTCTGAGGTTGCTGCTTGATGCAGGGTAACTGCAGAAGCCCATGCAAAAATGCAAATGGCCCTAACTTGAGACAGTGTTTAGTTTGTCCGTTTTGGGCTACTGTAGAACAAAATGGCGAAAGAGGATCAGCTCCGTATATGGATATAAAACATTCTACGGTAATGAAAACACAGAGATTCTAAGTTTCAGGTGACTATAAACTTATGAAAACATGCATGCATTAGCATTTACAAAACAGTAACCCCCCCACCACCACCACCATTCTGATGTCTGGAGATGTGATCCAGCTTTTGGGGAGACCCGTGGCACTCGGCCTCGCAGCAGGGGACCCTATCAGGGGACACTGTCCCTTAATCAGGCCTCATTGTATTTAGGTAAAACAGAGAGCTTGTACAAAATGGATCTAGAATCTTGAATAATTTGAATATTGATGCAGGAGTGACCTTGAACACCCTAAATATGCTGATAAAGAAAATAGACTGCGTGTTCATCTGGGCTGGTGATAAAATGATAGATTGTCGGCAGCTTGGAAGATGGAATTGCTCAGCTGCATTGAGAATCACAAAGGGCTTGTTTTTTTCTGTTTGCTCCTTCATCTGTGTACAACTGCATTTGTCTTTCTCTCTATATCTGCGTCCCTTGTTCATTCCTCCCAGTTCACTACAATCTAAGTTTCTCTGTGAGCTGATGTGAGCGGTTTGCAGCAGTCGTGGGCCACTTTTTCCCCTCAGAGACGCCCGGCAGTGAGTCCCATACTTCAAACTGATGAGGAGTGAGCAGTGAGAAAGAACATGTTTTTATGACAATGGACAGGCTCCTGAAGAATACATCAATATAAAGTGCATGGCCCTCTCTGGTTGTGTCGCTGTACCCTTTTTTGTTTTAAAAGGTCAGCAGTCTTTAGTACTTTCCACTCTCGCAGCACTCCCTTCTCATTTGCATGTAGACTCAGAAAGAACAGGGTGCTCTCTCCCTCTCTCAATGTGTCTTTATATCTGTCTCCCACACACAAATACACACCTTTTTTGTACATAAGTGAGTGTGTGGCGCTGAATGGCTGGCTGTGTTGGAACAGCAGAATATTTAATTGCCCAACTTTATCACCATTACTGTAGCTACTGAGTGTCTGCCAGCCTAATTATGACGGGGGCTATCTGAGGAGCTGGTTGGTCCTGAGCTGAGCCGCTAGCCAAGTGGAAAAAGAAACGACTCCTCAGACACTTTGTCTCTCTCAGGTGCTAAAAATACTTGTAAGACGGGCATGTTTTGGTCTGTAAATTTGAGTGTGAAAATGTGTGAATCCGCCCCTTTTAAAAGAGGTATTAAGAAATAGCTGAGCAGCCGAGGTTAAGCCACACATGTTAAAGTTAGATAAAGTCGGTATCTGGAGAGCCTTTGTTGTTGTGCTCAGCTCAAGGTGACCCGGTCCCCGGTCCTCGTTAGCCACAGCAGCCGTCAGCTCCCTGAGGTGACAAATGAAACCAGACAAACTCACCCACGGAGACAAACACCCTCAATTCAGAGTGAAAACAGAATCATACATATCAATGAGGCTTAATGATGGATGGTTTCAATACACCCTCACTGTGGCCCCTCCAACCCTTTGACAATATGTGCAGTTTATGTGTTCCTCTGAACAGCGTTACTCTCTCCGTGATCGAAGGGGGATTCCCACCTGAGCTTGTGGATCTCATGCAGCTGCCCTTTGCTTTCTCCGTAGGTCCACTTTATCTTTATAAGCAGCAAATTGGAAAGGGTTAATTCAATTCCCAGCAGGCTGTGGCAGAGACTGGGAACATTTACTGTCTCTCTCTCTCTCTCACTCTGTTTCTCTCTCTTTTGCTTTTGCCACTTGCTTTCTCTCTCTTCTCCCTTTCCCTTTGTTTCTAAAGTCTAATTACTTTTAGAGAGTGGCTTTACTCAGACTATAAATAATGACAAATCAAGGCTGTCTCTGCACTGAACCCAGTCAAGGCTTGCTTGGTCGGCTATCTGTGTGCTTGAGGGAGGAAGGACAGTGGTGGTCTGTGGTCTCCTTGTTAAAAAGATTGTGCTTGTATCTGTTTTAATGTGAAATTTGCGCAGCTCTGGGTGTCTGTGTGGGTGCATGAGAGATGGAGCATAAGCACACAAACAGCTAGCAATAAAGTAGTGAAACCATGTGGCAAAGACAATATCATATGTTTGTGGAAATGTCCTCAAATCTTATATATGTCTTATGACATCATAACTTGGAACGTCAACAATTAATTGTTTTTAAGCCAAAAGCACATTTTGACATGTCTTAATCTGGGGTCAAACAAAATGCTGGGCTGCAAACCACTTTCTATTATGAAGCATAACAAGACATCCTATAGGATAATCAAATTCAGGTGATACAGATTACGACTTGATGACCAAAAATGTGATTATCCCAAAGGATGTCTTATGAAATTAATAAAAAATAGTTAGCAACCCAGCAATTTTGTTTGCCCCCTGATGAAGTTGGTTGTTGAAACATTTCAACATAATGCTGTTGAAATATAAAAAGATTAATTTTTTACAAAAAAAGGAACAAATTCTGATAACCAGATGCCACATGAAACCAGAAAAAGAGGCTTAAGGCTACCAGCACAGAATATATTGGGCTGAGGTATTTCTTCATCTGATACTACAAAATCAATTCCACATAAATTAATGTCTAGTGAATTTCAATTTCAGTGAGCCTAAATTCATAACCTTTTACTTGACCTCAAAATTAAGCATGAAAGCATTTGCATCTCACCACCATTTGGAAACTTCACAAGAAAGTTTTGGTGACACCTCATTTTAAGTTCATATTTAGCATTCATAAACAGTGTGTAAACGTGCAATAAATGGTTTAAAATAAAGTGTTAGCAAGGTTTGCAACCCTGCGCCAAAGCTGTACAGTAACTTATCCATGAGTGTGTGTGTGTGTGTGTGTGTGTGTGTGTGTGTGTGTGTGTGTGTGTGTGTGTGTGTGAAATAGAAGAGGGAAAAGGTGACACCCTGGTCACCTGAGAGGTAACTAAATTATTTTCAGCTCTCTTCATTTCATTTACCCTGATGAGTTCTGTCAACATTAGCTTGACCAACAGCTCTGTGAGAAAGTGATGACAGTGGTGCTGCAGTGTGTGTGTGTGTGTGTGTGTGTGTGTGTAAGTGAATCTCTATGTACAAATCTAATGTTCTATATGTTCAAAAGTGAGCTTAGTTATGGCAACTTTTAAGTGTGTGCTTCCATCGTTTGTGTGTGCTTGTGTGTGTTTTTGAATATGAATGAATTCCCACCGGTGCACTTGCCTGTGTGTGTGTGTGTGTGTGTGTGTCTGTGTGTGTGTGTGTCTGTGTGTCTGTGTGTGTCTGTGAGAGGTGTCCATTTAAGGGCTTTTCGATGAAGACTGACGAGTGTCCGCTTCGCTTCCCTTCACCTTAGGGGTCTCGTCGGTGCTTTGAGGAAGTGTCCTGGAGGAGAAATGGAGTGGGCGAGAACTAATGCGAGTCGAGCGAGACGAAGGCTGATGGACGACAGTGTGCGCGTGTGCGTGAGTGGTTGTGTGTATGAGAGTGTGCGTGTGAGGCTGATGGAGGGTGATGGTGGGAGCGAGACTTAACGAGGAGGAAAATAAGCTGAGCAATCTCTGTCTGTCCTCCCTCTACCTCCCAATGACTTATTCACACACACACGCACACACACACACACACACACACACACACACACCTTGGTAGCCCATGTCTGAACTATCTAACCACTGACTCTACAAAATCTTGTTGCAAAGGCAGGAAATACAGTATATTTGCCATTTAAGTTCCTTTTTTTAAAAACTTATTCTGCGTGTTGTACACTCAGCTGTTCATGACTACAGTTCACTCCTTAAATAAATCAATACACAATATGTAGAAGTAATTGTGTAGCTGTTACTGTATAATATGATAAATTCTCTCATCTTTAAGTCCATCTCTCCTCTCCCTCAGTGTATTTATCATCCTCTCTCTCTCAGTGATGACAGATAATGGAGAAACGCAGCCACTAAATAATTGCAGGGTTTATGGGATCAGATGAGGAGGTCATGTGTGTAGCTTTTAGTCGCTCGTCCCACATTCAAAATGGAAATTATCCCAGTGTGTGGGGTTTCGTCAGCAATGTTCTTTTTTGCCCACTTGTTATTTCAAGTGTGTGTGTTTATGAGTGGGTAGTTGACAGTTTCGTGGCTGGATTAGACTGGTCTGTCTGCATCACTGTGTGTTTACATGTCACAGTACAGTTCTTCCTGTGCAGTGACCATCTGTTCCCTGCATTTGGTTTGAACCTCTGTACTTTGTGCACTGATTGCTGTAGGATGCATCTTTAGCACTGAGTATCAAAAGCAGGGCGGCTGTGGCTCTGGAGGTATAGCAAGTTGTCCACTAATCGTTTCAGTCCCTGGCTCCTCCAGTCCGCACATCAAAATACCGAACCCCAAATCACCCCCGTTACGCCGTTGCTGAGTGAATGTGTGTGAATGTTTAACTGATGAGCAGGTGTATGGTAGCCTCGGCCATCAGGCACTGGGTCTGAAAGCACTTTGAGTAGCTGTATATAAATGTAAGTCCATTTACAGGTCAGGTATTACATTTTAAAGCAGACTCTTGGTGTTGCAAACATATTTTGACAAATACCCGCTGATTCAAATTCTGACTTCTTTAATTTTGAAGGTTCTGCATATCCATGATTTACCTGAAGCTTATTTAAATGATTATACATCTTCTTGTACAGACTGTGTTTGACTGGCATTTCTCTGACCTTCCAGTTTAATTGCACCTGTTAGTGATGGAAGCTACACCCTAATCATTCTTATTGGCTGATGAAATATGGTGGTTTAAGGCTGCATATGATTTAAAGGTTCATCGTGTAGGATTTAGTGGCATCTAGCGGTGTGGTTGCAGAATCAAAACTGTTTTTCTAGCATGTAGGAGAATGATGGTGGCCAACGAAAAAAC
The DNA here is from genome assembly GCF_008729295.1 of Plectropomus leopardus. Taxonomy (NCBI): domain Eukaryota; kingdom Metazoa; phylum Chordata; class Actinopteri; order Perciformes; family Serranidae; genus Plectropomus; species Plectropomus leopardus. Next base: position 21,889,693 of record NC_056465.1, read on the forward strand.
GCAAATGGCCTTATCTAGAGCCATTCTTTGGTTTGTCCAGTCAGGGCTACTGTAGAAACATGGTAGACTCCATGGAAGATGTCCCGCTCCATATGTAGATATAAACGGCTCATTCGTAGGTAACAAACATGATTCTTATTTTCAGGTTATGATACACTGAAGAAAACATACTTATTATATTATACTCCATTTCTGCAAATATATCCCCCTAAATCCTAAACATTGGATCTAAGTAAAGGATTTGTATGGTTGCTTGTATTAGTAGCGACATTAAACATTGATGCACTAAAAAAGGTAAAATAATAGAATACAAAAGAGCTCAAAAGAATGTGTAAAGTAACTGTTAAACAACTGTAAACAATAAGTGAAACATTTGGTATAAGCCATAAGAGTGGTTTAAAGCGATCAATACAAAAGTCCCACAGCAGCTGAAAACAGTTGGAAAGCTTTTCTGATCTGGAGCTGCAGATGTGTGACAGCGTCAGTCGTAACAGCGTCCTTGAGAACTGTTTCAAGGTTTTCGGACCTATTTTTGGACTCTGCAAGTCGCATCAGTCAGAGGTAGCGACAAGCTGAGACACACACACACACACACACAAACACAGCAGGGCTGTTTACACAGAAGTGCACATTCATTCACAGTGTGAGTGCCACCTCCCAGGTGTGTCATGCCACTGCCAGCCTGAGTCTGGTGCACCATCTACCTTGGAGACACCGGCTGATGAAGTAGTAGATAGAAAACCTTTGAACTGAAGGCGACTGAGAGAGAAGGGGTATATGAAAAGGCATTTTGCCATGGTCACGCAGAGGAGAGTCGGTCCAGTTTGTGCCAGCAAACCTCTCCTCTGTACTGCTGCCCATTCAACAAAGAAACTGTTGCTTTATTCATCCATCTTTTCCTCCTCTATCCATCTTCATAATCTCAATTTCATCTGCATCTGGTTTCGGTCCATGCTACAATACTGTTTTTATCTCGATATATTGAGTCACTTGTCTTTCTGTTTATCTCTCGCTGTCCAATAGCATCTTCTCCACACTTACTAAGTCACTGTTGATATATTATAAATTTAAATCTAACCTTATCTCAGCACCTATGTCCCCTCTCGCTGTTAATCTTAAAATTAAAAGCACTTTCCATTAATGTCTCCTCTGTTTCTAAGCACCTCTCTCTCCCTCTACATCCCCTTCCCTTTGTCTCTCTCAAGCATCTCTCCCACACACACGCTCGGTGCTCCGCATATCTCTCGGTATCACGTTTGTCTAAGCAAATAGCCCAGTCACCGTGCTATTCAGACGGGTGAGCAGGTAAAAATGGTTTGCATATCGCATTCCCTCAATGATTTGAAACCCAGTCCGCCCCGGGAGATGTGATTTTAGATTATTAATGAGGCTCCACAGCACTTTGTCTTTCTCTCCATCATGTGAGCAAATGAATGAAGGGGGTCAACAAGTGAACAAACGGCCCGCTGTAACATTGCATTGACAAATGAGGGATGATGTAATGCGGTATCAGTGTTTATAATCGTGCATTCATTACTGCTAATGTGGCCGTAATGACACCATAATCAGCTTGCTAATTGAGTGTCATTACAGGGGATGCTGGTGCTGTGTTCTCCCTGCGGATGGCTAATGTCACTGTCACTGTTACTTATTCAGCAAAGGGTGGGAATAATCACATCATATGATGAAATGAGGAAGGAATTACTTAATCGTCTCCTTATGGTGCGCAGTGAAAAAGTTGTGTTTTAAGGGATCTGACTGCATACTGATGTAATATTGTGCAAACTAAAGGATGGCTCAATAATTATGTATTTATTTTGAGGTTTTAATGTAATTCTGTAGCTTTCTTTATAGTAATGGTCCTGATCTTAACATCCAAAAATGTAAATTTTGGTTGAAGTCTGTTTTAGCCTCAAAATGCTATTTTCTCATCCCTTTCTAAAAACATTTTTTCTATGAGATGTGAAATAGGTTTCTCCATGATACCGTTGCTACATATAAACCCACATACTGTTGTAGATGCTGCATTGTTTTCTCAAGGTTTAGTAGTTGACCAACAGTAATTATGTAGGTAAAATTAATGTTTCTTTCAATGCAGTCCGTTGGCTTTGAAGAGAGTATAGATAGGGGCTGAAGTTACCCGTTGGGAAGGCTGTCTTACAGTAAAGGTATAGCGGTAAAATAATCTTAATATGGTGTATTCTTAAACTGATGTTGATTTCACTCTCTCTTCCCAACTTGTCAAATCCTGCTGCTTTGTGAGTCAATGTAGACATCTGAGTATGATGCGGCAGGTATCCTCCCGCATCACTTTTGGATGTTTAGGGATGGTGTATCAATTTACGGTAGTTACATGCATTGTGTCTTTTAAAAATGGACAACAAAAGGTCAGGATTAGGTTTTGAAAAATCATCATCGATTGGCTTAAATTCACATGGGAAACAAACAATGAGCTCCTGGGTGAAGGTCAAGAGTTTTTTTTGTTTGTTTTTTTTTTGAGCCATCCACCAACCCTCCCGGTCTCACTATACAGACGTTCTTGCTCTTTACATTATTGTTTCTGCTTGTTACGTTACGGATGCCTTATTGCGTCTATGTCTGATGCTGACGTCCACTGACAAACCGATGGTGTTTGGTGAGTTGGGTTAGTTGGTGAGTTGTGACTGGTGTGCGTCATACCGTTGCGAAAGGTGCCTCTGTGTCTCTGATGCTGACAGCTCTGAAAAAGCTGGATTGGGAGTGAGAAGGGGTGGTTCTTTTTTTAGCAGGCTAAAATATATTTTCTTGCTGCTCCTGTCCAAAGCCACCAAACTCCTTTGACAGAAAGGATAATTTAACTTTGCAGAACATAAGAAGTCACTAATTCCCACTGCTTGTGATGGGTTAGTTGTTGTGATTTTGTGACTTTGGGAGCCAAAGAAACGTGGTGTCCACAGCAATAGTTGTTCTGTAATCCTGTCTGCTTCGCCACACGGCTGTGTTGAGATCTTTAATCTATGTCACCGCTTTTTGATCACAGTTGAGTGGGAGTTTCCGTCTAAAAATCACACAAAAGAACATAGGTGGGCCCGCCCTTTAAATGTCCTCAAAGTTTTATTAGTGACATGTTTGGACAATTACCTCAATGCTTTTCTAAGCAGGCGTCTCTCTCTTCTTTCAGGTGGTGAGTTAAAAGCCCCAAGACTTAACCAGGAACATCCGATGACACAACGTCCGGTAACGATCTTCTGTCAGGTCTGCTGAAGAGCCTCATAAACAGAATCTGTATTCAACAGACTGAAGATCAAACTGGATGAAGGTGATTTTCATTCATGACTGACAATTTAACAAACTCACCTTCTCAGAACCTTCATTTCCTACCTCTTGTTGCTGCTCCTCTTGTCAAGAGACGCAGCGTTTGAAGACTTGTTGGAACACTTGACAGCTCCAACCCTTTTATCACGCTCCAACGGGCCAACCACAAAAAAGCGGAGAGAGTTGCATTTAGCAGGCAACATCAGCAAAGGTGATGCACTGTTTTATATTCAGGGCCATTGATCCACTGACCTCCTGATCTAATTAGCCACACACACACATGCACGCACTCACTCACACCTGCTGCTGCTGGCCTCTGCAGATGCTTTAAATAGTGTCTGGCTCTCAGCTCAGCAACACAACACCCAGACGCACACTTCAACAGCTACACCCAGTTGGGTGTTAGAAGTCCATCTGCACACTATTAACTCCCATTGAGAACACTGACCTTGACTGTGATCGGACAAGTGTTGGTGTGTCTGTATTAGCAGGAGGCGATGACACGTCCTGCCTGCTCTGATTGAGAGTGAGAATGAGAGCTAACGTGGCGGAGCGGCCCTGATAAATACCCTAAAAATATTAATTATCACCTGAGGCTCTCTTTCTCGAATAAGAGCTTCATTACACTGTTCAGCCAGTTCCTCAAAATGCGTCATACCAAAAAGTAGTCCATATTAATTGAAAAGGAAGTGGGTGTGTATGCATGTATGTCTGTCACATTGTCAGAGTAGATTAGGACCAGGCCTTTCTGGGTCATGTCACTTTGACTGACCTAGATTTGACTACATAAACTGGCCAGCAGAAGAGGATGTGTGTGTGAGACCTGCCGTGACAAATACATCACACTCTCTGACCTTGAGGACCGCTCTGAAGTCTACCTGCTAACTTTCGCTACTTAACTTTCTATTTAAGCCACATGCACTTCACCGAACAAACAGGGTAAAAACTGTACAACGATTAAACCGCCCCTTTTATTAGGCCTCATAATCACACTCTCAATCTCCAGTTTCGCTTTTCCTTCTACGCCACCCCTCATGAACACCTTCCCGTCCTTTTCCGCTCCTCCTCCCAATACACCAACCATCCAGTCAGTGTGTAAGCCCTGCCTACGGGCCCCTTGGAGGATGAACGATGTGCCCACACTTGACTACGAGTTGCTGCTGTCCCCGGCCAGCTCCTCCCTCGCCGGCAGTCCTGGCGGTGGCAGCAGCAGCCCCCCTCTGGCCTTGGTCGGGGTGGACACTGAGCAGCGCACCGCCTTGGCCTTTGTAGGCCTCCTCATGCTCTTCCTGGTCTTCCTGCTGGTCAGGTGCTTCAGGATCCTGCTGGACCCCTACAGCCGCATGCCTGCATCATCCTGGACTGACCACAAGGAGGGGCTGGAGAGGGGCCAGTTTGATTATGCACTGGTGTAGAGTGATTCATGAAGAAAAGGGGGAAAGAGGAATATTTTATTGCACATAGAATCTTTAAGATAAATTTAGACGTGGAAATGGATTGTACCAATGCATAATATTGTGAATGCACTCTTAACGGGAGGTTTACCTGATGTTTGTGTATGCTCCGTTTGTATCACTGTACTGCAGCCTGTGTACTGGTGTAAATATGAGGCTACAGGACACTACAGAACTTCAACAACAGGCATATAGACCAATGGAAGCCAAAACACCCAGATGTTGGACCATGGAGGACAGAAATAATGAGCTGCACAGCTGCCTTAATCTACTGTACCTGTCAAACATGCTATAACATCACATCACTGTAGGGCTCGGTTTTCCAAACTCCAGAGCTCGTCAGTATTAAACACTATAATTTTGCGCAAGATCACCTTCACTCATGGCATAGTTTATAGCCTCAAATGAGAACACACAACATGCAGAACACACGCTGAGCTTAAATGAAGGAGTTTACACTTGAGCAGACGCCCCTTTAATGTACAAACGTCCATTGTAAAGGATCAAAGTGTTAAGTGCTGATCAAGGAGCACAAATCCTCACCTTTGTATTTAATTTTTGGACACTGATCCTGGAGCAGCACTGCAGTTTCAGATGCTTTTCGAGCAGGTAGTTTGTGTCTCCATACAGTTTTGTCTGTGTATGTTTTGTGTGTTACTGTGTCTATAACTGAGAAGCCATACTGAAACTATAATCTCTTATTACTGCGAGTAGAGTTTCTGTTCACTGGTTGTGTCCTGCTGTAGTCAGCCTGCCAAGTGTGGTGATGAAGCAAACAGCAACCTTTAGGCAAAACAAAGCTTTATTTTTCTATTCCTGACTCGAGTTTGGGAGTCTCCTTTTTGCTATCTTTCTGTCCTTTTCCTCTTACTCTAGTCTTTAGACTGTGGATTTTTGAAGTAGTCATGCAGCCACGTCGTAGAAGGAGGCAAAGCAGGTAGCTTTGCTTTTCTTGTGTTTTGTAAGTGCATATTTTTCTGACTATCTGCTTTGTTTTTGATACACTGGGTTGATTTGGTGAAAATAAAACAGGATTTTCTTCTGCTTCTTAATTTCCACTGATAGTTGGACAGTGTGGAAGGTCCACAATGTTCATGTTGGAAATAAAATATAATGACTACTGCTTGTTTGTCATATTGTGTCACTTTTGTTATCTGTGGACAGTTAGACACATGTTTAACCCACTGAGATCCCCCATACAATTTAATTAACATTAATTTTCTAGGACGTCCAGATCTATGATTACTGTCATCTGACTTCTCCCAAGTGCACAGACCTATATGATGAAATGTCTACAAGCAAATCAGTATGTTGCACACCATCTACAGTGGACTGCAGAGAAGCTACGATATGTCTTCAAAAATCACCAAAAAATGTCATAGTATAGTATGTCTGCCATTTTTTTGACATGCTAAATGATGATGTTTTGGGCCTTCTTTGGCCTTTGTTTCCACTTTGTATACTATGATGCGTCTCAGAAATCATTTCTATGTCGTTTTCAACCATTTTTAGGAGCAGTCAACATTTGTTGTTTTACTATGACGTGTCTCTACAAGCTATAATATGTGGTTTTCAGCCATTTTCTGGACATGTCAAAATTTGACATTTTCGACATACTATACTATACTATACAATTTCATTCAATTTCAATTCTTGGGGTCACAATTCGATTCAGAATCGATTCTCAGAGGTGTTATTTCAGGATCTACTCCAGTCACTTTTGCCAGTGGCATATTATGTTATGAAAGCAAAGTTTGTACAAAATTATGGAGGATTTTATTATGTACAAGCTTTTTTGTTGTAGAAAACCTTTCTCCCAAGTGTTGGGAATCAGAAAGTGAAATAATTAACACTGTAATTATTATAGTTCAAAAAATGGACACACTTTTCCAAAATAACCTCCCATCATTTTTTTGCAATTGTTTGTACAACCCATTATGTGTGCCATTCTGCAAAGCAGCTCCTCTCTGCGATGCTGCAGATCACACCCCTGACACTTCAGAGAGGGGCCTGATTCTCCTGCCTGCTCTGCCTGCAGTGAACACAGAGTTTGAATTCATATGAGGCCCTGCTGCTTGTTAGACTGTCTCCTGATTTACCCTTGTCTCATTATTATTATAGGGGTTTATTCTAGTGCACGACGCGCTACCAATAACACAGAGCGATAGATACAGCAGGATTAGACCAATCACAGTGCAGTTTGCTCCGGATGACGTGTGGCATACGTGGGCGGATACAAAGCGTCAGCTCGTCTTCCGATTGGTGGACAAGACCGATACAAACCTCTGACCTCTTCATGGCACCACGGGAATCCAATATGGCGTTTAGCATCGATGCTAATGTACTTTTATCATCGAAATATGGATAAAATATGGACGGAAGACACCTAATATCGGAATTATCATCATGAATATATTGAAAAAGGTCCCGTACAAACACCGGAATTCCCAGACTGGATACTGAGGCTTCAGAAAGAGCTATAATACATCGGACTCATCCCTCTGAGCGGCACAGCCGGCAGCTTTCACCGGAGAAAAAAGTAAGGCGACCCGACAAACGGTCTCAAAGTTATCAAGACTTTTCTAAATGATAACAATTTTAGAGGGCTAAGAATAATCGATGTTTATTCTGAATTGTTAAAAACGATAATTGAGATTCTTATGTGAATGTGTATTTTTCCTTCACCCCTATACTATACTACAGCGTCTTTGGTTATTTTTTCCTCATGCTAAATTTGGAGGTTTGGGGCCCTTTTTGGACTTTATTTCCACTATGTATACTATGACGCGTCTCTACGAACTATAATATGCGGTTTTCAACCAATTTTGGACATGTCAAAATTTGACATTTTTCGACATACTATACTATGACGTTTTGGCCTTTTTGGCCTTTATTTCTGCTTTTTTTAATACTATAACATGTCTCTACAACTTATAACGTGCAGTTTTCAGCCATTGATTGGACAGGCCGAAATTTGACATTTTTTCGACATACTATACTATTGCCTTTTTGGCCATTTTTTAACAGGCTACATTTTGGCCATTTTGGAAAGAAATGACAGTTGCCAAAAAATTACTCTGGACACAGGACTTAAAAATATAACCCACAATACTTTATTGCCGTTAAAATCACTGGACACAAGTTTACAATATTATGTGAATCACTCTAATTTTACAGACTGCCATTTGGTGTTATAAATCTTTGGTTTTTGTCTTTGCACCAAAATGATGATCATTCAAAAGATGTTCCAGGATGGCTGATTGATTTATTGATCGTCAGCTGGTAGATGTGGTGTAACTGGATAATTGTCATGTCAGCTTTCAGCTGGACTTTGGTATCAAAAGGCACACGTTTCAATGCAAGCAGATGATGATGACAGTATTGTTTCAAGTTTGACACTGAAGCTGAGATACAGTAAGCATACGCAACACACTGCAATTTTTAAAAACATAGTGGCAAAAAAAGAAAAACTGACAATAAAGATACAAAGTATACAAAGGTTCCCAGGTTAGAAAATGGTTATGTGTTATAAACAATGATTAGGCTGTGGGACAGTGCAGCAACCTTGACTGTTAGGAGAAAAAGTTTATCGTTTAGCACCATAGATTGTAGCTGCAGATGGTCATTGATACGTATGGCATTGTACAGACAGTGTAAGCTTGTATGAGATAATCAATGATGGGAATGTTAATTATCTTTATGATTTGATTTCTTTTTGCTGATGGCTGATTTGACTGGCAACAGTGGTTTCCAATAATACAGTCAGTGATCAACAAATACAACACAATGCTTGCTTTTTGTTGGATTTGCTGCTTTTTTTCTCAACAAAACAAAGTCAACAGCACTTAAAGGCCTTCAATCTTGGGTTTACTGTGAGTATTTGTTTTGGCAGCCTTGACATTTAAACAAAAAAAAAAAAAAAAAAAATCTACATTTCACTTAAAAATATACAATTTAATTTTCAAGAAGCAAGTTTGATAATATTGTTTTTTTCAGCACTGAGACAATACAAAAGACAGACATACACAACAATAAATCCTAGCAAAAAAAAAAAAAAAAAAGTCATTTTTGCAATCCAGATTCAAGACTGCACTTTCTTTGTACAGCGTTAAGAGATGGTTTTATCTAGCACCTTTTTTCTCTTTGAGAGAAAAAAAAATCATGAGAAATTAAAGATGATACCTGACGGATACTTGTTTTTTTTTGTGAGGTTTCGTGTTCACCTGTGCGTGTCCTTACACTTTAAAGCACTGTCTTTAGTTACAGCTTCACGTCATGTACCTTTGAGACTGCTACTGGAGTCAGCTGTTGGTTTCTGTGTTGTAAACGAGGCGTCAGACCTCAGACATCAGGCTTACGGTAAAGTCAAAGAAGTCAGATACAGTCATAGTCAAGTTTAGCCTCCCGACGCCGGCTGTCAGCTGCAGCTCTACTCTCTTGTAGCATTTTTGTTAAGGATTTATTTGGAAAAATGCAGAAGCAGGGGGAGCAACATGCTTCTGACAGCCGACAAGGGAAAAAGACTTTGGACTTAATGAAAAAGCTCTCAGCTCCAGAATCAGTGCACCTGAAGTCTTAATCCCTAAAAGGATACATACAAACATGACCTGATCTATCTTCTTTTAAGTCTATGAGCTACTAGCTGGTGTATTCCCTGCTCATGATTGATGCTGAGCGACACTAGCACCCTTTTTTTGTATCAAAGTCAGCATCACAGCATGGTGTCCATACTCGGTGAAAGTACTGAGGTAACCAAACATGACAGCACACACACGCAAACACGCTAATCCCTGCTCGCCACTGCCCGCAGGCAGGACAAAAGTCAGTTACATCAGAGTAGAGCACAGCTTGCCGAGTTCTTGTCTGCAAATTGGATGTCACCCAGCTCTAAAACAGACCGCTATGGGCTATAAGAACCTGAAATGCTGTCTAAATGTTGCAGTCCTTCGTGTTAACATTTTTCAAACAGCACAAACACATTAAATGACACACTACAATACTGAAAGGGGTGGACAGGACCAACCTTGTTCCCCAGTGTTGTGATTTTTTTAAGATCACAGAGAGGTGAGAAAGTCCTAGGACCACAATGACGTCACACTTATATTCAGCTCACTTCTTCTGAACACTACTCAAAAAGACATCACTTTAGCTCCTGTATGTGATTTAAATATTACCACACATGTTGCATTAAGACAGTTTTGGCCACTCTCAGCACATCATTTCTGGGTTTTTTTTTGGTTTTGCTCATCTACAGAAGTGCTTCATGGACTTGTGAACCATCTGTCTGCCATCTGGTCTTTATCTGGGGTCTATGGTCCGAGCACCAGGGCACCTCTCTGCCATCTCCTCCGCTGGCTCTCTCAGTGGAGAATGAGTGCTGGGTCGGGTACAAGGGGAAGTGTAGTCAGGGTAAAAAAAAAAAAAAAAAAAAAACACAAAACATGAACATATAATAACATAACAGTAACAAAGTGGTGGCAGAGTTGGGCTGATTGACTCAGTCTTTTGTAGCCCTCGATCACCCCTGTTAGTGGGGATGGTCCTGCAGGGGGGAGCTGGAGGAGTTATTGGATAAAAGGTAAAACTCGAAGGCTTTAGGAGTCAGTCCAGGACAGGATTGTGAGCGCACTCTGAGCTCAGTGCAGGTGGATGTGGAGCTTGATGCGCAGGGCATCGCCTATCTCCCCTTGTAGGTAGTCACTGTCGTGCAGATCCTCCAGCTGGTGTAGTCTTCGGGGTCCAAACAGTCGCAGGCTGGCGATCTCTAGTCGGTAGGATCCCGCTGGGGGCGGCCTCTTGCCAAGCCGGAGCACAGTCTTTCCGTCGCGTCGTTCCAGCAGGCGGAAATGCTCATTAGCATTCCCGTGGGTGATGACATAGCGCACATGGTGCTCCAAGGGCTGCAGGGCAGGCAGGAGCTCCAGGAGAGGCTCCTTGTTCAGCAGCGAGGACCGAGAAATATTCATAGGGATGGAGTTCAGGGTGTCTATGCTGGCCATGCTCACTGCTGGCTCCTGTAGTGAGGATGAGTGAAAGAGGTGAAACATGAGTACTTTTACAAGGACGGCAGCGCATGTAGATGCAGCATCCAGTAGCTCCTAAAATAGCTGCTAAAGCACGACTTTTCTACGATAGAGAAGCACTTATCAACATCGGGGAAAGTTGTGTAGGGTTTGGACTAAATGCAGCAGCAAAATATAGCAAAAAAGATTGCAAGGATTTGAGGAGCTACAGGCTGCTGCATCTACATGCCCTGCTGTCGTCACAGCAGCATATATAAGGACATTTTGTCCCATGATGTCGATATAATATCTATATATTGCCCATCTCTACAATTGATATGTACAGCTAAATTGATATTCTTGACAACGCCAAACCTAAGGTCGCAGAAACATCTCAAACTGAAATATAGACCTCAACAGACTAATGTCTTACATGAGAAGATGCTCACTTTGAATTATTGACTCAATATGGCAAGCATTGAGAAAGCGTTTGTCAAAACAGGTACCTGGTCGATGTCATTTTCATCAGCGTTGCGTTTGTGTCGTGCGCTCTTTCCTCCTCCGTTAATCTTACACTCGTAGCAGGCCTCAGGAGACAGACTGTCATCGTCATCACCCTCCAAAAACTGGCCTGGGAAACCTGAGCCTGTCATACAGTGACTGGATGGAAACAAAGAGAGTTAGACGGACGGAAATTCATTTCAAATTCATAAGCAACGATACCAGCACGTGAAACGGGGTCAGATGTTGTGTTATAATGAGATGGTGAAAATGTCTGGTGATAGCTGCTTGAAGTGATTTTCATAATCTGTGTTCGCTCACCCCTGCCCGGCTCTGTAGAAACCTCCAGGACAGCCACACAGGTAGCCTCCGTCTGTATTGGAGCAGCCGTAGATACAGGGGTTACTGCCCGTGGTACATTCGTTCACATCTTGGCAGCCACCAGCAGTCTGCTCAAAGTCGAAGCCGGAGGGACACACACACTTGAAGCTGCCCAGGGTGTTGTAGCAGGAAGCAGAGCCACACACTGATCCTCCCTGACACTCGTTTTCATCTGTGGAGTGAAAAGAGAGAAAAATGAATAGATAGAAAATTAGAAGATGGATGTGTTAGAGAGACGATAAATGCCTAATGACATTTCATCTGCATGTTTATGATGTCGATGGATAACAGTTCTGCATTACTGCCTTTATGGTCATGAGATCGTTACCTTTGAAGCCAATTCTAACATCAATACTTCAAGAAAATAACACTTTCAAATTACTTTTGAGACAACTGTGTTATTAATAATTCTGTCCTGTTTTGTGTTGTTATGCACAATTTTTCAATAGAGTTTCAATTTATTTTTACAAATGACTAAAAAATGTTTTATATTGTGATGGAGGATGAACGTAGAAATGTCACATTCTGTCAGAAAATTATTTATATGGCTATTTTTGTGTCAAATAAAATCAGATAAATGAAGAAAAACATCATTATTCTAATAATTTTATCATTCTAATTTTCATTTTTCATTGCTTTATTCCACAATGAAAAGGAATTTTCCCAAGGCACTTAACACTAATAATTTAAGGGGAAACTCGATTACAAAGTTTTTGAAGTAATCCCTACCTAATTTTTTTAATGTAATATATATATATATATTTTTAGAGATAAACATCATGTTGCAGTCCTATAAAAATCCTTAAAAGACCCAGATTCCCCAGGTCCTCTACACGACTGGTGCCTCTGCTGTTAACATGACAAACTCCCAGACTGAGTCAGAGTAACTCACCCACACACTGGTTCCACTGGTAGTGCTGCACGTAGCCCTGAGGACAGCCACAGCGGAAACCTCCCATCATGTTTTGACAGCCGTGCTGACAGCGGTGGTTACTGCCACACTCATCCACATCTGAGGAAAAGAAACAGTTTTAGTGTCTCATTTTCAGCGGTGATGCTAATGCGCCTCACAAACACCTCAGCAGAACCCTCTCCATGCTGTTTTTTACTCTCCAGGTTGTCTTTGATTGCTATTCTCTTGACTCCTTAAGTGTCTTTTTATAAAATGTTTCTTTTGCACTGTTTGTTGTTTTATCAAAAGCACTGTTGCTGAAACTTGTCTTTCATATTCCGTTGATTTTGGAATTAAAGGACCTTGTTTGAGAGACTCTTCTCTCTGAACTATATATAACTAAATGTGAATGTTTTTGTGTCTGCTCACCTTCACACTCCAAGCCTGTGCTGTCCAAAGAGAAACCCTTGGAGCATTCACAGTTAAAGCTACCAGGCGTGTTGACACAAGCGGCCCGGACACCACACACGCTGTTCTGAGCGGAGCACTCATTGTTGTCTGCAAACAGAGAGAAACACATTTGATTAGAATTCAAGATGCATTTTTGTGTTTGTTTTATTCTTCTTGTTTGTGCTGCAGGGTAACACTGATCTTCTCCTGTCTTGCACTCACCGATGCAGGCAGTCTGGTGCTGGGTGAAGCCGGGAGGACACTTGCAGGTAAAGCCTCCGATGGTGTTGACACAGAGGAACTGGCAGTTATGCTGTTTGGTCGAACATTCATCCAGATCTTAGAGGGAAAGAAGAAAGAATTTAACGCCCATCAAAAGTGTATGCAGGGATGAAGCTTCAAAGCTACAAAGCTTATTTATAAAAATTACATGACAGAAATTTATTAATTTGTAGCACACAGTAATAATAACAAATACATTCAAGTTGATGTTGTATTGAGGACAGCAATACTATTAATATTGTTAAATATCAAAAAGATCATTAAAGAACATCTTATGGCTTTTATGAAGCTCTGAAATAGCCAAACAAATCTAAGTCCACCTACCTTTGCAAGTCTTTCCATCTGGCTGCAGGCTGTATCCTCTGGGGCACGAGCAGAGGTAGCTGCCCTCTGTGTTTTTGCACAGGAAGTTGCAGGGTTTTGGAGACAGAGCGCACTCATCCATATCTGGAATTAGTAGACAAGGAAAATAAGGAATATAAATGCAAGGGAAAATGTCTGTAGACTGACCCAAGTGCAGTGACCCACAGCACATTCACAATCTGTAAAACCAAATGCCTTTGAGACTAAACTGATAAGTGGAGAGTATTAACAGGACAGAGATCAGCCGTACCAACACAGGAGGTTGCAGTGTAGTCGGTTTTGTAGCCCACGTTACAGTGACAGCGGAAGGATCCGATGGTGTTGATGCATTGACCGTTCTGACACAGATCTGGCATCACCTGGCACTCGTTGATGTCTGGAAGTACAGAGACGTTTTAGAAAGCTATCTGGATTAGACTCACGCTGCCAAACCCATAATTCAAGAGAGAGCTCCCAGTCTCATTAAGTTCTTTTATAACAGTGTGAGCTCTTCTTCTCGAAGCAACTTGATGTGCCTCAACTTGCTTGATTTCCTTCCCATATTCATATTATAATGCTTTCTCTTTAGTTATTGTGATACTTTAAAAGATTGCGTTGAATAAATCAAATTAAATTAAGAAATACAAGTTTTGTTTATTATATGTGATAAAATCAATCGGTAGTATCACTGTGCGACTCACCTCTACCGTCTGTGGTGTATCCCGGTCCGAGTGGGCACATCTTCTTGTACTGTACGGTGCCAGGCAGCGGGCAGAGCTCACACTGTGACCCCCAGCCTCGGCCCGTGTTGCAGCAGCACTCAGACTTGGTCACGCTGTTCCTGTTGGTGGAGGTCTGCTGGCACATCGTCTGCAGAACCTCGGTGTAACAGTAGCCCTTTCGGTTGTCTAAAGGAAAGGATTATAGGATGTGAGGAGTGTGTGAGGTTAGAGATGGAAGAAAAAAAAAAAAAGAGATGTTTTGGTTCCTAAACTTCATCTGAATTTTATATATAAAGACAAGTTCAATTATCTTACCAATACATTCGGTTCCAGTGGAGCTGGGCTCAAAGCCGTCATTGCACTCGCAGCGGTAGCTTCCCACTGTGTTGACGCAGCGTCCGTTTTTACAGATGCCAGGCTTGGCGCGACACTCGTTGAGGTCTGTACAAAGCAAAAAGAGGGAGGATGAAGAAAGTGAAGAGGCAGATACATCCAGGAACAACAGCAGATATTTGACGAGAACCTTTCACATCAGCTGAAACGGTTTTACTCACCCATACATCCCTCTCCATCGGGTCTGCGCTGCATGCCAGGAGGGCAGATACACATGAAGGTACCGATCAGGTTCTTACAGGTCATACCCTTGGAGTCACAGTCGTCCAGACCCTCGGAGCACTCGTCCTGGTCTGTTAAGGAAGAAGGAGAGATGGCCAATGGGTAAAACTACAACAGATAGCTAAAATGAAAACTGTTACATCCTGTTTCAGTGTTGTCAAAGAATGAGTACTGCACACAGAAAAGGAGTAAAAAAAACAAAGATGATGAGACTTGAGATAAAAGTGACACAAAAAGGAATTGTGCTGCGCCCTCTCACCTCTGCACATGCGTTGGTCGTCTCGCAGCACATAGCCAGCAGGACACATACACTCATAGGAGCCAAACGTGTTCACACAGCGGAAGGCACACAGCAGAGGATTCTGGGAGCACTCGTTGATGTCTGAAGTCAAAAAGAGAGACAGGTTTGTTTCATTTGCTGTCATTTTAAATGGAAAATGCCTGTGTGAATGTGAGTGTTAATGCGTGAATGACTGACCTTCGCAGGTCATCATGGGTCCGGGTTCGAAGCCTTCCTGGCATGAACACTCAAAACCTCCCACCACATTGGTGCAGGTTCCATTTCCACATGGGTTTCCTATAGAGCACTCATCAGTGTCTGGGGAGAACGCAGAGCAGGGACAGAAGAGGCAATTAAAACCAATGAAACATTTATACAGTACCTGAGACTTCAAAAGCACTCATTAGCAGCTTAAATGTTAGTCTAAAAATAGATGAGGCTGTAATGCAGGAAAAAGCTGAACTCTGGTGCTACTGGCAATAAAAAGAATACTTGGTGATAGTACTAATGTCAGCGATATATTCAGAGACACAATAAAAGGCAGTAAAGTACCTACAAAGAAGTCCTGCAGCCATTGATTTTTCCTTATGTGCCTTATTGCGGCTGTTTTATGATAAATACTAAAAATACCCTGTTCTCCCTCTGTAATTCCTATGTAGGGCTGTACCAAATGTCATTGTTTTACATTTAAAGCTTTTCTTAAGAATTTTGAATGAAGCCTTAAATCTCTGCCATCATATTTTATGACATCACCCTTAAAAAAAATAACATTTTCAAACAAAATTCTCAATTCAAATAAAAGATTTATAAGATTAAGATTAAATGAGTTATCCTATTATAATTCAATCAGCTTTCTTATAAATAAACATCATTTCTGATGCTGTTGAATTGCTGCTCAACTGTTGTGACAATACAAGGACTGAGCGCTGCAGCACAACTGTGTGGTTCTGACGCAGAGAGATAGAGAGAAAAAAGGGTGGAAGGTGGACTATTGCATGCAGTGTTTGCAAGTTATTAATCACTTAATCAAACCACTGCTTTATCACCTTTTGACTCTGCTTTTTGTCTGCAACTTTTCATAAATACCAGGTTTAAACAGAATGAGTATGAATAAGTAAAAAAAAAAAAAAAGTTGGAAAAAACTGATAGAAAAGTCATTCACGTGTTGATTTAGAATTTGAATGTCATTGTTATGAATGAAGATCTGAAGGTCATTATCTTAATTGTTTCATTTCTTTACTCAGTAGTCAAGTCTGACTTGTAAATAAGATCCTGATCTCAATGTGACTCCCTGATTACATAAAGTATACATAAAAAGTATATTTACAATAAGTAACTGTAATTCCAGAAACCATCTCACCAATGCAGTTGACTCCGGTGTAATCCAAGTTGTATCCAAAGGGGCATTCACAGCGGAACGAACCATCTGTGTTGATGCAGATACCGTTCTGGCAGATTCCTGGGTTATCCAGACACTCATTCGTATCTAAAGAGAGAAAGTGAGTATTAGCGTATTTTTGAGCACATACCAAAGCTCCACAATTGGTCACTAAATTCTACGGAGTAGATCTACGTTGTAGAACTCACCTTCACGAGCATCACCTTTTCCAGGATAGGCTCCGTGGCCGAAGGGACACAGGGTGTCAAAAGCAGCTGGAGATGCACCAAAAAAAAGGTCAGCTTCATTGTTTTGCATATGTCTTTGTGTGAATGTGTATGTCTTAATTAAGGTTCTGTGTGTGTGTTACACACCTTCGGTCTCTCGTGGACACAGCTCACAGGGGAGTCCCCAGCCCTCTCCAGGCATTTTGCTGCAGCAGCATTTGGCCTTGGTGGTGTTTAAAGCTTTAGGGACTGAGCATTTTCCTGCCTCGAATTTGGTGAAACAGAAGCTTTCTCTGGTGTCTGCCATTAGAGAAAAAAAAGAACAGTAACTGGTCTGTTATTCATACGACACACAAAGACAAACCTCCTCAAACCATCTTAGTAAGGGGGATAAGATATGTCAGATCACAACATTCCTGTCATCTACCCTGTCCGCTGTGGCCTGCTTCTAACTAACAGCTTTGCTCACCGTAGCAGCGGCGTTTGTTGTCAGACAGTACGAAGCCTGGCTGGCAGGTGCACTGGAAACTGCCGGGGGTGTTGGTGCAGGTGCCAAACTGGCAGATGTTGGGCTCCACCTCACACTCGTTGATATCTGGTAAGGGAGTGTATAAGAAGGCAGGAAGGTGAGAAGATGATTGTGTTGCATTTGTGAGTGTGCGTTGCAGCAGATGGCTCGGTCACCCTCAGTCTCTGGTCTGCGTGCATGGGGAGCATTCAGTCTGTACTGAAGCGTGTCTGTCTCTAAAAATGTGTGTGACTTACCTATGCACTGGTCGTTCTGCACCTCATAGCCAGGAGGGCAGATACATCTGAAAGATCCATCCAGATTCTGACAAGTTCCTGGAGAGCAAGTGCCGGGCAGACTCGCACACTCATTGATATCTGTGGAGAAATGGTGAAAAGTACAAATCATTCAGAGAATGTTTGTTAATGCCTGTGCATGTCAGGCAAACTGTGCTGCCATGTTGCTTCCTTGTAAATTTAATCTCTGACTTACCGACGCAGTTTTTCCCATCTTGAGTAGTCTCGTAACCCTCATGGCAGAGACACTGGAAGGAACCGAGTGCATTGATACACTGTCCGTTCCTGCACACCTGGCCTTGTAGAGCGCTGCACTCATCTATATCTGTAAGGTAAACATTGAGAAGTTTAGGACTAAACATTTCTCTGACTTTGGATATCCATCAACAAACACAACCAGAGACAGAACAAAATGTTTTTTTCTGGCATCTTTTGTTTTGGAAAAAAAAAAAACATAAAAGTTTGGGCATAATTTTCTTTGTTACACAAGGAAAGAAAAACACATTAAATAATTAATGTCTAAATATAATTTGTGTTTATAGATGTAATCTTTGATATGACATCTTAACCTGTGTCAACACTGATCTTACTTAAAAAATTTAAGAAACTGATCGCCTTGGAAAAGGTACGTAAATAAATCTGCTCGTGCAGAGTTATGTGTACTTACAATATTTAAGTTTACTTAATATTTTGTTGTATTTACTTAATATTGTTAAGTTGTTGTAATTTAAAAATGACAAGTAAGTGGTAGCAACTCAATGAAACTAAGTTAGTTTGATATACCTGGATCATAACAAAGAGGATTTTTTGCATGTGGTGAAGTTTGGATATCTGCAAGTTCTGTGTTGTTACCATGTTTAAGAATTTACAAATGTGACTGACTAGTTTGCAAGAAGCAGAATACATATAGTACAATTCTGACACCTACGGTGTTGTTTAGTTTATTACAGTTAAAAGCATAGTCATAACATGTATAGTTTGATGGAATGTTTCTTTAGCTTGTGAGGTGGCTGAGGCTTTTTTAAGTATTGGTATTTTTGATAAAACAGTGTCATGGAGCCGTGTTGAGATCTGAAGTAAAATCAAAGAGACATGTAATTTTAATATTTCTAGTTTTTGTTGAACATATTTCCCAAGGCTTAAAAGTTTTTGTTTTAACTGTTTAATTTTCACAAACACTGGCCTCTTCTTAAGATGCTCAAAATGGCATATTGTGGGAAAAAAAAACAAGCAAGCATATTAATAATTGTTGTGCTCACTTTATACTATAAATACTTTATTTTCCTTTAGTTTCCTAAATGAGCAAACAAATGAGTGTTCAGTGACATCAACCTAACTGGGTCTACTTAAAAAACTTACATTTACAAAGAACAAGTGAAACGTACTGGTTTTAAAGTTCTAACAACTTCACAAACTTCAGTAAATCCAACCAAGTTTTTAATTGACTTAAAAATTAGATATAAAGTAAACATAACTTTAGACTAATATATTTACGTACTTTTTTCAAGGCATGTTTCTAGACTTTTTTGTTCAGATCAACCTGTCATATTTTACATAGACAACTTTGACCTTTAAAATGCTGTGGGCCTTTGTAAAGCAGAACAGTTCATTTTATGATGATATGATTCATACCCATGCAGTCGTTGTTGTGCGTGAGCTCGAAGCCGGGGAAGCAGAGGCAGTTATAGGATCCCACCGTGTTTTTACAGGTACCGTTACCACACGGCTGTCTGTCACACTCATCGATGTCTAAAATACACACAAAAGTAACATCATTTATAGTGGGTTTAAACAAATAAAAAAGTCTGTTTTGACACAGTGTTTTGTGTGTTGCAGTTTTAGGTTGTGCTTCTCACCCATGCACATGGTTTGGTCAGCAGTTGCCTTGAAGCCGTTGTGGCAGAGACAGCGATAGCTTCCCTGCGTGTCGATGCACTCTCCATGGCTGCACACATTAGGAATCTCCTGGCACTCATTACGGTCTGAGAGAGACAGAAGTAAAATTACTTACGTATTATCAGGGTCTGCAACTAGTAATTATTTTAGTTAGTGATTTAGCCTATGATATGTCCAAGAGTCCAATGTGATGTCCTCAAATAGCTTCTTTTATCCAGAATCAAAAGATATTCAATTCACAGTGATATGAAATACACAGTAGTAACGAATGCTAACATTTTAGAAACTGGTCCATCATCTTTGATTAATGACCTAATTACTTGACTTAACTATTTTTTTGTTAATCGACTAATCAACTCTTTGTTGCATTACTAACATCATTCATTGCATTTTACTTGCACAAATCCTTCATGCTTTGATTTGACCTTGTTTGTGTTTAGTTTCAGTCAAAGGCTGATGTACATTACCATACATCAGCAGGTTTCCTGTATATGCAGATTACAATAACAAGGGATAACCATGTTTCATATTTTCCATCAGTCCACCTTCCTTTGTATTTTACGATGGAAACCCCGGTAAGGTCAGACAGGCTGGACTCACCCACACAGGCCCCACTGGGGGACAGTTTGAAGCCTGGCGAGCACTCGCAGCGGTAGCTGCCTGGAATGTTGATACAGTTGGCGTTGCGTTGGCACAGGTTGTCCCCGCTGTTACACTCATCAATATCTACGCAGGGGGAAGAAAGAGAGACACAGTGGACATCAATCACAGGCTCCATAACTGTCTGGTCGGAGCAGGCAGTCAGCTTGTGGGCAGCAGGAGAGAAAACACAACGGCTCCATTTTGGCTCTGGTACGGTTCAGACAGTCACTGGCAGGTTCTGGATGATTGAAGGTCCAGGCAGGTGCTCTCTTGTCTTTACAAGGGCATAACTCATGAGGGAAAAGGCAGCATTAACTCTACTGAGTGGACTGCTTGTAAAAGTGCCTCGCTGCCAGAGAGCAAGTGTAACTCTATTTATGTGTGTATGTGTGTGTGTGTGTCTGTCTGTAGGGTGTGTTGCTGTGATTTAGTGTGGAAAGTGTTTGTGCCAGCAGCAGTAAGTATGTACTCAATACTGTATAAAAGACGCATAAGCATGCAATGATTCAGCAGCAGGGTCAGAAGAGGAGATACGTGAGGAGGTAAAAGTGTGTAAATGTGTGTGAGCTTGTTTGTGCGTGAAAGTGAGAGACAGGAAACTAAAGTAGCAGGAAAAGAGCAGGAAATCTATGCAAGGCCATGTTGGTAAAGATTCTGGGTCATCCAGGTCATAGTGCTAAAACGCAGGCAACTGGACTTGCTTTAATTTCACACCCGGACCCATCACACCCTCACGACCCACATGATGGCCAGGTGGGTCAACGACTCACATGTGACCCTAACAACTCTGAAACTCAGAGCGCACTTAGAATTATATAACACCATCATGCCCATTGGGCCTCATGGAGGTGATATATAAAATGAATTTCCTCTTATTTTTGTTTCTAGACCTGTTCCTATTTTGTTAGTACCCACTGATTTCAGTGATTCACCAAAGTTTTCTTATTTTAGCTCTTTTCTTACGCCTGGAACACACTGCATGCTTGAGCAGTGTGTGACGTCAACCTTGCCGAACTGCTGAATCTTGCACGCTCTCGGTATTCACACTGGCAGCATTGTTGCTGCGACGCTTCTGCAGGGGTGCCTGCTGTTATGAGTACTGTAATTCCAAAATTATGAGCACATATACTATTCATGTATGAAGCCCTGCAAGCTACTGCATTGTCAACAACACGGTCCTGCAAATATTTCACAATAAAACGCCCTGTGTCAACAACTGATGGGATTCTGTTGATAGAAACATTGTTGGAGGGCTTTTATTTTGAAATGGACACAGTAAAGGTTGAGTAAAACAGATGTATTTGTATTTCCTACAAATCTATTTTTCCCTGCTGCAGAAGTTATTTTTCTTATTATGGCCTTGTTTGGTTGCATCTCCTCGACAGGCCTTTTTAACAGCAGACATTTTGACTTGTCATAGTAGGAAAAGCGCTGGTTTTACTATAACCATTAACGATGGCTCTGTTATATTCAAGTGCTTCAGTGAGAGTGACAATGAGCCAGCTCGCAGAATACTGAATTCTGAAATCAAAACAACTAAATGGAATTCAGCCATTATTAATTTCATCTTCCACACTGTGTTGTTCCA
The DNA here is from genome assembly GCF_008729295.1 of Plectropomus leopardus. Lineage (NCBI taxonomy): Eukaryota > Metazoa > Chordata > Actinopteri > Perciformes > Serranidae > Plectropomus > Plectropomus leopardus. Next base: position 21,911,443 of record NC_056465.1, read on the forward strand.
ACTGCAAAATCTCAAAATGCTTTTGTGAAAAGGCCTTTTCTTGGGCATGTGCCAGAATATCTGCACACAGCATAAAACCTGCCCTCATATAGTATTTAGCAGCTGTACCAATGCTAATAACAACCAGCAGTCATGTGCATTGGGAGACATCATTAAGCGCACTAGGGTAAGAGTAGAATTAGATGGCTAAGCGCGTTTTCTACATTTGTAGTTGACTTCTAATATTTTTTCTCTTCACAGAAAATTCTGAGAAGATCTAGAAGATTTTTACAGAGATGTCGCTACTAGAGGACCATTGTATCACAAAATAAATGAGTGTGTTTTATAAATCACAAGTACCTTGCAATAGACACAGTTAGGACGAAACAGATGAAAACATTATGCAAGTTTTACCTTCACAAATCAGCAGTATGTTGTTATAGCTGAAGCCCATTGGACATTCACAGCGGAAGCTGCCGATCTGGTTGATACACACTCCATTGGCACAGATTCCAGGGATCTCCCTGCACTCATCGATATCTGCACGACACAAAACCACAGGATGTTACAATGCTAGCGGTACCAGTGTCAGTTTTGTGCAGCACTGTGTCACCTTGCAGTGACCTTACCGATTGGCTTGCCGGTGTGGATGTCAATGATGAATCCGGGAGCCTGGTTACCACACAGTATCTGGTACTCGTCTGGAACAGACAGGACAGGAAACACTCAGTGACGGCAATAAAACCTACTCATACAGCAGTGTTTTAACAGCTGCTTCAGAGTGTGTTTAAGTGTGTTTATTGAGACTCACTGGTTGCAGGAGTTGGACAGGCCTCACACGGCTTGTTCCAGGCTTTGCCCACGTTGTAGGCGCAGCAGCACATCTTCTTGGTCATGTTGAAGGACAGCTCGTTCTCGCACGTGTCGTTGAAGTTGCGATAACAAACACTCTTCCTCATGTCTGCATTGCAAAGAGGAAGGCAGTCCTTTATGTCCAAAAACTGACTTAAAATATTTGCCTTTTGAACTGCAATGACTTTCTTAAGTTCATTTTTAGAAAAAAATGATAAGAATAAATGTTTTCTCACCCATGCAGTTGTTTCCTCCATTGACTTGCATGTACTCAGGGGGACACACACAGGTGTAGTTGCCCAAAGTGTTGTAGCAGGTACCAGGTCCACAGATCCCGATATGGGTCGTGCACTCATCAATATCTGCACATAAAGACATGATGACAGATATTACAACATCTGATGTGAGCACAGTTAATTGTCCCTTTATATTTAATCTACGTAACATAAATGCAGGGCTAAACTTCAGCCAGTAAACTAATTCAATGGTATTTATATTACGTTTGATTCTTACCCTCACAGATGCGAGTCTCCTCATTGAGATAATAGCCTGCTGGACACTCACACTGGAAGCTACCAAAGGTGTTGACACAGTTTCCACCCTGGCAGAGACCCGGCAGCTCCTGACACTCATCAATATCTGGAGAATACATCAAATTGTAAGATACAAAGAAGTCACTCATGTATTGATTTTATGTCAAAATGCATTTTCAAAATTGTGAAATAGATGCCAAAGTTTATTTTTTTGCCACAACACTGTAAAACAGACAGAGCTGTTTGGTTTACCTTCCAAGATAACAGTGATGGGGTTGGGCCTGAATCCCTCTCCTCCTGGACAGAGAGTCTTATACTCCGCTACAGACAAGAGGGAGACATACAGCAAGTTAGAGTAAAAAAAAAAAAAAAAACAGCAAAAACGTTTTCTAAAACATACGATGACCAACAAATATGACTAAGTATGACGTGCATTTTACAGTATATATTAGGCTGTAGGTAATCAATCGGTTGAGGACTTGCGGTACATACTGGAGTTGGGGGTGGGGCACAGTTCACAGGGGTTTCCCCAGGCTCCTCCCAGGGAGCAGCAACAGGAAGCACGGGTCACGCCCACTCCGATCTCCGCGCTGCAGGAGATTCCTCCATCACCACGTGCAAGGATGTCCAGGAAGCAGTTGCCAACACGGGTATCTAAAAAGACAGATTATATTATCAATACGTGAGGTGTTTCTCTTTCATCACACAGGGTTATGTGTGAGTTTTAACAGAATAAGGTGCCTGCCATCTGTCATTGCTGGTACAGTTTTGGAGGGATGCAGCATCTTGCTACTGTGCTCTCATATTTTAAAAAATTTAAAGACCATAATTGCAGCACAACTGACCTGATTCTAAACATATATAATGCATGTAGTCTCTATTTGATAATTAAAATGTTAAAGAGGGGGCTTTAAGTAAAGGATACATTTTTGAAGTCACGCAACTGTAAAAAAAAAAAAAAAATTTAAAAAGACCTAATTTGCACATTTGCACTTCTGGTAAATAATGAATGATGCAGAACCTTCTCCATGCTGTGCTTAATTTCTGTACATCTTTATTAATTTTCTTATTTTTTCATCATGAATGTTTCTCTTTTTCTGGATATATTTCATTTAGTCCATCACAAAGGATTGCCTATTATGGTTTTCGTCATTAAAACCTGCTGAATTTCAAAGAATGTCCCTTATTTCAGCCCTGCCAGCTTTAAGAGAGACTCACCCACGCAGCCGACTCCGGTGGGGTTGAGCTCAAAGTCAGCGGGGCAGTTACACAGGTAGCTCCCTGGTGTGTTCACACACAGCCCGTTGATGCAGTTCACAGGGTCTGCACACTCGTTGATGTCTGCAGCACAAAACAAAACATGTAAAGTTCAGCAACACACACCAGCTAACCGTTTATATGGTATATTATACTACTTTTAATTACTAAAAATCTTGCTTATGTCACAAACTAACAGTGATTTGTGGTCACGCTGCATAAAGACTGAGAAATGAAAGGAATTAACAGATGGCTAAAGCAGACGCATCCTTGGTCTTCACATTTCTTGGCCATATTTCGATGTGAACGGTAATAGGATGCATTAATTAAGGTTATTATTGTCAAGGATACTCAGCCAAGCTATTTGAGTCTGTTCTGTGTTTGAGCAAAGTGATTTTAAAGCTAAAGTTACAGAAGTGAAACACCAACCAGTGCAGTTTCCTCCACTGCGGTCCAGCTCGTAACCATCATCACACACGCAACGGAACATCCCTGGAAGGTTCTGGCACGTTCCAAACACGCAGATGTTCTGGAAATTACACTCATCAATGTCTGTGGCAAAAGACAGACAGACAGAGAGACCGTTAGTTACACTACCTGGATGAAAAAAGCACAGTAAAGAGAATAAAATGTGACAGAATGAGTGCAGCACCTTGACAGGCCTTGCTGTCTTCTGTAGGAGTGAAGCCCATCTCGCACTCGCAGCGGTAGCCACCTGGAGCATTCAGACACTGGCCGTTCTCACACAGATTCACATTGTCTGCACACTCATCCATGTCTAAAACAGAACAGACAAAGCGTTAGAAATTTCCTGTGCATGAAGCTCACTGCTGTAGCTAATATTCAGTTAGGAATCATTCAGAAAGTTTCAGCAGTCTTACCAGAGCAGGAAAAGCCGTCTCCGTTGAAGCCCTCCTTGCATGTACACCTGTAGGATCCCGGTGTGTTGACACAGTCTGCATTGGGGTTGCAGTTGTGGTCCTCTGCAGAGCACTCATCCTGATCTGCAGGAAGAGGAAAAAAAAAATATATAAATCTGGATTCCAGAACTAGAACAAAAAAGCTAAAAGGGGACAATTTTGGTCCTTTTATTTGTCTTTAAAACTCTTTTGCAACAAAAATAGTCGCATCACAGCTAATATAATACTACGTGTACTCACCTACACACTTGATGCCGTCTCCCACCCAGCCGTCTCGACAGCGACATTTAAAGCTTCCAGGCACATTGATACAGGCCGCATGCATGTCGCAGTTGTGAGCCCCAATCTCACACTCATCCACATCTGGAGAGGTATAGCAATGAATGAATTAATTGACAGGCTGTAATACACATTCTTATGCCAGCTGTTTCCCGTTGAACACTAAATAAATTAACAGAAAAGAATATAAAGAATATTGCAGCCACTTTTTTTCAGTTATCCGTTCCTGTGTTAAAACTAAGCTGGTAACTTTTGTATTAAAAAAACCCCAACAATAACAGAAAAAAACGTATTTGCAGACAGTTGGTCCAACTGGTGGGCTGTCCTTAGTTACTTTGGTTGACTGTTTCCACTTTGGCGACCTGGTCATGAACTTTCTCATTTTACAGCTTTACAGTACATTAAACTATGTTCCTGAAAAAATCTTAAGACGAGACAAAATCTTGATTTATATTTGATAAGTGCTGCCGAGTTTGACAGTTGGAGTGCACGTTAGAAGTGATTGACATGACTGACAGCTGCGTTAGAGACTCCTTAGCTCCGATTGGTTGTTTTGGTGTGCCGCAGTAGATTCAGGCTAATGCCATTTGAGGAGTAGAAGGAGTGACATGGTTTTTATAACAGAATATAATGACAGTTTCAGTAAATATGACAAAGTTTTTGTTCAAACTGTAGCTTTAATGGCATGCAAAGAGATGTTAAAAATGTTGCTTTTTGCTGAGCAGATAGTTTTTAATTCTATAAGTAGTGAGTCATGAATAAATGATAACTTCAAAAACTGTAGACCTGGAACTACGGTATGCATGGGTGAACTGTCTCAACAGCCGACTCAGATATGGACACACAGAGGTCCAGACCGCTCATGCCCTGGTGTGTTGGTGTGTGTGTGTGTGTGTGTGTGTGTGCGTGCGTGCGTGCGTGCGTGCGTGCGTGCGTGTACCTGTGCAGCCCGTGGATCCCTTCTTGACAAAGTATCCCAGCTGACAGTGGCAGATGAAGGAGCCTTTGGTGTTCTCACAGTCGCCGTGGAGACAGATGTTTGGGTTCAAGTCACACTCGTTCACATCTGGGCAGACAGAGATGGACAGACACAGATAACAGGTGAATGTTCTGGCCTTTAGAGATGAGAGTGACAGAAAATGAGACTGACAGAGGAGGTCCCATAGATCAGCTCAGAGAGACAGAGTAAATTAATGTGGCAGACCGAAAAAGTTAACAAAAAAAAACAAAAAATACAGGGCAGGATAAGTTGTTTTTATATTTAAAGTATTGTTTTTCTTCTCACCGATACACGTCCTCATGTCCATAGAGGCCATAAAGCCATCGTAACACAGACAGCGGTATTCCCCGGGAATATTGGTGCACTGGCCTCCATCACAGATGTCTGGAGTCTCCTCACACTCATCAATATCTAATAGGAGCAAAAATATATTTCAATGTGCTATAGATCGTAGAAGACAAGTATTCTACTCTTAATGGGAAAACTATGGGGCATGATGGAAACACATTATGACTTTTTTAGTTTCTGGGAAAAAAGTTTATTGAAATACAGATATACTGAACATCTCCTGAGATTTTTACCTGCACAGGTCCTGAGGTCGGGCATGAGAGCGTAACCCTCACTGCAGCTGCACTCATAGCTGCCCTCTGAGTTAGTACAGTGGGTTTCACAGCCTCCGTTCATAATGGTGCATTCATCAATATCTGCAAAGAAATGTCACATTTACAGTTTAGGCATCGCTAAAGAAACTTAGTTCACAACTTGTACTAACAATAGTGGACTACGCCGACATTGTTTACCAGAATGCTCCAGAAGCTTATCTTCATCTCCGTAATGTTGTGTATAACAGACTGCAGATTTATCTTAGGTTGTTCTTTTTTTATTATTGAAAATGTTAGACACTCTCAGATGATTCCCTTTAATATAAGACATTAATTTTAGTGGCTTTAATTTCTTTTTAAATACATTCACTATAACCATCCTTACTGTCTAAAACAATTTTTTGTTGCTTTTACGTTAAATTATTCACTGAGACATTCTGATCAGATCCTCTTCATAGTCCCTTCGTGTCTAAAGAAGTTGGTTAAAAAAACAACAAAACATTATATTTTAAAGTCCTTCTGATTGGAAAAAGTTAGCATTAAATATCTGTTCTCTGTTATCATTTCACCTTAATTAAATGTTGTGTTTTTTCATCATAAAACAGATTTCCAATGTTTTCAGAAATGCCATCACTGTTCTTCTCTCTATTTAGAGATTATCTTTTTTTTATTGTACACCAAATACAATTGTGCATGAAAACATAATTTCCCTAATTATCCAACATTGGTGTTGATTTTTTGGACGAAGTTTGTTCCACTCACCAACGCAGCCCTGTCGGTCTGGTGTGGCCTGGTAACCAGTGTCACAAGAGCACTGGTAGGTTCCTGGCATGTTGACACACTGGCCATTTTTGCACAAGTTGTCACTCAGCTGGCACTCATTCACATCTGAGAGGACAAGCAAACAAAAAGAATTAGGCATCATATACAGTGCAATGTAGTGTATCGAAGCTGATGAATAATAATGATATTATCTTTGAGTTTTACTGTGTGAAAGGAGTTTTTCAGGACTTGACCGAGCCTCCAAGTCTCCTAGCTTTTAAAGTGAATGTGGATGTGCTGAGTATGATATACACCGAGTGAGCAAGTGTGTGTGAATGCATGTGTGTGTGCTGCATGATGTATAATCCACCTTCACAGGCAGATCCATCGTTGCTGAGCGAGTGTCCGGTGGGACATTCACACTCATAACTCCCTTCTGTGTTCAGGCAGGTTCCTCCACGACACAACAGGGGGTTTCTCTCACACTCGTCAATGTCTGTCAGCAGAGAGGGAGAGAGGGAAAGAAGGATGAAGAGCGAAGAGATAAAAAAAGGCCCACTTTTCTTTTGAAATTGTGTAATTGTGTATGTGAATTGGTTTGTTGTTTACCCATGCAGTTCTTCATCATCATGAAGCCGCTCTCGTAGCCCTCGAAACATTCACACTCAAAGCTGCCTGGTGTGTTGACGCAGGCGCCATGACCACACAAGTCCGGTGAGATGTGGCACTCGTCAATGTCTGACACACAAAGACATTAAAAAAGGAACATTCACTATCTGCTTAAAGATTGTGACGTAAATGTTTCATTTAAACCGAAGAAGTCTGACTCCCCCCCCTCTCTCTCTCATACCTGTGCAGTTCCTCTCTTCTGCGTTCAGAGCAAAGCCGCTGTTGCAGCGACACTTGAAACTTCCGATGGTGTTGCGGCAGGTTCCATGAGTGCACAGACCCTGGAACACCTTACACTCATTTACATCTGGAGATAAGGACATACAGTTAAAAAGGTCTGGGCTACAAAAACCTGGCATTTGGTCAAAATAAAACAATTTACAGGAGGAATATTGAACATGATTATGACTGTTGCTGGTTACACTTCATTCTCTGACCAGTTTTTCACGTTGAATCCCACAGCAGGGGGTGATTCCTATGTTCACAGGAACTTAAGTCCCTTAGCTCTATGTAGCACATAATGGGAACCTAAAAACGAAATCTGCATTTGCTAATTATGACATGGGCGAGGCTAAGGTTAGGGCAGTGATTCCAAACCAGGGGTCCTTGGGGGATTCCCACAGACAAATGGAGAATAGTTTATTTTTCTGATTTAATTCACAATGTAGGGAAACCCAAAGTGAGTAAGAGCTCATTTTGGCTTGTTACATACTAAGACAGAGACAGAGATGGAGTCTTCTGTCCATACTCTGCATTCATTTCGTCCATAGTTGTGCATGTTTTCTGAGAGCTTCTGCTGTGGTCTCTTTGGTGATACGGGGTTCTTCCAGCACACATCTACACACTTGAGGGAGCACAAGGCAAAATTGAAAAATCTTGGTACCTTTGTAAAACGGCCTGCCAGTCAGAATTTCGCCTCTGTTGGCGAAGCCAGTCCCTCTGGGACAGATGGCATTGTATTCGGGTGTGGATGGTTTGGGACACTCCTCACAGTCGATACCCCAGGCAGCACCCACTGAACAGCAGCACATGTCCACGCGGTATCTCCCTGGCAGCGGCTCGCCACACTCATCCTCTTGCCACTTCATGTAGCACTGCTCACTACGTGTATCTAGAAAAGTTGGTTATAAGAAACAAAACAAACAAACAAAGTCACCTCTGTGTCTAAGTTTTGTGACGTGATAACCTCTGGAAATAACTGCGTTGGGTTTGTTTGTTGTGCACTCCTCTTACCTACACACGTGCGTCCAGTGCTGTCCAAGGTGAGACCCTCGGCACAATCGCAGCGGAACGAGCCCTGCGTGTTCACACAGTGGCCATTTGTGCACACTCCAGGGAACACCTCGCACTCATTAATGTCTGCAGGGAGCGGGACATTTTAAGAACCATGATTACAAGGTGAAACACAAACACAGGAAAAAGTTGTTGTTTTTCCTCAAAAGAAATCTAAAGGGAGAACATTGAGGCACATTACAAGGACAAAAGGATGATTTCATGGACGTCGATGTTGGATGACGGAGCACTGCAGCTTTGTCACCGTTCATTAAGTTATCAAATGTTCTTACCTTCACAAATGAGGCCCTTCATGCGAGCAAACCCTCGAGAGCAGGCGGTGTCTGAGGGGACAGGAGAAGATTGAGAGATGCAATAAAGACATTTCATTTATGAGCACTGAATGAACACATACATTGGTTTGCTAAAATGTCAGGTGAATATTGGCCTTAAGTTTAAATTTGATGTTGGTCCAGTTATGATGTCCACAATATAATGGTACTTTATACTTGACCAAAAATTTAAAAAATGAGTAAAACCTGTATTTAATTTGCTCCTGTATTCACAATGTTCTTGGCAAATGTGAAGGAATTTCAGCTTTTCTACAAATCAAAGACATTGTGGAGGACTGCTGAAACCCATGGGTGGATCATGAGACAATGGGCCCCTGGTTTATGACATGCAGAAGGCCCCACCACCTCTCCTACACAGCAGCAAGACACACGGACTTTACGTCAGTTTTGCGTCTCTTTGTAGTCATTATGCATCTTATTGTGGTTTTGTGATTTTGTGTCTTTTTGAAGTGATTTTAACCTTATGGTTGCCTTGTGTCTCTTTGTATGGTAGTTATTTTGGGCAATTTTGTGTGTATTTGTTGTTGTTTTCTAACTCTTTAGTAATTTTGAGTCTCTTTGAGGTCAGTTTGTGTCTGTTTTTGGTCATTTTTTTTGTCTCTTTGTAGTCATTTTTAGGTTGTTTCACCCATTTTTGTACTTTTTTTGTTTTCCCTTTCATTTTTAATATTAAGTTTATTAATGAAATATAAAAAAAAGAAGTAGGATTTGAAGTAGGAAGTATTCAGTTCCTCTCATTTCTCACTTTGTTCCTTTTAAACATGAAAGACTTAAACTGTTCACTGTGTCTGCTGGGTATTCTGCTTTTGTTTTCTTACTTATACTTTCATGTTTATTTATTTGGCATGTTAGAAATAAATCTAATATAACAAACAAGTCTAACTGTTTTCTCTTTGTGGTCATTTTGAATCTCTAGTCCGCATGTGTTCATTTGAGTGACATTTTGCAGTTGAGCGCCATGGGGGACCTTGACACTTTGGGCTAGTCGGCCCATTCAATAATCAATCCATTCTTAAGTCTTTTTAAGTTTTAGCATAAAATGGTCACTGTTACAAACACTGGCACAAAAACTTAGCAGCATCAGTGTGTGTGCAAACTGACCGATCTCGCAGGGTTCACAGGGGCTGCCCCAGGCGGCTCCCAGTGTGGAGCAGCACTCTGACTTCAGTGTGGCTCCGTTGATGTTGACCTCACAGCGGTTATCTTGTTTCGTCAGCCAGCACGTACTCTTCATACTATCTGTGGTTTCAAAAAGAGAAGAATTGATTATAGATACCTTATGGGGTTTTCTTTACATTAAACGTAACCTGTGTACATCCTTCAGGCCTTAATAGGGTGTTGAGTCCAGTTCTTAGACCATTAAACATTTGCAAAGCATAAGCCACAAACTTAACATCTACCTACTCATTAAAACATTACTCCACAGCACCACTAGTGGTCAAGATGTCAAAATCTCCACAGGATACCTTTAACTATGGCAACAAAAAACACCACAAAAACAATCAAAACGTCACCTTCAACTTTTCTCCCTGCCATAAAACCTGTGTCTTTGGCTTCTTGCTGAGCTGAGTGAAGCACATGCATTATTACATTTAATCCCATGCTATTCCATTCCTAATGAACTGAAAGAGTGTGCAGTCATAACAGTGACACCTTTTCTCCAAAACCGCGAGGCCACCCGAACACAAAACCACAATTTACTTTCCCTCTTTTCCCCTGCTGAGTGATGGCCTCTAAAACATAAAACAGAACTGAACCCAACCAGAGGAATTTGTAGACCTCTGACAGGGCCAGCTCATGCAATATGTATGAGTATTTATTTAATGACTCATTCTCCCTTCCAGTTATAATAACATCTGTAGTCTGTATTAGCATGTAGCTTTCTCAGTGATTTCCCAAAAGTAACAAACCTCCAAACAAGTGGAATATTTAACCTCAGCAGAGAGCCTTACATACCACATGTCATTATGAATCTTCGGCAGATCTCTAAGAAGAAAAGCAATCTCCATGTGAACCAAGGCCATGCATGCAAGTATTTATCTAATAAATCATCTGTGCGTGCCATTTTGCCCAACATCTGAAGATGATAATGTCTCTGGATGGCTCCTGGAAACCTGAACCACCTCAGTGCTTGTTTACAAAGGCGGAGAGTAAACCTCGATTAGGGTGATTAGACAAAAAGGCTCTTGCACCAATTATTGCACGTTGACACTCATGTCTCAGTGTGTAATCATCATCTCGCACAAGCAGTTTCTAGGACCCTGCGGTGCTGCTCCAATTTACGTCAGGCATTTGGGGGGATGGATGTCTTACCCACGCAGATGGTGTTGGTGGAGTCCAGCTTGCTGCCGTGGGTGCACTCGCAGTTGAAGGACCCGACCACGTTGCGACACGCTCCATTGATGCACGGGCTGGAATCGCATTCGTTGATATCTGAAACATGTGCAAAAACACACCTGAGGTCAAGGCTGAGAGGTGGATTCAAGTGGATCATCATCACCACTTGGCAGTTAGAAACACAATGTGTGTGTCTTCTTTCCATGAGGCACATGTTTACAGGAAACTAAATGCAACACATCTGGTAATAATGTCACCTCTTAATGACCTTGATTGTTGGTAAAAAAAAAAACAAAAAAAACAACAACAAAACACATGTGGATATGAGGCAACACGAACACATGAGTATTTGTGTATCACAGAGAATGTGTTTGTGTGTGAGGTTTCACCTTCGCAGGTCTCTGATTCGGGTTTGAAGACATATCCTTTGGGACAGGAGCAGGTGTAGGAACCGGGAGTGTTTCTGCACAGACCGTTGTCACATAGCAGGCGGTTCACCAGACACTCATTGATGTCTGCAGGGAAAGTAAATCAATGACAACAGTTAGAAAATTGAGGAGAGAAGCCTGTATAAGGTTTATGACATTTCCAATTAGGGAGCCAATATCATGGAAACCAGCAGTATTGTCCATTATAGGTCCAGTGTTTACAATATAGGGGGATATACTGGAAAAATGTAATTTCACATAATAAGTATGATTTCTTCAGTGTATAGTCAACTGAAAACAATAATCTTTGTGTATTTGATGCCTTAGAAAGAGCCGCTTATATCTATATAGGGAGCGGGTCCTCATCTACGGAGATTGCCATGTTTCTACAGTAGTTTAAAATGGACAAACCAAACACTGGCTCTATATAGGGTCATTTGTGTTTTTATCAGCCACTGTGGTTAGCAGGACAATAAGCCAAACAGGGTAGGAAAAAATGCTGATTTTGTTATGTTTCACTGCTTAATTCTGTGTTTTTCATGGCTAAAATCACTGGATCGATTTGGTTTGGACAGAAAGAGACTTCTGCAGATGAATCGGCTCACAGTAAAAACATCTTGAATGCCTGGATCTTAAATTATCAGAGAAAACTGGAGGAAATACATTAAGTTACTATAGAGGCACACATTAGCAAGTGCTGGGCTGGGAGCTCGTCTGAGACCAGCAAAACGGTGTCGGAAAAACACTTACTTTTAAGGTGAAACTGCTCAGTTTGGTATTTTTACAGGTTTCACTGGGTTTGTTTGTTTTGGAAAGGAAGAGACTTCTGTGGATAGTTACGCTCTCAGTAAAAACCTCCTGGACAATGAACACTGAAGGAATCCTAACCACTAAATCCTTCACACTGTACCTTTAAAACAAGACTATGCACTACTCACAAAAGAAATAACATTCTCTCACATAAGAAAAGTTAAATTAATAAGCAATATAACACAGATTCTTAATTTAATGCACTCATTGCTGCTGCAACAGCCTCACTAAGTTTGGTTTGACTAGCAGCTTGTGGTTGCTGTTAAACTGTGTGTTGGTATTTATTACTTGAGGCCGCAGAGGCAACTATCCACAGAAAGTGCATTGCCAGTTTGACTTTAAGACAAAAACTGGGCAGACTTTTTTAGCTAGAGATGTATTGTTCCTCCTCATTATGAATAGGGATTGAATCCACTCCACTCTGACTTACCAACACAGTTCTTGCCACTGGTGTCAGACTCATATCCGATGTTACAGATGCAGCGATAACTTCCTCTCAGGTTCTCACATATGCCGTTGTGACAAATGTCCGGGTCCAGGGCACACTCATTGATGTCTAGGAGAGGACAGGTATGATGTAAATAAATACAGAGTGTTGTTTTAAAAAGCACTGTGGGGACATTTACATTTCTAAACATACTCACCTCTGCCATCAGCTGTAATACCAATACCACTGCTGCATACAGCCTGGAACTCAGCTGAAAAACACATGGTGAAAAAAAACATTAGATGAGCTGGATGTTTATTTTTCTTTTCCTTTATTTGCAATTTTAACCAAAAGGAACAAAGATTTCAAAGAAGTGAAACAGTATAATGCAAATTTAAGATGTTACCTGAGTTTCTGGAGGGGCAGGGTTGGCACGGCTCTCCAAAGCCATGTTCAGGATTGGCACAGCAGCACTCTGACTTTGTCACTGCACCAGGGAACGGCCGCGAGCATGTACCCATCTTTATGGCACCATAGCAGGTGGTCCTCATGTGAGTGTCCACACACACTCTCCCATCAACACCGATAGCCAGGCCTGGAGGGCACTCACAGCGGAAGGAGCCCTCGGTGTTGATGCAGCGGCCGTTCATACAAATGCCTGGAGTCTGACACTCATCGATGTCTGATGAAGAGAAGGCACATAATGTATATGTCACATGTCGGCTCCAGTTAATAAGCTTGAGTGTGTATACAGTTTCAATTAGTATATTTAAGGAGAATTCCTCCAAAAATAACTTAAGACAGCAAATATGCAAAGGATATGAGCTTCCTACAAAAATCTATCTAATTGTGAGTTTGTATTTTAACATTTCAGATACACAACATATAGTTGGTATAAGACTAAAACCACATTTTGACCATTTTGGATTATGCATGTTACTGTTTTCATACAATTTAAGTAGAAATAGGAAAGAAAATTTCAGAATAGACAGAGTCCCTTTGAGTATGTCTGCAAATTTTCTATTTAATTATTTTTGAATGCTTACACACGACTCACATTTATGAACAGAAATCAGAGAGAACTTTATGAAGCATCTGGTCATGGGGAGTATTATCCAGACTGATTCAGTATGTGTCATTTTTGGGATATGCACCTGTTCGCTCTGTGTTTTGGTATGACTGCAATAGAACAGCAGCTATGCTTGGAGCTTCCTATTCAACAGAGACTCATTAACTCATAATGTATTTATCTATTCCTAGACTTTCTGGATAGTTTCAAAAAGTTGGACTCCTTAAAAAATGCACAAGTGGTTTCAAAAATGCATCTGCAGGATTTCTAATAACACCAAATCTGTCCATGTAGCAGTCTGTTTGGCTCAAAACTTGATGTCTGCGTTTTGTAAATCATTCGTACCAGTGCAGTAGCGTCCATTAGGAGCTAAAGCAAAGCCAGGCTTGCAGATACACTTGAAGCTGCCGTCCTCATTGATACACATGCCATTGAGACACATGTTGGTGGTGGCACACTCATCGTGATCTGGAGGGAGATGAGAAGAGAACTCAGTTCACAGCGGTGAAAGTTCATGTGAAGTTCGATTTGTTTCTGTTTTGGCTCCTTACCAATGCAGTTCTTTCCATCAGAGGTGAGCTCGAAGCCAGCGTTACAGATACACTGAAAGCTTCCCTCTGTGTTGACACAACGGCCATTGCGACACATCACTCCATTGACAATACACTCGTCAATATCTAGAGAGAGCAGGAAGAGGGGAGATCAGTGTGGCTTTATTTAAAGAATTTAAACCAGCAGTCATACAAAAACTGTGCACCACAGCTTCAAGGAAATGTGCTTCAACTACTTTAGTAAAACATATGTGTACAAGTAATATTAAAGCAGCATCTCAGAGAATTGTTACAGTAATATAGTCTGCAGGCAGACATACCATTGCAGGCTTGTTTGGTAGGGGTTCCCTGGTAGCCCTCATGGCACTTGCAGTGGTAGCCTCCAGGTATGTTGACACAGTCTCCATTGATACACGGGTTACTCACACACTCATCCACATCTGGGAAGAGCAAAATCAAGCAAACAAAAAACTGTCCTGACTTTCAGAGTGAATGGATTTATATATCTAACAAAAAAAGAACTCATATTTTAGAAGATTTCCCCTGCAAGACTCAATCTGAACTAGTCTTAAGTTCCTCAAATAGGCAGAAGATGGCAGTGCAGTGCATGTAATAGACTGAGGCTGTCACATAGTCACTGAGTCACTTCATGGCTTTGGGAGGTTATAGAGAGCTCAGTGAATAACATTTCATGCGCACTGATATTGTGTACAGTGTGTGAGAGCGTATTTTTTACCGATACACTCCCCACGGACGTCCTGTCTGTAGCCCATGTTGCACTCGCAGCGGTAGCTCGTGGGCGTGGGAATGCATCTTCCATTCAGACACAGGTTGGTGAAATGTTTGCACACGTCGATGGAGTCGTTCACAGAAACAGTGCCTGAGAATAAACAACAGACACATTAGCAAAACACAGCAGAGACACAAAAAAAACCCAACACAGAAACATTTCCCAACTCCACTAATGAGCCCCTTTATCTAGTGCCAATATCCAGACTCACCTATATGGTGGTTCATAAGTCCTCCTCCATTGCCTCCGAAGCTTCCTCCGTTTCCCCCAAAGCTCCCACCGTTCCCTCCAAAGCTGCCACCATTCCCTCCAAAGCCTCCTCCACCATTGCCACCGATGCCTCCGTTACCGTTACCATTAGGGACGCTGGGAAACTTGAATCCATAGTTGAACCCGTTTCCGTTGCTGTTGGGGAAGTGTCCGTTGGGGTAGACATGAGGGAGTCCTTGTGGAACACCCACAATACACAGACGCCTGAACTCGTCTACAAGAGGACCAGAGATCACAGGGAACAAGTCAGCGGATACAGTCTACCGTCGGTTACATTTCATTTGTTTCCAGTCGGATGAGGAAGAACATATTCATTAGCTCTCAAGTTGTGCCAACAGAGATTTAGTTTTTAAACAGTTTATGTGGATTATAACTAATTCAAACTCAAAAGCACTTAGGGTCAATCAGGCTCTTACAGTGCATACATTTGAAATGTGCTCACTGTTTCCTGGAATAGCGGAATTCACAAAGGCCGTTGCTCCGTGCAATCAATTTTTGGGTTATTTTGTTGAAGTCTGTTGTAAAATGAACTAACTAACTGTGAAAGTTTTATTGATTTCAGCTATGTTGTGACTGGACCAAAGACAAGTGTGCGTGCATAATAATCTGCTCTGCTTTGGCATGTTGTTACAGTAAGTCTGGTGTATTGTTTAAGTGTACATTCGTATGTATGCAGGTTTTTTTGCATGTATTTCTGACTACACACAGTATGTCTATGTTTGTAAAATGCACAAACATAGACAGTGTTTGCATGTTTTTCACTTAGTTTGAGTCACAACAAATCAAACACACACATCTCATTTTGGGGGTGCCAGTGAAAGCAGCAGAACATTCTGTAACAGATCAGTTTTGGATCACACGCTCTCACGCAGAGGAAGACTTTTCTGAATTCCAGCTCGACTGGAGAGATGATGGGTCATTATCTTCTCACAAATCTTTTCCATCTTTCTCTGTTTAGTTTGTACTCATGACATCATGCTCATCAGTTTGACTCGATGCTCTTCCCTCCCTGTCACAGTCTCAAAGCTCTCTTGTCTAGTTCAACATTACTTCGTTAAACCAATTTGGCTTGTGAAATGTTGACATTGCCATGGCATTATTTACCGCCTGTGCTCATGCCAAGTCATTGACAATTTGTCATAGACACAGCCAGGTTTTTGTCAGCAGTGATGGATCTTTTGTCCTGATTTCAAGCTCATATCCATCACTTTGTTTGGGGATCAGCTCGCAAATAAAAAAGTGTATCCTCTGTTCTGTGTATCTTGTTGCTTGTACTCACCAGAACCTCTGACAGGACACATCTCAGGGATTTGTCCCAAAGCCCAGCAGCGTCCTGTGTCACAGCAACACTGCATCTTGGTGTACTGACCGCTCTGCTCGGCAGCACAGCGGCCATTAGCCAGAGCGGAGAAACAGGTGCCTACACGCTGATCTGAAAGACGAGGAGATGCATTGACAGAATTAGATGACTGAGAAGGCAACAACAAATATTAAAATTCAAAGCATCATATAAAAGACACACATGGCTGATATGTTTTTTAGGTGTTTTATTATTTTTTATGTATCTTATGTTATATATCTCTCCTGGATGTGAGACACAAATTTTAAGTTTAAGTTAAAGCTAAAAGTACGTTCAATTATTTAATATGTAAGCTTCTGTTGTACGGACATATGAAGACAAAAATTAATATGCAGAGCTTGAAAACAACAGTCCATTGTCTTATGATCTTCAGTACATTTTGAGATATTGATAGTTAAGTATTTTCATTTCAGAGATTAAGATGATAACTGTCAGTGATGATTTTACAATAAGGTACTATATCCATAACACAAACAGTGTATCTAAAGTTGCTAAAACTCACAAACAGGTTGTGTATATGACACATGGATGAATAAAGAGATCAAGAGAACTAGATAAAGCATTGGAGGTGGAGGCCCATTCATTCCTATGAAAGTTGCTGTGTGGCACATGAAGCCAAAAAGGTTCAACTGTGGCATTTAAGAATTACCGGGATAACTGGCACACAGATTTGTGTTTCTAAGGCTTGTAAGAGAATGACCTGCCTTACTGTTCCTATGATTGGATCATAATGGTTGCCTTCGTTGGATGGATTGGTTAGGTTTATAGTAAGAATGTCGGGGTAAGCCAATTAGAGGAAGGGTAAGGTGGGTTATTAGGGGAGTGAATCTTTCAGTATCTCGCAATTCGATTCGATTTTGATTCTTGGTGTCACGATTCGATTCAGAATCGATTCTCAATTCAAAACGATTTCCGATTCAAAATCCATTACTGATTCAAAATATAGGAGGTGTAATTTCAGGATCTACTCCAGTCTGTTTTGTCAGTGGCATATTATGTTTTGAAAGTAAAGTGTGTATGGAATTATGGAGGTTTTATTATGTACAAGCTTTTTTGTTGTAGAAAACCTTTCTCCTAAGTGTTGGGAACCAGAAAGTGAAAAAATAAACATCGTAATTATTATAGTTAAAAAAATGGACACTCTATAAAAAATAAAAAATAAAAACATTGGGGTTTTTTTGCAGTTGTTTGTGCATCCGATTATCTGTGCCATTCTGCAAAGCAGCTCCTCTCTGCAGCTGCAGAGGGCCACATCACACCCCTGACACTTCATAGAGGGGCCTGATTCTCCTGCCTGCTCTGCCTGCAGTGAACACAGAGTTTAAATTCATATGAGGCCCTGCTGCTTGTTAGACTGTCTCCTGATTTACCCTTGTCTCATTATTATTATAGGGGTTTATTCTAGTGCACGACGCGCTACCAATAACACAGAGCGATAGATACAGCAGGATTAGACCAATCACAGTGCAGATTGCTCCAGATGACGTATGGCATACATAGGCGGATACAAAGGGTCAGCTCGTCTTCCGATTGGTGGACAAGACCGATACAAACCTCTGACCTCTTCATGGAACCACGGGAATCCAATATGGCGTTTAGCATCGATGCTAATGTACTTTTATCATCGAAATATGGATAAAATATGGACGGAAGACACCTAATATCGGAATTATCATCATGAATATATTGAAAAAGATCCCGTACAAACACCGGAATTCCCAGACTGGATACTGAGGCTTCAGAAAGAGCTATAATACATCGGAGTCATCCCTCTGAGCGGCACAGCCGGCAGCTTTCACCGGAGAAAAAAGTAAGGCGACCCGACAAACGGTCTCAAAGTTATCAAGACTTTTCTAAATGATAACAATTTTAGAGGGCTAAGAATAATCGATGTTTAGGATTTTTTAATCATTTCTGAATCGTTAAAAACGATAATCGAGATCCTTATATGAATCGTTTTTCCCTTATCTTTGGAAATCTCCTGCTCTGTTTGGCCCATAGAGCAGGTGAAATAGGGATCTCTGGCTAATCCGGTTTAGCACTCAGCTAACTTGCATGGGTATAAAATGATTCAATCATGTGTCTCCTCTAAACTTTCTAAATGTTATCGGCCGAAATCAAGTCATTTTGAAGTGGTTGTGATGCTAAAAAAAGAAGTATCACTGATTTACAGATGTCTTTTGCTATGTAAGTGAATAGAAAAAAAAGTCTTTTTGGGCCACGGGGGATCACATGATGTTAATAATGTTTGGCCACCACAGAAATTGGTTTCAAAACCTGGCATCCGTCTCAGGGCCCTGATGTTAAGTCATTAGACTGAAAAGGCATCTGACCGGTAATGCAAAATAATTCAGTTTACTGATAAAGTACATTTTTTAAAGTGAATCATCTCCATTTTTTATTTGCACATTTCTCGTTTTTGATGACCTCCGGTGGTTTTAACTCTTATCTCGGAGTTGTGATGTGACAGTGTACTCTAGGGTGTGTCAGTACTCTGTGACATCACTGTGACAGCACCAACATTCATCGTCCATGTGGGAAAAGGTCACAGGTGATAACTGCTCAGAGGGCTGGCCTGGTCCTTCTGTGGTGGCTGGGGAGGAAGCTTCTTTATGAACTGGCAGTGGGAAAGGTTGCCTGGGGTCTTGACTAACTACAGGCATCTGAAGGGCCTCCAAAAAGGGGTCTTATTTGTTACAGTTTTCCAGGTCAGGGTCAATGGGGCAGGAGAGGGGAATGAGGTTCAAAGAGCGTGTGTGAGGAGTAAATGGAGAGGAGGAAAACGGGGGGGTTCTGTGAATTTAGGGAAAAAAACAAGAAAAGGAAAGGGGGAAAATGCATGTGTATTATTTTAGAAAGTGAGCAACATATGTGAAAAAGGATTTTAAGTGCATCTACAGAAAAAAGGGGGGAGAGAAGGGGGAAAGTAGAGCTGAGGAGGGAGCGGAGGGAGGAGCACAAGTCGATTAACTCACTAATGAGCCAGCAGTCTGGAATTAATCAGTTCCATGTGGAGCAATTCTTGCCAATTAGATAGAACATGAGGGGCTGCGCTGTGTCTGGGAGCACATATTGTACAGTGCACACACATTTATATGCAATTACACACACAGATAGGCATTCCCCTACATATCCAGGGGCACGTACACAAATCATGAATAAAAGCACACACATATGCTTGTACATGCATGCATAACTGTGCACAAATACACACAAACACAACCTAAAAAACATCCCATAGGAATGGCTGAGCTGGAGGCCGGGTGGAGGAGAAGGCGGGTGAGGGTGGTGGTGGTGGTGGTGGTGGTGGTGGGGGTTGCTGATGAGGATGATGATGACTTAAATTGGATCCAGACTGTGGTTTACTCGCTAGTGTTGCTCCACTACACGAGCATATGCTTTCATTTGTTGAGGTGTTTTTACAGACTGACTGACTGGACAGGTCTTTTTTTTTTTTTTTTCAAGCTTCCACCGTGTGACAGGGCATTAGGCTCTGATTACTGTCAGGCCCCCAACAGCTCCCACTGGCCTACTTTACCACGGTACAGTACATCCCACAAAACACAAGCCAATAGACAAACAGAAGAGTCTCCAGGCCCAGAGCTATACATCCTGCTTCTACAGCATGATGACGAGAGATCAACACTATAAAAAACAATTTATTCTCTTTAATCCACTTTATGTTCTGACCACAAAAAAAGCTCAGAGAGTTTAGAGAGAGAAAGATCAGACAGTAAGGGAAACTGCATCAAAGTGTGTCAGTCTTATGAAGAGGAAATAAACTGAATTTATGGCATTTCTGTCTGAGTGTGATTTTGCATCACTGATTTGGAATATCCAAAATATATTTGGACCTGACCCGGTCTAGTCTGGTTTTGTTTGGGTTCACTTATCTCTGCCTCCCAAGCTAGTCTTGTCCATTTTGGAAGTGGGACAGAGACGGAAGAAGGATATATGGGGGTTGTGTCTGGCACCTGTTTTATTTGCTTTTTGTTTTTGCTCTCTCCCTTCAGCAGGCTGCAGAAGAGCAACTGGAAACCACAACTGAAGGAAACGAGGTGCAGGATCCAGATGTCAGAGGACGGAGGAGAAAAAAAGGTCCAAAAGGAAACGGTAAGATTGATAGGGAGGATGAGAATGAGAGAATGCTTCAGTTTTAATGATAAAGAGTTATTAAAAAAATAAAAAACAATAGACAGAGGAGACAGAACAAGAGAAAAGGTCCAAACGGAGAGGGAAACATTCACAGTTCCAGAGTAAACAGAGACTTTCGACTGCATTTCACTAAAGTGTTACTGAGAGGAGGAGGTTTGGTGTGATCTACAACATACTCAGAAAAAAGGGAGACGTACATAGCAAGAAAGGAATATATTTCTTCAGGGCGAGGAAGAACGCAAGGGAGGACGGGGGAAAAGAGGGAAAAAAGAAAAATATGGACACGCATAACGTCAGACAGATGGAGAACCTTTGGACTCAGCAACACACAGACACATACACACACACACACACAGACACACACACACACACACACACACACACACACACACAGTTAGTACGATATATTTAATGATCCCATTTGCAGTGTGTTTCACTCCTCTCTCCAACCTTGACCTGTTGGTCAAGAAAAAACACAACCTATCATCTGTCAACTCTTAATCCTTTTTTTTCACGATCTCCTTCCACATTTTGGCTATGGATAGAAATTTGGTCCTTTTCCTCTTTTTACAAAATAAAATAAATTCACAGATCAGAAAAGGCTTTACCGCAGCATGTTTGTGATTATGAAATGAGTAGTTTCACAACTCCATAATGGATTAATATTTTGGCTTTATGAAGTGAATTGGTTCCACAATGTTGAGGTTAGTTGTGCCATCTTTTTCCTCTTTCCTCATTTTTGCTCTTTGTTTTCCCTTAAACGTGACCATATGTGTGTTACATTAGATTAGAATAAATTCCTAACAAAGATTTATAATCGTCCAAGGAGTTCATTTGTGGAATAGTTTAGAAAAGGAAATGACAATGAGTAATACTTGAAAAACCTAAACTATTTTTAAAACAAGATTTAAGAAACATATTGAACAAATATAAAACTAAGTATGAACACTTGTGTGGAAGTTTTTGTTTGGGATTTTTGGAACATAGAATATAGATGTACTACATCTTGTTACTGTCAGTGTATAAATCTGCTGTCTAACTGTACTAAAAACTGATGTGTAGAGGGGAATGTAGCGTTAAGGGAAACTAAGGCTGCGGGCTGCACCTTTAAGGTCAGCATGAATGTGATTTGGTTTCATTGCTGCAAAAATAATGACT
This sequence comes from Plectropomus leopardus, assembly GCF_008729295.1. Classification (NCBI taxonomy): domain Eukaryota; kingdom Metazoa; phylum Chordata; class Actinopteri; order Perciformes; family Serranidae; genus Plectropomus; species Plectropomus leopardus. The sequence goes on from NC_056465.1 coordinate 21,933,276, forward strand.
TATTTTTGTTTTTGTATTTTTCCTAAATGTGTATTTAGGTTGTGTAACTTTGTAAAATTACCAAACTGAACTAAAGATTGAAGCTAAACAACCCACCACATGACAGGCAAGCTCACACACTACCTGTGAGATCACCTCCCACCATGTTTATGTAATTATTAGGGCTGAAACGATTCCTCGAATAATTCGAGTAACTCGATTACAAAAAATGATCGAGGAATTTTCTCTGCCTCGAGGAATCGTTTAATTTTGCCAGCTCAAAGCATGGTATTTCGCCCGGACTGCTTCTAATGCGGCACAACGCGCGGACGTCACGAACGTAAAGGAATAAAAAAGAGGCGGCGGATATGTTTGGTTTTAACCATGGATGAAGAGGTAACGACGAAGAAGGCAACGAAAGCGAAGAGAAAGGCACAAAGAAAAGGCAGAAAATGTCAAAAGTGTGGGAGCATTTCAAGCTGGACACCAAGGCGAACACTGCTGCGTGTATTCACTGTAAGACAGCGCTTGCATACCACAACAGTACGTCTTCAATGCTGCAGCATCTCCACCGAAGGCCCCCTGTTTACTCCGAGAGCGGAGGACCGTCACCCGAGACGAGGCAAATTAAGCAACGTTAAGCGCTAATTAATGAGATTAACGTTACTGTACCTTGCTAACATAACGTTAGCCCTGCGGAGGGCTAGGTTTCTATTAATTATGACTACTGTCGACCTTTCATAAAGGCTTTATTTAATCTGTAAAAACACAGCGCTGCAGAGTGATGAGGGTGAAAAATAAAAACATAATAAAGCTAACTGGGTAGTTAAAAAAGGAAACCAATGGTTCATTATTAGGTGAAATGTCTTATTGTCTCATGTATATTTATAATTGCTCTTTAACTAAACAAAAATATGTTTTATCCGATTACTCGATTAATCGATGGAATTTTCAGTAGAATACTCGATTACTAAAATATTCGATAGCTGCAGCCCTAGTAATTATGCACACGTGTGGGCACACGTGGACACTGCTCTTCTAGGTATTCTTGACCCATTTCCTCTCTAACTTTATCCAAAAATATAAACACAAAACCTCCACGTCTAATAGTGGACGGATTGCATTAAAAGTAGAAAACAGCCGGGAGGACACATGTATTTCCAATTAGAGCGATCCAGAGGTTTTACTTTGCTGCAGGAGCTTTTAGTGGAGGGGCTGTGAAACAGACAGACCCTGAACTGTACGTTTTGGGGCTGAATCTTGAAATAATGTATTAACACCTGGTTGTGTTTCACTGCGGCCGCAATGATTGGTGAGGATTGCAGGAATATATTAACACCTGGTAGTGTTTCACGGGACATGTCAGTAAGGTATGCGCTGTATGTGTCAGCGTGTGTGTGTGAATGAGTCAGAGGGGCACTAGAATTGGAGCAGATTAAGGCTGTCAAGGCCAAACAGTGCGTGCAAGTGTGTTTGTCTGCACATGGCGACCACAGGCCGGCGCGACTCATCAGAAACTCTCACAGGAAGCAGTGATGGAGGGAGGGAAGTTAGCCACCAGATGTGAAGCTTCTAGCTAGCCAGGGGGTGAGGAAATGCACAAACGAGAGAAAGAAATGTTAGAAATGTGTGAGACTCACCCACACATCTGGAGCCATCTGTGCTGGAGACGTAGCCTCGTGGGCAGGTGCAGACGTAGCTACCAGCGGTGTTCGTGCATTCTCCTCCATCACACACACCAGGGATGGTGCTGCATTCATCAATGTCTGAAACATACACAGAAACATATAGTTACATCGTAAATACCTCATCACATCATGGTACACATCTGTATAGTATGTCTAACGTCAGCTCAGAACACTTTTGCAATGTTCGAAATGTCTTTGTTTGGAAAGATGCAGTAGCACGCTGCTGTAAAAGTTTATTGCACTGGAGCAACAGATTCTCCCTGAGGGAAAATGAAGCAAAGCAAATGGAACGGCAGTCAAATAAACTTTATTAATTCAATTCTGTTTGTTCTGCTCAGACTAATACTCAAACACATGAGCCATGACGTGAATGACGGGAACAATCCAACAGACTTAGCATGATTTATTAGGTATTTGGCACACCTGACTCACAGCACAATAACCAATCAAAGTTTATATAAAACAAACAAAAAAGTCTACTTCTATATAGTAGTTTTACCGAAATGTGTCTGTAGTTCCTAGGTGAACTGTCAAATACTGAAACTACAGTAATCTACTGACTTTTGGACTGTATTTTATTCAATTCCAATTCCAGTAAAAATGTAATACTACCAGTTTCTTCAATTTGTGCATTAAAAGAGTTCCAATAGTCTGCTAATAATAATAATAATATATGTATGTCTTGGGGGTAGTCAGTCTTAAACAGTAACCTCCTTCAGGATCCTAGTGGCCTGAGGGCAGAAGCTCTTCCTGAGCCTGTCTCTCTCTCTCAGTGCGGTCCTGGTGTATCTGGAACCTTCTTCCCGACCTCAAGGCTGTTATCTGGTTTGGCTCTTTAATGATTCTCGCACCACCTGCTGTAAACATCCTTTAGGCAGGGAAAAGTAGCGCCTATATGTTCAGGCGAATGAATCTGTCTTTACAGGGCCTCTCACTCCTGTTTGGTGCTGTTTCCTTATCAGGCTGTGATTGGGAATTTCCTCAAACGTCTGAGTTTAAACAGTCCCTGCCTTGGTTTTCTCACCACTGAGTCAGTGTGCAGCGTCCAGCTTCAGGCCTTTGGTGGTATGGACACCAAGGGACACCTTGATATTGAAAGGGATGTAGTTCCTTTGCTGCTTATTCCCAAAGTCATCTATCATCTCCTTAGTTTTGGTGACATTCAGGTGCAGGTTCTGACACCGCTGAGTCAGGTCCTCTGCTTCCTTAAGGTAGGCCTTTTTTACTGCTGCGTCATCAGCAAACTTGATGATGGTGTTGGAAACCCAACTTTTTGGTCTACTGCTTGCGGGCAGCATTTAAAAGCCCTCACACACCAAGACGACGGTCAGCCATTGGTCAGAGTTAGGCTGTTGGTGAGCATCTGTGGCCCTCGTCACCTTTTTTGGCTGAGGATTCAGCGTGCTGAATCGGCAGCGGCAGCAGCATTGAATTAAATCACGCTGATTGGCAGTTCAGCTCAAGGCACGAGAAGAGAAACAGAAGTGAGGAATGTAAACAAAACGGATGAAGTCATGAGGGAGTGAGGTCGAAACAAACTTACGTATGAGGCAAGATCCTCATTCTATAGCCATTGAGCTCTTTGGCAGAAATGTTTCCTGATGGTTCGTGTTGCTGTTCACTGGCACACAGTAAATATGCTTTGTTCTTTCAACGTTAGACTGTGTTGTTAATGTGCTAACTGGCTAACTGGCGTCAAGGCTGCTCACACAGACCCAGAGCATGCTGGTTGGTTGCCAGTTTGGTGTGTTCATGAGCAAATTTTTGGCCGAGACACGGCACTATGTGGTGACACAGCAGGGGACTTTTTTTCCCGTAAGTTCTCTTATGTTGGTTTGGTGTGTCTGGGGCTTAACATAAAAGAAGTTTGGCTTCTTAAGTTTATAATTGTTGAATAAAATTAAATAAATTATACCAGCCCTATCAATGGAAGACATTAAGAGACAATAATCAATGACAGCAATACTGACAACACACAACCTGTTGCATAAAAGACGTCATATGCGAACAGAAACCAAATACACTGAATGTGCAGGGAAATGATCCCAGTCACAAGGAATGCTGCCATATTATAAGTCAAAACATATGTATGTATGCCACTCAGCAATGGGCTTGATTATATGTGCAATTGTGGTATCTACAATTGCTTTACAATCTACAAATGGCAACTAAAGTGAAAGAAATGTACGTAAGAAACAAAACTCCTCAAGGTTGCAGTGACCTTATTTAAACATGCCATGGTTTGACTCAGAGATGATGTCTGGGAGTACCTGCACGCTGCTTGGCAGGGCCCACCTCGGTGTGCTACACTTTATGATGGCATTAAGTTGTATTATTCAGTGGGAGGGGGCCTCATTGCTCCATGACGGGGGAACCCAAAGTGAAGTTCCAGAAGGTATTGGGTTTTTATGATGTGTCACGCTTATATATACGCATACGTAATTACTGCACCACTGCGGGGCATAATTACAGAAAGGGTGCAGACGTGGTGCGTGTGGTAATGTGTGTGTGTGTCCCTGTGTGCTTAGTTGGAAAAGTGAGGGGTGTGTTAGTGTTTGTCTTTCTACGAGTGTGTGACTTATGTCTGTGTGTGTTTTTTCTGTGTGTCAGTGTGTGTAGTAACGCCTGCCGTGGGAAGCTAAGAGGCTGTTGTGCCCCTGCTGACTCCTGTCTGACAGCAGTGGCAGAGGGCCTAGGTGAGGCTGTAAAAGCCCAGCCAAATAAACCTTGTGTCAGCAGCAACAACAACACGCCAGACATTACGCTCCACAGACGGAGCGCTGAGGGACTGAAAGTGTGTGTGGAGGGAAATGTGTGTCACCTGAATATATGTCTGAGCCATCAAGTCTGCCGTGTGGAGCTGTGTGTACGATGCATATCTATGATTATATAGAGTAAAATTAGCCATTTTCCATTGTTTTATCTAAACTTTGATGTATGAAACTGTGTGTGTGTGTGTGTGTGTGTGTGTGTGTGTGTGTGTGTTTTTACAGCACGAGTGCGTGAGAATCCTCGGGTGTCAGAGCAACGGGGAGGTCCCTGTCTGTAATGAGAAAGTCTCCCAGATGCTGTAAGTGTGTCTTTGTTCGGCACTAACAGCTGGTTTAGAGCCAAAGACTGTATTTATGGAAAGAGAAGCAGAAAAAGTAGAAAGAAGAGAAGGCGAGGAAAAAGGAGAGGCTGTTGAGCACAGTCTGAGCTAAAAGCTGGCCATAAAACCAGGTGCCTTGTTGTGCCCAAAACTATCAGACACCCATGACATCTTAACTGCACTTTATCTTAACTGCTCCAAAACCTCAGTAATTTCACTGTGAAAGCTCTAAGTGAGGCTTGTTTGTGCATTAGCTAGAAGGGCATTTCAATAAAACCTCCCCAAAGGACCTGCTCTGATTGTTTCCGAGATTTCGCTAAACATGGGTTTCCTGCTGATCTATGATTTAAAATACACGTCACAACTGCTCTTTTGTTTTTACGAGATTTACAAACTCTGAGCTGTTTCCCTGCTCATTCTGCACGGGTCACATGAGGTTGCCAGATAAATCCTCAAATAAACACACAAACAAAACCAGAGCTGAAAAAAAAGTCCCATTCACTTCGGTTCATCCTTCAGCTGAAAACAAAATACCAGTGCTTCCCGATGTAACAGACTTTTTCATGCAAACTGTTCACATAATTTCAAAAAATCCATTTGCTTAAGTGCTTTGTTAAAAAGCGGTTTGCTGATCCTATTTCGCGTCACTGGGATCGATAAATTTCAGGCCGTCATATGTGGACCTTCAAACGTATAAAAGTCAAAGATAAACTACTCAAATGGTCTTTCTTTGTTGTACCTGAACAGTTTTTTTTATGTATGCTGATGCTTTTTTAATTACGTCATATTTAACTTTAAACCAGTGGCGATCCCAGACCCTGTGGGGAGCCCGGCAAAGAAGCCCATTGAGGTCCTATCGATTGCGCTGATGCTTATACTCAACACATTTGTGAAAAGGTAGCTAGCAGACTGTTTGAAATTATAGTATCAAGCTATCATACAGGAGCTAGAAGGGCCCCACTAGGGAGATTTTTGGGGACCGGCGATGCCCATTATAGTGCCTTTATGAAAGGCTTGAGGAGGTCTATGGTTGACAATGCAAAATGTGCCAATATGAGTGGCCATTCAGGGCCTCTTTTCCCATTTTTTTTGTTTGTTCGTCAATGTTTTGTATCACAGTTTTTTGCCCCCCCCCCCGCTTTTGACGAACTTCCTGTTTCAGCTAAAGAGTCATGCTGTCCAGTTTGATGCTGTCAAGTTCAGTCTATTAGCCATTCAACAACCATTTATATAACTGCGTGAATGTTCACTGCTGCTTTTGTCTGGTTAATAATGTTGTTTTTAAGGACAAAATGAGAATTTAACGACCTAATCCTCTCGCTAACTCTTTCTTTATTTATTTCTAATCCTCTTGCAAACTCTTGCTTTATTTCTACCTTGTCTCAGAGTGTCCTTGTGGAATAACTGCTCACTTGTCTCTGTGCTGGAATGTGGCAACAACATCCACACCCAAATCTCTTTAAGCCGTGCTCAGCATCCCTCTGGAAGCACTCATTGTATCCTTACTGTAAGTCCTGAACCGTTGGTGGCGTTCACCCAAAACCACAACTGAAACTGGGACTCTGGTGAATTTAGTGAAGTCATCCTCCCCATTTCCTCCTGTGACATAAATCACCTTTTTGTGTGAATCATGGGTATTGCTTCCCCTGAATCTGAAGGTGGAGATGTTAGTTTTCTTTCTGTATCTGCGGCGACTCTCAGCCGTGCAACAACTTAATAAAAGGAGAATTTAGATAATAATTCATAAACTCATACACTAGGATAGCCAGTTTGGCCTTGCTCTTGTTCAGTAGAATAGATGTCATCTGGCTGAAACAGTTTAAGAGCTCTCTGTAATCCTCCCTCAAGACTAAGAACACATCGGCTTCAGTCCAACAGACACAACCCCTGCCTGGCTAACTATCAGACTGTTTAGCCTGGACATTGTTTAAATTCCACCCAATCAACACATTGTAATGTGAATCCACTCTGTGTGTGTCTTTTGTGCACACGTCCAGACTTCTTTAACTCCGAGCATGTCGTCACTTTTTAAACGCACGTAGAGATTTGTTAACTGATCCCAGCAAACCCACTGCACCGTCCGTGTGTCTCACAAATAATTCAACAAAATCGTATTTAAATTCCACTTGATTCTTTTGGATTGGTGATTAGTTTACAAACTCACGTACTCTGCAAGTTGATATATTTTGTAACCCTTTTTGCAAAACATCTCATATTTATTGTTTCAGTTATAATAATAATAATGTCTGTGACTTTATATCATAAATTTGCTTTTCTTTGCTTGATACGAATGATTTCAGGGGCACTAAGACTACAAAAAAATACCATTACTTTTTTTTTTTTTTTTTTTTATAAAAAAAGGTTTCCTTTTGTTTTTATGTTTCACAGTATTTTTACAGATGTTGCTCAAGGACACATCAGCTCTTCCCAATGAGAACTACAACAGGATTGTTTCCCTGCACACTTCAAAGCTCTAATGCCTGTTTCTTGTAGGCAGTGTGTTTGAATTGGTGTAGATTTAGAGCATGTGCAAAAAAACGGACAAATATAAAGAAATTTCAAGAATAAGTTGGTGCATAAAAATTCACCTTGATGCAGAAAGTGAAGTGTTTGATGCTGTAAATTTCCAGACAGAGGACCTCAAACCTCCTGCTCCATATGTGTCCCCTTCCAGTGTTGAAACAAAACTTACAAAACGTTATGTGTTTAAGACCCAGTTTCTGCTGCGGTGCTTTATCGAGATGTAATATCGCCTCTGCCACTCATCACCTGGCAAATTAGATTATAATGGCTGCACATCAAAGATGGTTGCTAGTAATCACGGTCTGTTTATTGATCAGGATTATGCAGGCCTGAGGCCATGTATTTATTAATAGATTTTCACTACCTTTGGTCTTCATTATGAAGGTTTCTTTCTTAATTTTTGAACATGTCTGTTTTATTAGATCAGCCTCACCTTCACATTTGTGGTTGATTTCACTCTGTCGGTGGCCGGCGGGACATTTACACTCGTAGGATCCCACGGTGTTGATGCAGTTACCTCCGGCACAAAGGCCTGGCACCGCCTGACACTCGTCCACATCTAAGAGAAGGCAGAAAAGATAGACATCTGAGAGAAGAGGCAAGAGCAGAGAGGAACAAATGTTCTAATAATTATTGGCATCTGCAGAGCATTGATTCGAGAGCAGACATGCAGCACCCTACAGTGTGTTTGTACTACACTAAAAATAGGACTTCAAACAATGTGAATGTCACAAAAATGCAAAGTTTATATTAGTTAACTATGGTTCAAAACACATTTTAGAGCATGTGTCGGGCACACTTCATTTTTCTGTTCCACATCTTTGCAACGGGGATGAGGTAAAAGCGTGTAGTAACTTGGCGCCGCCTGTGATGTGTAAGACCACTTCCAGAAAGACCCACTCCAGCTCTTGTTTGAACAGGAAATGGCTTTTTAAATGTAGGATTTTCCCAGCATTCAATGTGAGTCACTTTCCCCAGTATTGGGGATAGGCTATGTCAGAGGGCGGGTTCCTGTAAGAAACTGTGGGTACCTCTGATCCAGTCTACCCTGGGACACACACACACACACACACACACACACACACACACACACACACACACACACACACACACACACACACACACACACGGACACACACACAGTACAGCAAGGCCCAGGCGTTGTAAATGTGTGGCTATTAAAAAAAAAAAAAAAAAAAGCCTGAACATATGTACACACCTGCATGCTTGCACACACAACCACACGCAAATATATAAACAGCCTGTTTCCATTATTTTGTAGACATTCAATCTCAGCCTCTTTGTTAAGAAAGGCGGAAAATACTGTCTCGTGTTGAGGAACTCTCTCTGCCAAAAGGCTGAGAGAGAGAAAGAGAGAAAGCATCTACCAGCCAACATCCTGATGTGGAGCCTAAAGTGCAATCCTTACATTTAGATTCATGGTCAGGTGTGCTTTGTACTGCTGCCAGAGAGACATTGCTCTAGGCGCTCTGGAAATAGGTGTCTTTGGTGTGTGTGTGAGAGAGAAAGACTTGGAGAGAGTGGAGGAAGTATAGAGAAAAAGATTCAGAGAGAGAGACGGCGAAAAAGAGAATAAGAGAGGAGGCGTGTGAATCACAGAGGGATGAGTGATTGTTTCACACTGGCATACCTCTAACATATGAGCAACCTGGCAGCCACGTCAAAAAGAGAGGAAGTTGTGGAGCTACATACAAACCGGTTACTGATCCCAGATGTGTTACCTTTTTGAATCACTCATAAATAATGCATACAGACTCATACATATAGCTGGGTGGATTCTGGTATTACTATATCTCATGGAAGGCTGTGTTATATCACAGTGAAATGTTTAACACATGTCTTTCCATTTGCCAGGCGTATGTACTTGCATCAGTAATTGTTGGGCACACAGAGTATATGTTTTTCAGCTACTAGCTATTATACCTAACTACTCCCTTCAAGAACAAAAGTTAGGAATAAACAGAATTTGTAAAACTTTTGAAAAAGCACTCAGAGACCTTTTCACGTTGAAATGCATGACACTGAAATCTAATATTTTGGCCATCTAAATCAATTTACATACTTTCAAAGCATGAAGTGCAAACATACAGTAAATAAGGCCCCAAATGAGCATTTAGAAGCAGTTGATTAAAAGGTAAATGTGATTTTTTTTTGACAGGTCTGTCACTTCGCCTTGCTGTAACTAGAGCCATGAAAATTACTGGCTTTTGCAATTTCACGCCAAAATAAGGACCAGCACTGGATTGCACCACTTGATCTGCATAAACAAAATTGACTCACTCCACCCAGTTCTGCACAAGAGAGTTTGGTGCAAATATGGATTTGCGCCTGGCAACAAAAAAACAAAACAAAAAAAAAGCCAGATACCTCAACTGATAAACAGACTGTATGGCCATTTTGGATCTCTTTATTCGTTCATCATTTGACTCTTTGGACAAACAGGAGATGTAGGCCAAAATTCAGATGCCTGAAACCATCTCTTTACAGCACGTGTAGCTTTCTATTATAAATGTAAACAACACTTGAGTTCGCTATAATCCCCAGCTTCCCAGCACAAATAAATGAACTCAGTGTCCTCAGCTGTGATACTGTTGAAGCGTGGCCAGGTGCTATGAGCACCAGTACAAACACAGTCTCCCTCTGTGACGGCTCCAGCTAGACATCAACCATCACAGTCTGCCCAGGGTGGTGCTGGGTGTGTCCATGTGAGAGGAGCCGGGCTGAGGCAACAAAGAGCCTAACTGCGCTCATTTAACAGGGGACACGACCTCCACATGTGTCATATATTGATGCAGTCTTATTGCTTAGTCTGGTCAGGGCCACAGGTCATTAGAGAGGCATGCGAAGAGACGCTGGTCTGAGGGGGTGCTGGGACACCAGCAGCAGGAATGTTGGTGAAAGAAGGTGAATCTCAGTTCATATTTCCCAAACTTTCCTTATTATAATCTCCGTATCTCACTCTTTTAGATCCATTTAGCTGTTGTGGTTTGATTCTGTTACCTCTGTACCATATATGTTGTGATTGGAGTCCCCTTTGACTGAAAAATGTGTCGTTTTTTTTTATATATTTGTCCCCTAAAATGTTTGACCTTGACTACACTAACTTGTATCAGAGCAAAGGTTGTCACTGGAGCGATATTTCTCTACTGTAGGGGGCGATGTCTGCGCACATCCCTAAAATATAAGATTTAAAGGTCACAAACGAAATCTGGTATGTCACTGAAAGACAAATCAGTCGCTACCTGATACTGGAAACACATATCAGCAGGGGAACTTCAACAAAACACTGGCAAAGAAATCTTAAACCGCCAGCGCAGAGCAGAATTATCAGCACAGGCAGCAGTAGCATAGTAAAAGTTTTGCAAACCCGACCCTGGAGTATCCTTCTGCTATCTACCAATAACCCCACCATAGCAAATATTGTTTCCCAACCTTTAAAGCTGCGTCAGCCACTGCCAATTAGCCTACAAGTTAACAAGCAACATAAACAAATAAATGATGCTAACTGTACTTATCATTCTGATTTGTCTGCTGGTCGACGATTTTGATTCACAGCAGACTCCTCGTCTGAGTCTGGATCTGACTGAGGCTCGAACACGTGTGGCTGAATCACTGCAATGTGTGCTCTGACGCTAACGCTGTCCATCTTGATGCAAACTGCTCTTTCACTGGTCCATAGTGCAAGCAGCAGTGGTGGGAGGCGCAAGGCAAGACCTAGAATTTCTCAATGAGGGAGAAAAAGTAGATCTGCTTCCTGCTCCTTTTCAAAGTTTTTTTTTTTAACTTTGTATTTGTTTACGTGGTAAAACCACATTGCACGAAATATCAGTATTAGTATACATATATTACATACTTTAAAATATGTCTGGAGGTGGACTCAAGTGTTTTTATAAGTGAACAAGTCTATAAAATGAATGCTTAAAGTATCTTTGCTTTGTCTAATACATACATATTAATATCCTGCTGTTACTCTGATATCATTCGGTCACAGATTGCTCTGTGTGTGCACCACATCGGTTTAAGCAAAGTGAGGACAAGCTCCCATTCTGTCTTGAAGAAAGACTGACGTGACAACTGAGACCTGCTCATATTCACTGAGAGACTGACACGTAATTAAATAACTCTGAAAGCTGTCCACTGCACCGTTTACAGTTTTTGCAGATTACTCAGGCACATGGAGATGCATGTAAGCAGCTTCTACTGAATAAGACCTTAACAGGAATATACAAGGTAGTATCCGGCCTACATTTACATGTGTGCATGTAAACACCCTCGGTGTTGTTAACACTTCCTCGAGGATATTGCGGGCAGGAATTGCAGCTGAGATGATGACAGATGAAGTAATGGTTGCACTGTTTATAGTGGTGATCGTGTGTGTGTGTTACGTCTTCCTTCACCGCAGCTGAAAAGAAGAATTGCCAGGTGTGTATGCGAGAAAGAGAGAAAGACGTATGTGCTCCGGTCTGACCTTGGCATGCTCCGGTACGGATGTTGGGAATGAAGCCTCGCCTGCAGGGGTGTGGCTGGGCGGGGCACTGCTCGCAAGGGTGGCCCCACGCTCGTCCAATGGTGGCGCAGCAGAGGGTTTTGGTGCAGACGATTCCACTGAGCTGGCCCTGGCACATCTGGTTGTTCACTTGGGTGAAACACGGCCCAGTCCTGTAGTCTGTGGAGGGAAAGAGGCGAGAATTCTTTGTTAGTTAGTGGCTGATCTAACTTTTGATTGATTAAATGATAAAACAGTGATTCATTTCCTCGAACACATCTGGTGCGCTTTTAAATGGAACCAGATTAAGTATACAGTTGAGGATTTTCTTCTTTACGGGGAAGGCATATTTCCTGCAATATCCAACTAACTGAATCAATGATCCTTTCTTTCTTTCTGACTTAATTTCACTCAAACAACAAATAAAGGAATGGATGTGGAAAAAAACTGGCGCAGCATTGGAGGATGATTTTACAGAGATGACTCACTGGACTTTTAAACACGTCTCCGCAGTTTAATTGTTTCAAGTGTTTAGTCTTTGAATCAACATTCAGCTCACAAAGAGGAGCATTTACAAGTAGCAGGTTTTACCAGCACTTAAGAAGAACAATATGAGAGTCGGTAGCGCCATTACGGCTCACATCAGAGCACGTGATTTCAGGCATTTTCTTATTAAACCTGCTCAGATTAAACTGCAAAACACATCCAGATTGTTCTTCCGCAGGAATTCAGCAATAGGATTTGTATGACTGCTATGTATTTAGTCTCTGTGATAATAAGGTAACACGCTGGACTGACGTACTGAAGCACATTCCAGTACTTTAACTAGGAGTTGGTGGTTGGCTGAACAGTAGGTGTTTCTGTTTCCAGTACAAGCAGCTAATGTGGTCATCGGTAACAATCACCCCGTGACAATCATTCACACTAAAAATGACATTTTAACACATCTGTATGTCATCTCTAAAACAATGCACTTTTGTGTGTCCATAAACACACATGTTGTCAATAACACAAAAGTAACACAAATATCTCATGAGAAGTCAGACAGATGTGTTGAAACTGCAGATCCTATCTTTCGGGATAGGATGGTAACACTGTGAGGATAAGTAAATACACACAATCATTCAAACAGATGTTGGAAGTAAACACTTTGCGAACACGGTGTCTCCAGCGATCACCTAGCTTCATGCTGCACTGTTGTTTGCAAGTGGAATTGTGGCATAATCCCATTAAATGCCCTTCACAAATCAGGCACACTGACCTCATGCTGAAGGCATTTTAGCAATACGATGTTGGTCTTTCCAATCACACGCAGCCTAATGATGGCTTCCTTTGTGGGAGAAACCCTTATTAAGTTCTCTGCAGTGGCGCCAAACTTAATATAGCCTTCATTAAAAAAGTGAATTGTTAGATTGTCACAGAGGAGATGAAAGACAAAGTGCACGGTTGGCTAGCCAAGGCTGTGACAGCGAGATGTGGAGAAAGAGAGCGGCGCGCTCAGCTCTGAAGGACAGAGTGACATGGAGAGATAGGAATCAGTGGTGGTGTCTGGTGGGAGACCGTCTTCAGAGTTATTGGTTCCTTGTGCTACATGAAAGGGGATCACAGAGAATGGGGGCGAAGAGTAGGAGACGCAGAAAGAAAAGGGAAAAAAAAGAGAAAGAGAGAGGAAAGTAAAGTAGGTCAAACTGAGCATGCAGAGTGCAGGTTGGGGCTCACGCCAGTTCTCCCTCTCCTCCATCTGTCTTTATTTCTCTTTGCCCGCTTTAGGTCTTCCTGTCTGTCTGTCTTTTACTCTCCCCTTGCCTATCAGCCGCTATTTGATCTTCCATCTGCATGTGGCCTGTTGGGCACAGTGGAAAGGCGACCTACTATACATCCGTGAAAATAATGCAAAAATGATCTGCGTACACATCTGTGCACAAATACACAAAGAAGCCAAATGCTCCATGTTTAATCAGCCTAATTTATATTCAATACAGGACTACGCTTAAGTATGAAGCTGCTGTTCAGGGGTTTAATTCACTATTTTCACCACGATATCACATATCAATTATTTGGACATGATATGATTTTTGCTCATAAAAAATGTCTGCCACGATATGATTTTGATTTAATTCAGTTAAGCGGCCTGCAGTCGATAATGAGACCATATCAGTAAATGTCCTTATTCTCTTTTTCTTGGCTGCTTACCATTATCTGCCTGGCGCTAGGCTGCTTATTACTGCTTAATGTTTAGGAAGGAGGTGCACTTGGGTGGAAATGGTGACACAAACTTGCTATGGGAATTTCACAATAAAGCCATATCATAAAGATGATATGTATTAATGTTTTCACGTTGCATTGGTAATATTGGTTCGTTGATCATTTAATCAATACATCAAACCAGATGAAGGTGTTTTTACACCATTACTATGTTTTTTTTTTTTTGTTCAATGTTCAAAGTCCATCTCTTTATACTTTTTTAACTTCAATACTTTTTTTTTTAGAAAGGCTCAGTAATGTGTTAACACAGCTAGATACTGTAGTTCTTGGCAGATGTTACTCTAACAGAAGTAAACTTTCTGGGGACTATTTTCAGCTGCAAAGTGATACAACTGTGCAGCTGTAGTGAGCACTAACAATGACAGGATAGAGTATTGTGCAATCATCTAAAAGTAAACTACGGTGCTCAAGTTCACAAGAATGAAGTAACATGTCAGCCAGTGCAACGATGAGGCCCATTGATGTGTTTCTAGTGGTTCTGGTCTCGTTTTGGGACTAAGCAATTAAACTGAAAACAGTCCAAATAGACAGAAAATAAGAAAGAGAAAACATAAGAAGAAAAACCAAAAGTCAAAACTCTGCAGTCTTTGATCTTTAGAAAAAATCAACAGTGTCCTCTCTTGGAGGAGACGGGACTCTCCCGAACTCTGATCATCCAGCATCGCTAGACAGTCGCAAACAGCAGCCAAGTTCTGCAGCATATGCATGTGCACTAAATTAAATATATATGCATACACATGCTTTTTCAAACACTACCACACTCTTCCTTCTCTCTAACACACACACGTCTGTGTAAATACACACGCCTAAAGAAAAACACAGCATCATTCTGAGCTGCAGCGCCGAGCCAAACAAAAGACTGGAGCAGAAACACAGCTTTCTTTAAAAGCACAAATAACACTTAGCGAAGAAATGCTGCCTATTTCGCACTGCCCTAATCAATGTGTGTACTCCACAGGCTTTTGTCTGCCTTAAACGTGTGTGTGGTGGTATTCACATCTGTTCGATATGCATGCAAAGTCAGTGGACACGTGCAAGCATGGACTCGGGCAGGTTAGGACAAGGGAGCAATCCAACATCCTGGCTCGGCCCTGCTGACAACATTCGGAAGTAATTTTGCCTAATTAGTGGTCAAATTGCACAATAGATCAAAAACATTCACCAGATCCTCTCCCATCCACCCGTCGCCCCTAAATCCACTGTTAGCAACCTCTGTCTCTCATCCAGACGTCTCCGGTTTCATTCATAACCAGCATACATCACTGCGAATAAAGCCCTTTTCCTCCAATAATGAGACACTTTGTGTTCAACTCAATGGAATTTTCTCATTCTTTCAAGTTTTTAATGCTTTTATTTCATAAACATCAGCACTTCTGATAAAAGTTTCCAGGAATTGCTGCCAGTTGTAACTCAGCCCTGAGTTTGTTTAAAGCACTTGTAACCTTTCACCTAAATTAGTCCACGCATAGATCAGCCAGACAGCCATATCCGACGACGTTAACGGGATCTGACCCTTCAATTAAAATGATGTTTTTGTAGTGAAGCCAACCACATAATAATCTAATATTGCAGAGAAAAAACGTGATCACACATCAAAGCCTGTTCCTCTTTGCGCTGATGAAAGTTGGATTAGAGGAAGATAAAATACAGTGAAGGCTGAGGTGAGAAAATATTTAATCCCGTCTGGCATGAAACCCTTCTGGCAAAACATTTTCCCATCAACCCCGTCCAGCTGTGGGATCGGGGAGATGGGACAGGGGTACTGACCTGAGCACTAGAAGGGAAAGAGAGGGAAGAAGAAATGGCTGAGAGAAGAGGAAAAATCACGTTTCAGACTCATTAATAACTGCTGAAGTATTTATAAAACTCCCAAGAGAAGAGGTCTGGGAAGATAAGAAACTTGAAATATGAGTTGATCACATGGAAATGAAGCTATTATCATTTATACAAACTTTCCTGTGACAAGAGGTCAACAGGTCAAAGAAATTAAGGAAAGAAATATGTGTGTGTGTGTGCCTCTGTGTGTAATTTCTTTGTCCTGTTGTCCTCTTGTGTGTGTGTGTGTGTGTGTGTGTGTGTGTGTGTGTGTGTGTGTAAGTATGCATGTGTTTTCAAACCGGATGTCCTCTCTAGACTTTATACAGCTGGAAGATTTACTCTGAGCCTGTACGTCATGCTGTTACTCACCTGTTGAAAAATAGAGAAATTTCTAAGTATCCTCTTGCATGTGTGTGTGTGTGTGTGTGTGTGTGTGTGTGTGTGTGTGTGTGTGTATGTGTGTGTGCAGACTGAGCACATGTCTGGCGGGTCTTGTGGAATTTCTGATTGCATCGCATTGTTTGTGTCCGTGTATCCTCGGCTAATGTGGATATAAATATATGATTCAAATGTGTGGGCTTGTTTATGTGTGTGTGTATATGTGTGTGTGTGTATGTGTGTGTGTGTGTGTGTGTGTGTGTGTGTGTGTGTGTGTGCATGTGCGCCTGTGTGTTTTTGGAGGTTTATCCTCATAAAAGCCGACCATAGCGGTCTCTGTTAGTCTTATCTGCGCCATTATCAACAAGCTTGAAATCACTCTTTTCCTTTACTCCTTATCATTCCTCAAGGAGTCTGCTCCTTTCATTTCATCCACACCAAAAGCAGTCACTCATATGTAAGTAAATGTTTAACATACACACACACACACACACACACACACACACACACACACACACACACACACACACACACACACAGGGTACAAGAACTGTGGGAGAATGGAAATGGGAGCGATAAGTCCTCAGTAATCTACTGAGATCTGAGAGTCTGAAGCCTGTAGTGTAACTGCTGTGTGTGAGGGTGTTTACACTGTACAGGACACACATGACTACATGGAAAAATACACATGAAATAATCAGCAAAATTATCGAAAAATTTGAACAATAACTTTGCTCATATTTTTGGAAATGTAACGTCATTGACATCTTGAGGCATCAAGTCGTTCCTCTGTAAGTGTTGCTAAATCTCACCCATTGTACTGTCAGATCTATCATGAAATCTGCAGCTATTTTTGTCTGTTTTGGGAAACTTCCCATCACAATACTGACCAGCAGCGGAACAATAATGTAGACTCTATTGAACGCAGACACCGCCAGGCAAAAATACAGTCAGGCAAGTGGGCTCCAGGCTCCATCAACAACTACCACTCATGGGACATGTTAGTTATTCAGTCCGGGAAAGTCTTTGTAGTGCTTTCTCAGTCGGCCCGTTTTTCATCAGGCCAGATCAAAGACGGCCTTCATCGCCATCCCATGAGGCTGCACAAGTATTGATTTGAACAAACCAGAGCCTCTGAATTTGGCCTGAACACTGGTGAATAATTTCCCCCTCTTTTTGTTTATAAGACAGATCATCAAAATTTAGTGCCCCCGTGGAAAGCAGACACTAAAACGCCTGTGAAATATGACGTTCCTTATTACACTTTATACATTACATGATGATTTGATTCAGAGCGTATTATTCTAAATAATATCTGGGAGTTGCACAGGACTCATTATGTTAGCCCAGTGAGACACATTTCCAGACCTGGATTAACACATAGTATCGCAGAATTATAAAAAACTCTCTTCAAGTTCTTATTTGCGCCTTTGTGACTTGATAGGGTTCATTTTGCGTCTTGCAGCAGAAATTCTGGCACATGGAAAGCACACATATGGGGTCTACATTAAGGGGCAACGTCATGCTGCATTAGTATATAATTCATAGACTTTCTGTAAATCAAATTTAGCACGGCTCCAAACTGGCTGACTCAAACTAAATTGTCATTGGAAATATTTTCCACAGTGACCTGTGCATGGCCCAGAGTCCCGCCCATCCACTGGCGCTGCCATCATGTCCAGCCATGTTCTGTCCACTCTTATCCAGAGTCAATAGAGCAGAAATAACTCAGCTTCCTGTTCTTCCAGCACCTCAAAATGCTTTTGACGTCACCGCCTGCTAGGGGGCTAAATTGCTCCTCCGCGATTATCGTTTTATTTGCTCTGGACTGGACTGCTGGCTGGGATCAGGACTGACCACAGAGCCTGTCTAGGTCCGCTGAGACAGACTGGACTGAGCAGCACTGGAGCAGAGACTGATGAATGAGCCAAAGCTCTCCAGACACACATCAGCACCACTCCCTCTTAAAGTACATGCAGGTGAAATGACGTGACAAACATACATTAGCACAGACTGACGTGTGAAGCACACAGTTAATGTTGCAGATCGTACAACTTAAGGTGCTTTCACACCTGTAGTTTGGTTCATTTGGTCCAGAACAGGTAAAAACAATTATGCATTGCTGCATTTCAGTTCTGGTCCGGTTCATGCTCTCACTTTTATTGGCTTTTTACAAAAAAAACGATTAAAAGATTAATACACATGAAGTTAAACTGACAGGTAACGTATTGATCACACAGTTTTGGCGATTGTCATCCTGCATCATCTGGACCCCGTAAGGATAAATCAAATTACGGCGACTAAGAGAAGTTTATACAGCATTTTAATGCTTCTTACAAAGATATAAGGGATTATAGATAAGCATTACTAGTGGGCTATAATTAGTCTGCAATTTGAATAGTGACTAACACAGAAACAGGACAAAAAGGAGGCGTCTTATACAATAATGATTCAGCACTTATTGCTGTGGGATCTCTGTCAAAAACTTTGTAATGGACTTAATTAACCGACAAAAAAACACTGTCAGATACAGTTATGGCATCTTTAACAGCCATTTCATCAGGGGCAACAATCATGCTGACGCGCATATGTGTTTCCATGGTTACTAAATGATTAACTTGAATTGCAGGCTTTCTATTTCCTTACTGGCTATAGATCAATTACAAGATCACAGACTGATTTCACAATCAGTGGATTAATGAGTAATTAAGCATTTGAAGTCATGCTAAAGTCACAAATCTGCTATCATAAAATCACGTGGTTGGTTTGTTTACTGTCACACCACAAACAAACTGCACCAGAGTCCGTTTAGAAGCAGACCAAGACCCACCTTTTCAAGTGTCTCAGTTTACTTGTTTGGTCCTCACCAGGGTTTAATTGACAGCTTTCACAAAAGTCCTAATGAACCGGACTAACTGGGCAAACGGACCTGAGTTCATTTAAACTAAACCAAACGGGTTAGGTGTGAAAGCACCCTAAGATTAATGGCCCTTTATCATACACATCTGCTGGCTTGGCTTGACTTGGTTTGACTTAGCTTGTCATCCCAGCGCAGCAGGGATTTGCATCTTGATACAGCAGAGCGATTCGCTTGAAGGTGTGTCTTGATGACGAGCTTCTCTTGAAAAGCATAACCTCTTTAGTGCCGTTTACTGTTGCACTGTGCAGCAGTTGTTGGCAGCCGGCTGCTTATCATCATTTTTTTTAGTGTTACAATGTTGTTACAATTTGTTTGGCATCTACCACTTCACTAAATGATGTTGAAGCCCAAATAATGTACTCGGTTGGGGGCGGTTGGGTGCACTTGAGCGCACTTGGGCGACTTAACCCCATTGCAAAGATGATCCATCCCTGGAAATGCAAATCAGCTTGACCTGATTTCACCCGGTTCTGCCAAAAGTACAGATGATATTTCATCTGTACTTTTGGCACAAAAGTACAGATGATATTTCATCTGTACTTTTGGCAGAACCGGGCTCTATAAGAGTGCTGCCATGCTAGCAGCTCTGAGAGAATGAAACTCAGTTAAAGGTATGGACATAGCATCCACACATGCAGAGCAACGCAGTGACACACATGAAGCTGCTGAATAATGATAGGGTACTCATGGTGGAGACTGTGGAGATTTTTTATTTTCATTTAAGGAGAAATTACTAACTCCAATTCAAACTCAGTATACTCAGCGAGCCTCAGGCACACACAAGCTGCATGTGCACAAACACCACAAACACACGAACACGGATGAGTTCCCATGACTCCATCCCTCTCACCCCGTTCACCCATACTGGTTGACTTTCACTGCCTCATAATCGCAGTTCATCGTCAGTCTTCACACTGAATCACACAGTAAATCCACTGACTCATGGACGCAGTTGCACAAACTCTCAAACCACAATACTCAAGAGAGCCGTAACAACACCGAAGGCCACACCAGGGACACTCCATACATTTCAGGCCAAACCCAATATTGAAAAATACACTAGTCATTTATCAAAATTATCAAATATCTCAGACAGTAATTAGTCTCCAAATTTGAGAACAACTTTTTTCATCAGTGTGGTAACAATTCTTTTCTGGCATGCTGAAGGACAACGTTTCCTTAGTGACCTGTTTGCTAAAGATGCATTGACAAGCTAAGTAAAAAAAAAAAAAATATTGCATCTTATTAAATTCAAATTGTTGCGGTCCAACTTTCGATTTTCATATCCAGCGCGCGGTAACTGGGATCATTTTTACGTCTGCTGTCATAAATATGACTTCTTATGACTTATGCAGACAAATTTAGCCCAGCTCTTTTCCCGCTGAAGGATGTCTGGCACCAAAAACACACACACAAACAAAGATTTATAAGTGTTTCCCCTGCGACTACCTGCAGGTCCAGCAGTCTCCCCTTTCCTGCAACATGGAGAGTGTTTGCACTCCCCTCCACCAGGCTTTGTGTACACAGCTGGGGAGTCCATTTTCATTTTCAATCTGTCCCTCCCTTCTTCTTCCCTCCACCCCCTCCTCTCTGCTTCTCTACCTTGCTCCACTCCTCATCAGGAAATGTCCACGATCACTCTACAAAGAAAGTCTATTCTGTCGGTCCTGCGGGGATGTCAGAGGGGGTATTTATTGCCAGATGTCTTTTCAGGATCTCTCTGACAAACTCATCCCCCAAATTGTTGTATTTTACCAGAAAACAAGACCCCAGATTTCCATGGAGACATTTGTTGAGGGATAGAGGGTAAGATGAAGGTTAGAAATGTTATAAAATTTGACAAAGTAGTAGCTTCAGTTAAAAATGTAGGAAAGAAAACAAGCAAACATGATAAAAAAAAAAATTTAAAAACACAAAAATGTTGAATTAGGAGAGTGGGGAGGATAGCATTTGATGACTAGATGAGTAAAAGATGAGTGTTTATGGCTGTTTTCCCACAAGCATACATGCACAGGATTTATATATAGCTAGGTGGGGAAAAGGAATGCATTAGAAGGGTTGAGATAAATGAGGTGAGTGAAATTACAGGCCAAGAACCTTCCTCCTCCTCAAAAGAAGGGGGAGAGGGAGGAGGTGGAAGGTGAGGGTCACAGAAAGGTGAGTTTGATGACAGAGATTGTCTGAAGGTGCAAAGGTTCCCCTCCTTTACTGAAAAGGTGAACTGAGGTAAACGGAAATTAAGCACAGCCGTCAGTTCAGGTATTTTTTCCATTTGCCGTGGGACCGTACCACCTCCTCCCAACACCCTGCCATCACTTCCCACCACACACATACCTCAGTCTCCTGTTCAAAGCTCAGGAGACGAACACCCACTGTCTGTCTGAGCTAACCTTATGAAGTCATCCACGTTAGAGGAGCCTGAGCACTGAAGTAATGAACTAACAGAGTATGTCTGGACTGATAGGAGCAACACTCACGACTGCACAGCCACTTCAAAGCCTTCCTGTTTGGTATCTTTGAGTAGTTGACTCCCAACCTTGATAAAGGTTCATTCATTCAGACGCGGTTTAATTTAAAGAAAAAACAACTTTTTACAACCTTATTTTTTATTATTAATCAGTTATGATGAATGCTTTACATACCAAGTTAATGCTGATAGTGACATCAGTATAAATCTCATGCTCAGAGGTAAAAACAGTGAGCTCACAGAAAATTGCAGTAATAGTCTGTCGCTGCAGATGAAAACTGTGTGTGTGCCAACTATGTTAAGAGTAGTAGGTCAAAGTTAGGGCTGCACAATATGAGAAATATGCAATAACTTTTTTGGAATATGTGCAATTACATGTAATATGTTTGTAATTACATTGCAAACATATTACATGTGATATATTAACAGATATGTATATGTATACTCAGTTGTTGACACAGACTGCACAATACTTGTGTTTGTGCCACATCACCTCTTCTGAGTGTGGGTGTGGGCGTGGGGGGGGGGGGGGGGGGGGGGGTGACCAATCAGATGATGCCTAAAGGCAAGGTTTCTCGGTTATTAGCCAGAGAATTAACAGCATGACATGTATCTGACAAAATTTAACCTACAGATAGAATTTAATTTATGCTCTTGTTACTGTATTTAAAGTGTATTACCGCAGTCTTTCATATCGCAAAAGTTGACATCACAAAAACTGAGCTGAAGGAAGACAGTGGAAAATCACAACACACTGTATCAACACAGAAATGAGGATGAGCACTCACCTCTCTCGCACTGCGGGCCAGTGAAACCGTAGACACATGCACATCTGTTGGGCCCGATGCAGCGCCCACCGTTCTGGCAGCCATTCTCACACACAGCTACAGGAGACAGAGGAAAAGAGAGTGAATCACAGAGAGTCACACACTCTTGCTCACAGACACACAAACACATTTTTTTCATGAAGGTTTAGATGACTTCACCTTTTAATCACTTGCATCACCAACACATAAACACATACTGAATTGTATATTTGTATTACAAACACGTGAGCATTTTCAGTGATGACATCAATTCTTTGACCAATAACACCAACTCTCTGCACTCTAACCCCCAAATCAACCCTTGTGCCAGAATCTACGAAGAAAATCTTGTTTTTCTCACATGCCTCTAGTGAACACAGAATCCAAAAACATAGAAAATTCTTGAGGAATTGAAGTCAGCACAACAACTGTATATCAAAACATCCATTTTACTCTCACGCAACCCATGCACATATATGCTTAATACTTTTCCAAATAGACAGCCCTTTCTGATGGGGAACGCACAAAACTATACAATTTTACCTCGCTGAACACGCTGCTGGTCAGCTGCTGCCTCAATCAGCTGCTGCCTCAATCAGCTTGTTTGCATTATTGCATGACTTTGTGTTTTAAAGGGTTAGTTTGTATTAACCAAAGTAACACAAAAACATAAACTACAGATCCCAACAGTGGTAGACCAGCTGAGTCTGGCTTCATAGAGAGCATAGCAAGTTTACTTTGGAGTATTAAGTTTAAGTTACATTTAAGTTCCCCGTCAAAAACGGCTGTCTGTTTTGGGAGTACTGAGCTTACGAATGGATTTTCAAAGTGAGAATGATTTGCAAGATTTTCATCATCTTTATCTCTCTGAGGACATTTGGTCTTTATAACTATACTTCAGCAGGTGACAATGCAACTACCCCCACACACACATTCTCTCAGTGTGCTGACTGTGCAACAGATTTTACTCACGCTGTCCACAGTGGCTGCCTGTGTAGCCCTTGGTGCAGGAGCAAGAGTCCTCTGAGCAGCTGCCTCCATTCATACACCTGACGTTGCAGGAATGAACTGTAGGAGAGCGATAAAGAAAAAAGAGAAGAGGATGGGATGATGCGTGGGAATGGCACAAAGAAACACAAGTGTAAACAGGCAAACTTCCAAAAGGATCAGGCCTTCACATCCACTGTTTTTACAAAAGAACGCAAATTGCATAGCAATAAGTCTCAAGTCTCAAGTTTAAAGCAAGGACTTTAAACTTTCGCTCTGAGTCAGTAAAAACTTTATTACAAATGTTTCTTTGAAGTTTTACTGGTGTTATCAACCAAGCCCCAACTTTTAGGAAATTAAAAGAATTACACGATCGAGTGGTGAGATTGCTTCATTATATTATTACCCAATAAAGAAACACATTAAGATCCGTTTCCAAACACCAGTGAGTTAAATACCCACGGTCACTTTAACACATTAAGAGGCTTTTTTCCACGTCAGTTGGGTTTGCACAATGCTGGTGTTTCTTTAGCAGCTTTAGATGAACAGACAAGGCTCAAAAGCCCCCAGGCCACAAAACCAAAGCTAATCAAGCAGACTGGGGGTAGGCAATAAGTCGAGCCAGCTGTATGCTACAGTCAGTCTGTCAGTCAGGAATTTGCTGAGAGGAGATGGAAACTGGGTGAGGGGGTAACAGAAGTAAGTTACAATGGTGCAGAAAGATCCAAACAGGATGCACAGAGGAGAGACTGCAGGAGAAAGAAAGGAGAGTCACTTATAAACAAACCAGCAGTGATGTGGTGGTACAGGTATAATGATGTGAAGCAGACTGCTACACCAGACTGTGAGAGAGCCAATCTGACAGTCTCAAACATGTAGCAGCTTTCTTTAAGGGAAACTAATTGGTCTTCCTGGCAGACAGGCAGCTTTCTGCTGAGCCAGCCGTTTACCGATCACAGGATGAGAGAAGACACTTACAGTGCTAGATGCTAGAGAACGGTATTCCCTTAATGTTTCCTTGCATCCTCTTTTTTCTTTCATCCTGGCTCAAGGGGATTTTTCTTGTCCTTTAGTCTCCCTGTGTCTTCACTTTTCTTCCTTCCTCCACTATTCCCTCAGCGGCTTTCATGCTCCTCTGTCTATATCTTAATCGCAAGTTCAACATTAATTTCCTCTCACTCTCTCTCCCTCTCCATCTGTCTGTTTATGTCTCTTTCTCTCCCCAACATTTCTGGCATGCGGAGCTGCGCAGCAGAGGGGAAATGACTGAGCTTCCTCGTAGCTGACTTTGTCTAATGAGACTTTGAGTTTGCACACTTGCCAACAGGAGGCTTTTTCAGCCACTGTAATCCACCCACTTATTCTGACTGTACCCAAACACACTAAATATGACTTGTGTGAGTCATGATGAGTGAATACATGTTTAGGTAGCTTTTCATTGTGATCACCCACGCCTGTTTTACTGGCAGATTACACAGCAGACTTCAGTTACATGAGTCAAAGCACAATAGCACGAATCTTGGACGCTGTATAGTTTCAGTAAATGCAGGGCAGAGGTGTAATTCACTGAAATTTTCAACAGGGCTTTCATTCGCTCGGAATATTTAATGCAACTTAAGTCTAGAAGGAATTCCAGTTAACTTTCTCATGTGCAGCACTTGGCAGACTCTATGTACAGATTTGGCAGAAACCGCTTTTTGTCTGGATTGTGTCTCATGGCAACATATGGTGATAAATTAAAGCAAATAGTTTGGGACTCTGGGGCAGGCTGGGTTTATCGGTCAGCGTACTAGTGTGCTGTCTCTCTCCTACTCTCCCCAGTCTGTCTCAGGGGACATGGGTCAGGTCTTGCTCTCAGGTTTCAACTTCATCTCAAGACATAAAGTTAATGCTATACACCCTACTGATTCTCTGTCTTCACTCAAGGCCAACAATAGGAGCAGTGATGTGAAACCTGAATAATGATTGCAGTGAGTGATTTCAGTTTTCCCTACCACGGAACAAACCATGGAGAAAACCATTCCAGCATGCTGCAATACAAACTCCCCCAAAGCTGCAACTTGGGTAAACTCTTTGATTTTCTAACAAATCCCCCGCAAATAGCATTTCTAAATAGGTCAAGAACATATGGGGGAGGGTTTTGGCTGGGGCTAGTGGGATAGAAGACATTGCAAGAGTCTTATAGACACTGAACTCTGTGCCCTCAGGAACAGAGGATGACGGGACAGGTGCTGGAGAGACGGAGAGATATTGGAGGTGCCATGTGTACCGTGTGTCATATGTTTTTTCTGCAGACGGAGGAGGAGGAGGAGGAGAGGGAAGCAAACAAGCACATTTGGAGACAGGAGGAGATGATCTCACTGGTTAACTTCGCCTCTCACTCCCCCTCTTCGTGGCATTTCATCCCCCACAGGTGGAGAGAGATGGTTTGCTCCAATGACCCGTGCCTGGAGAGCTGCACGTGCAGTGCAACACAGTAGGGGGATGTGCATATGTGTGTGTGTTTGTGTGTGTGTGTGTGTGTGTGTGTGTGTGTGTGTGTTCTAGATGTTGAGCAAAAGTAGTTTGCGGCACCACAATGCACCTCTGTACTCTGGTAGTGTCGTCGGTGAGCCGCTCACATCTGGGTGTTTTTTACGAGAGCCTGCGAAACACAGGAAGTCCAGGCTTGTGTGTTGAGTGAGTGCGAGTGTGGCTGTGCGGGCACATGTGTGTGTGTCTGATGGAAAACTGAGGAGCTTTATAGCTGTGTTTTGTCCTGATTTACACACACCCCAGGGACCGGTGACAAGTCAGCCTCAGTTTCAGGCATGGATGGGCGACGTAGTGAAACAGAAAGCTGCATGAGTTGCTGTCAGAGCAGGTTGAGAGACAAATAAAAAGATTTCTTTCCATTCTGGGAAACTCACAGTCCTCCAACTTAGTACCTCACACATAATCAATTTTCTGGGTAAATTAGACCAATTTATTTGCTGGCAGACCTCATACTAAACAGCATTACTTTGTGGCCAAGATGGACTAAAATGAAGTGGCTTCTAATTAAAAAAAGGCGTTTCTCCGCATTCCCAGGATTCACTGGTGCTCCTTGTGAATGGATGCCTGTCAGTCTAAAGACAGCTGTTTCTCAGCATTAGGGCAAGAACGCCCGTGGTAATGATTTTGTAATTATGGTTACAGGGAGGACAAGGTTATAAAGATGACCCTATACAATCCTCAGCACAGCTGCTCTGCCCGAAACTGTCAGTGTGTTTATTACAAGGCTGACGGTGTGAATCCCTGTTGTCTGGGAACTGACATGTAACTCCAGGTTATCAGTAAATGTGACTCATGCACTTAGAAGCTGACTTTAGACTCGACTTGGACTTAAACACCAGAGACTTGTGACCACTTGATATTTTCCCCCCCAAGGACAAAAATTAAAAAGTGTGTTATTTAAAAAGTGTGCATTAAATCAGATCATTACTCTTTTAAATCAAACTGACAGCATCCAGTCAAGTTGCAGGAGAGAACCGTGATGAATGAACATTATGTTACTGAGCGTCCATTGAAAAAGATGATACCAAAAATATGTGCAACATGTTCTCATCCCAACTTATCAAACAACACCACCTTGTCCGTCGACATACATGTTATATATGACACGCTAGGTAGACTATCCTTCTGCGTCAGTTTTGGATGTTCAGGGACAGCGTGTCAATTTATGCTTGTTAGATGCTTTGTAACTTTTCAAATTACACATCCATTTTATTAGGACAATTTTTGTTGTCACATGCATACAGTCTCTTTTGAAATAAACTTAAAACGTAGATAAAACACTCCGTTTTTAAGATTACTTCTTTGAGTTTTGGGAACAAAGGTCCCTGGTTAGGTTTAGGCAACAATAGTAGGTGGCTAGGTTTAGAATACAACATCTTAAGTATGATTGCAACGAACGTAACGTCACATCATGTAATTTTGTTTGTGCTCAAAAACTGTGCAGAGTTTAACAAAAACAAAATGCCATATGCAAAACATGCAAGTCAAAAATTAGGGATTTCAAAAATGATTTTTATCATTGTCTGTTTAAAAGGCATTACATTGGTAAAAAGCGCGTTAAGACTTGTTTAAGACGAATAACTCAAATTTTATAAATGGAACTAGACTTGGGACTTGAGTGCATAGACTTGAGACATACTTGTATCTTTCTAAACGGTAACCTGGACCCACTCCTGCAAAGCCGCCTAGGGTTCACAAAGATTTACTTTTCTATTTCTGGAAATGTGCAACATTTTGAAAGGTCTGCCAGGCTATCCACAGAAACAGGCGCTTGTATTGTTCTTTGGCAAACAACAAAAATTCCAGGAAGAGCCATAAAAGAAATCATAGACAACCATCTGTGTGGACACAACAATAATCACAGACACGTGGATTACATGTAATGTGTTGCTGATTTATTCAAACCTCTGCATGCCACAGGCAAGAAATGAGACATAAAGAGGCTATCTATAACCCAGCGAACCAGGGTGCTAGAATCAGGCTGTATAATTAAGGGAGGGGAAATTGGCGTTTCCAAACGGATCTTCATAGAACTGCAATTTGTTTCCAACTGCACTGAATTATCCTGTTGAACGGTGGACTCTCTCCAAAAGCTGAATTTGGGAGTCGGCACGTTCAGGAAGACAAGATCTATGATGGGGAGTATTCGCCTTCTCTTGGTCTAAAGCCTCAGAGACAAATGATGTTGTGAAAACAGCCTTCAAGCTTATATATTAAATATCAACGGAGCAAAGACAAGTGAAAACATCTTACCCAGATATAACAAAGATTTAAACAGAGTAGTTATATGCAGGGCAGTGAGGAAATTAACCATTACTTTTATTAGATATATTATAACAGCTTCTACCAATCACTTACAGAAGAGAAGGCCAACTTTTATCACTTAAGGCATGTTTCTCGGTTTCTCGGGGTCATTCCACAGCATTTGGTGTTCACTGATGGATGTATGTTTGTCTCAGGCCATAAAGCTGTTTGACCTCTGACCTTCATGGAAGCTGCCAGAAAGGCCAGATGAAAAATAATGCATTGATACACTCCTTAGGGTGCATTTAAGCACATTTCCAGTATACTAATCATAGACCAATAAAGCTGTCTCTGATTATTCAGATCATGCAGTATGTCAGTGGCTTCCTTCTTTGCCTCCCCTCTGCCCGTAAACCTGTAAAAAAAGCCCCCATAAATCCCTGCTGAGGAAAGCTGAGAATCACAGAGTGTGACGATCAGTTCGGTCCAGCTCTGCTAAGCTCTCACTCTAATTTATCACTTCACTTTTGAGCGCCATTGCTGCCCCTGAGGAACATGACTTCATAGGTCTTGCCAAAGCACTGACTCTGCAGGAGATCTGTGCGTATCCTGCCATACAGGTCAGAGGCTGTTTTTCCTCCACCCCACCCTCCATGCCCTTCCTGTGAGGGCCGTCCTTACTTATGGCTGGAACAGATCCTGTTTTACACCTCTGGGTCACAGCCAGCTGATGCTCACTGTGTAAGCTTATGTGTGCCAGTTCATTTTTTTGTCTGTCTGTTACTATAAGAGTGTCTGTATATCTGTGTGTGCAGTTGTGTGAGTGAAAATGCGTGTGTTAGCGGGCTTCGTGGAATGTGAGCATGTGTAAAGGGTCTGGCAGGGCCCAGGCGTGACTGACGAGCTGACTTTGGCCGACTAAAGCAGTGAAGCTGAACACATTGCACGCTACTTAATACACACATCGACACATACTTTGCATGCTCCCAAAGTGGTGCTTAACAACAATGTTTTCTGCATGTCCAGCACATATTAACTTCATAGTTAAACCCTGCACACACTGCACTAATCTCACTAGGACAAACCTGATTTCACACACTCTGCATGTGCAGTGAAACACCTCGCTCTGCTCCAAACACACACGCACACACACATCCTGAGTGGTCTGTAACTAAGCCCAGCAGACTGAGTTGGGGCAGCCAGACTCTCTACTTTAATCCTGACAAACCCTATGACCTGCAGGCCTAGGACTCCATACACTAATATTACACTGGCTACAGTATGATTGTAGCCCCCATGAGAGAAGGGTGGAACCATTACACTTGGAAAAAAGCCGAGCAATTCGAGGAGTAGGAACTGAAACTGCTCAGCAACAGGCTGTATCATTTCATCAGTAGTTGGGGCCACTTATTGCACAGTAAAGTGAAGTCAGGCGTGAGGCCATTTAGAAGAATAATAGGAATATACAATTTCTATACTTACCATTGTAACAATGATCTACTAGATTATTCTTATATCCATTATATATCAATAATGGGATAAGATGAGTAATAGGCCACATGCTCTTCAGCAAAATACTTCAATCTGGGAACACAGTTAAAGGAAAAGCCTCTCTAACCGCTGTGCAATCCTGCTGCTTGAATTGTCTACAAGTATCAAAAAATGGACTTGTATTGATGGAAAAAGGAGTCCTATGTTTTGTATTTTTTGTCTGACCTACACAAGATTGATGAATATGTGCTGCAGCTCAGATGTTAGAGAAGGGTTGGCTTTTAAAGTATCTTTTTTTTGGGGGGGGGGGTATACTTATTTGCTTTCTGGTGGAGAGTTAAGAGAAGATAAATACCACTCTCATATCTGTCCAGTAAAAATTAAACTAAAGCCAGAAGCCAGTTAGCTTAGCATAATGACTGGATGCAGGGAAACAACTAGACTGACTCCTTATGATGAGTAACAAAGTCTGCCAATCGGCACCTTAAAAGGACCAGTGTGTAAGCTATAGTAGTATCTAGCTGTGAGGCTACAAACTGCAACCAACTGAGCGCCCCCACCCCTTCCTTTCCAAGCGTGAGTTTATGGTGGCCTTCACATCAATATAACAATGCGAATGGCTCTCTCTAGAACAAGTGTTTTATTTTTGTCTGCTCAGGGCTGTTGTAGAAACACGGTTGTGTAAGATGTCAGGCCCCGTGGATGAGGACCTGCTTGCTATGTAGATATAAACGGCTCTTTCCAAGCAAACAAAAACACAATGCTCCTTCGTACCAGGTGATTATACTCTAAAGAAAACGTAATTACCAATGCCTACTTCTACCAACAGATTCTCCTAAATCCTACAAACTGGACCTTTGATACACACCAATTAACCCTTTTCATGCCATTTGTTTTAATCTGTACGAAAAACTGTGTAAAAACCATAATTCTGCATTTTACAAGGGGGTTTCGTGCTGGACTATGTCTTAGCTTGGAGCAGTTGCCAGGCAACAAGTGGAGACTCCAGACAGTTACTGTTGCCGGCAATTTTGATGTACTAGTACGTAATTTTACTCACTATGGATTAAGCCAGGACAGCTGTTTTCCCCTGCTGTCTGTCTTTACACTAACCCAAGCTAACAGGCAGCTAGCTGCAACCTAACATTTAATGGACAGTATTAACGATCTTCTGATCTAACACTCCACCAGAGAACATCGCTGATACCATCAAGTGTCTCGTTTTGTTTAACGCACACTCAAAAACTTGAGAATATTACACTGGTAATGACATACAAAGGTGGAACTGGGAACTGGTTGCTTCAATTATAAATCTATGATCTAGATAGCTGTTTTCAATCGACTGACCAAATAATCAACTAATTGTTTTAGCGCTCACAGAGTTGGTGGTTTGAGCCCAAAAATGTGTCCTCTAGTGTGACACTGAACCCAAAATGCTTCTAAATTGTGCATGTTGGGGGAGAGATGTAAGTCACTGTGGATAAAGCTGTCAGATGAATGTAACATATTGGATTGGATGTGGCATAACAACTTTTCTCCTGCTTTAATTCCATTTGTCTTACACCCATATGATGGGGTTTGACGGCTGATGAAACTTTAGTTACTGTAAGTGTGTGTGATGAGCAGTACTGACCTCCTCCTCCTGCTCCACAGCTGGGAGAGAGCTGGCCATTTGAACAGGTACACATGTTGGGTCTGGAACAGAAGCCATCGCCACATGAATTCCTGCAAATAGCTGGAGAGAGACAGAGGAAAAAGAGAGTGGATTACATTAATAGACACTAATAAACTGAATTATCCTATTCGCCTATTTGTTATCTTCTCCACTTGGCTTTGTGGTATTATATTTAAGAGGATTTAGGGATAGAAGAACTTACGAACAATACACTGGTTCCCTCCCGGCAGAGTCTTCCAGCCTGGACAGCAGTATGAATGGAAGCGAGAGCCACACACATTGGGCCTGATAGAGACAAAAAGAAAGAACAAACAAACTTACTATTTACCCAGACCTCCCAAATACATTTTAGTATAACTCCCAAACAAATACACACAGTTGAGAGTTATTTTCTGAGCTGCCCGAGACCTGCATGGCTTAGGCTTTTAGAGTAAATAAAACAAACTTTGATACAAAGCCTCCTCCGGTGATGGATGGAGGTATTTTCAGAGAGGGTAGGAGGGGAAGGAAATGCGAGGGGCCTACTACTAGAGGAGCAGCATTTTGTTTTCATTCAAGGCTGAATTTATACTTAGAAGGACAGGATGTATAAAGTCCTCCTTTCTCCCAAATTCCATGCCTGGCTGTCCTGTTCTCTGGCAAATATCCAGCGCTGCTCCCCAGCGCTGCCCACCCCTTTCATTCAGCTTGGATTCTTACTGGTGGAGAGCCCGCGGTGAACTCTGACCCTGTCTGACAGATGTAGGAGCCATCACAGCTTATGGAGCAGTTGATTGGCCTGACAGGTTAACCACAAAGATTTCCTCTGAGGAGATGGCTTAACCACATCTAGAGATGACTGGCCTCTGCTCACACACGCACAAAACACACATAAACATGCAGCGGGGACTGAGGTCCGCAGCTCCCTCACAAACTAATGCGAATAACGCTTCAGTTTTTATCTTCCGTGAATAATTACAAACCTTCTTTTAACTCAGTTTATTTAGAAACGGAGTGAAAGTCCCAAGCTGCATCAATGTCAAAACCAAAATCTATATATTCTAAGGAAATGTGCGTGAGTCAGTGTGTGCACCCCAGTGAAATACCCCGAGAAGCTGCGTAAAGCTGTTTAACAAGCTGAAGGGATTCCAACTGTGCGGTGGTACTAATGATATCCTTAGTGACCTCTCAAAGCGTATAATGACGGGTATATCTGTGGTCATCTGTGTCTGTGGTTAGTTGTTTGCATTTGCTGATGGCATGACTAAGAATTGACGGACCACAGCTTGGTAAATCGGGATAAAGTCTGATCCAGATGCTCATGGTAAAGTCATTTGCCACAGGGATCGCATCTCTTTAGTCTGGGCCATTTCTGCCCCCAGGACATAATTTATGGCTGTTTAAAGTAACGCTAGATTACCCAGTGTTTATTTAAGATGACCAAGGACTAGTAAAGTACAACAACTTATTAAGCTTTTAAAAGGACACACCAGGGATTTTGTGTTGCACTGCCTTTGAGCTGAGCAAAAGAAATATTCTGACTTTTAAGGCTTTGACACACCAAACAGAAAGAGCTGGTGGCAACGAAGGACGACTATTGGGTTGCCTCCAGTCGACTGTGTCTCGGCCAAAAAGTTGCACATGAACACACCACAGGGACAACAGTAAACAGCCATCTAGCATCTACGTTCTGCGCCTGCATGAGCGGAAATAGCTCTTCATAGCAGCGGGCAGCTGTGGTCTGTATTCATCATTAAAAAGGGAAACCAGAAGACTGACAGGACTGATTCAAGATTAGCCAGTTAGCATATTAACCACACAAATCGACTATGAAAAAGCAAATTATGTTGATCATGCATTTGCAAACAATAACACAAACAACAATGAACTATTTCTGCTGAAGAGCTCAGTGGCTAAAAAGAAATAATCTTACCTAATATGACAAGTTTTTTTTTTATCTTATACCTCCAAGACTTTTGTTTGCTTGCATTTCTCCTCGTGTGCCAAGGCTGAACTGCTAATCAGTGATTTAATTCACTGACGGTCTGCACCATCTACGACGCTCTTTCAGTATGCTGTATTAGCCTCAGCGACAGCATGACACCGACCAACGGCCGCCTGTCGGCTTGATGTGTCAGGGCCCTTAATTTAAGAATGACATTTCCCATGATGCAACTCAGCAGCATCTTTCATTAGAACTTCCCTGCCTGTTAAATGCCCTCATCGTTCAAACTCCATGTTCATGTTTTATAACGCCGGTTGTCTACTAAACATTTGAATCTCTCTATGAACAGATATCTTCATATGTATGTAGAAACTGTAAGAAATGGGACAAGATTTTGTTATTAGCAATGTTCTGGTTTCTGTTTGTAGTCCGAGTAGTATTGACATTTAAGAGGGGAATGGTTGCCTTCACGTAAACAGTCCATGTGGAGGGCAAAAGCGATGGAACAAAATGGCCAAAATGCAATTTCAGAACCCACTGGCTATTGTCTGACAACAAGTTAGCTTTATGTGGGTTTTTTATTTATATGCACATATTTGTTTTTGAAGCATCATGATTCTATGTAAAGTATCTCAACTAATCGAACTGTAAACACTAACTGAAGCTGGGAAGAGGAAGTCTTGGCCCAAATATCGAGCTAGCTACAACCCCTGAAATATTGGCTGTTGCCCCGAGAGGCTACGTCTTCATCAGACCGATAGCTGAATGGTTCAGATATTGCCTCAAGTCAACTCAAGATGACCTGGATGAATCTGCGCCTTGTGACAAGTAAACTGACCCTTATGTGTAAGTGAATAAATATCCCACAAAGATGCTTTTAGTTGGATATGCAGGAGATAGAAGACCGGAGCAAAAGTGTGAAATTAAGTGTTATGTTTGATGAGTGTCTCAAGTTCCTCCTGCGTGAAACCAATGACCTTCCTCTCCTCCTCACCAGACGGTATCCGTGGTAACCCCGAGCTGTCACCAGGGAGATGACAGCTGCCGTTTGACTCTCTGATGGATGGAGAGCAGAGCACACCTCCAACCACATTACCAGATGGCACAAAGAGACAGAGGGACAGAGAAAACAGGTGGGCAGGCAGACAAGAGGTATTTAGGTAGAAATTGCAGTCAGGCAAAGACAGAGCATAAAAACAAAACAGGAAGAAAACAGGAGAAGGGGATTCTTCGGTTTTAGAGAGAAAGTGTGAGGGGATTGAGACGAGTGGTGGTTCGGAGAAGGGAAGACAGGACGGTGGGAAAGGAACAGGGGATCAGTAGGAGGGAAAGCAAAACAAGTTTATGTTGAGAAGAGCAGGAAGCAGGAGGAGGAGCGGGCAGCGGAAAACAGAGATATGGAAACGAAGGAGAGAGCAGCATAAGCAAGAAGAGGCCCAACTCTTGGCGGGGGTTGAATTTCTGGGGCAAACACAAAAACCAAACTGAGCTCTGAAAAAAACCCTTCAGAAATGCATGGAGCGAGACATCAGCATTCCAACACTTAATGAGCAGTGAACCAAATGTCTTCCCTGATCTATTTCCCCACAAAGCGTCGAAGATTTTCCACTGTTGCAGACCGAGGGGATGTCAATATATGAAGGATTATACGGGTTTGACCCTGAGGTGCTCTGGTTTGTTATTCTTCCCCACTCTCCCTCTCTCTTTCTCTCTCCCTCCCTCTCTCTCTCGCTCTCTCTTTCCTTCAGGTCAATGCCTGCTCTCCTATCGCAAAGAGGAGGCTTTAGAGGATGAACTGAAGTAAAACAGAATGAAAGACAGCCATAAAAAACGGACTTTAAGCCCCAGGGGTTTTCCTCAATATTGAAATGTCCCACTGTTCTCAGGGCTCAATCTAAAGGAGATTAACTCTTCTGTGGCCATGTTGCCGCCTTTGAAGTCGCCTCCTGGCCCGTGGATCGCTCGTTAACTGCCATTAATAGTAATAAAAGGAACATGGCTGCCACCTCATCCAAGAGGAAATATGAAGAATGAAAGCGAAAAGGATACTTCAGTCTGACTTCAAAGTAAAAGGGGGAGGCAGATTTTCAGACGGGTCAAATAAGTACACACAGTATCAGAATAAGCATTTACTGGAAGTTAAAGACACTCAATTAATTTCATTAGTTTTTAGAGTTTAAACAATTATTTGGGAGTTATGGAGTTCGTTTTATATCCAAATACATATGTATACAAAAGACAAATTAACATTAATAATAATAATTGAAAAGTTTAGTTTTGTAGGAGAGGTTAGAAGCCAAAAATTGCTGATGGAGATACCTCCAGTATTAAATAACAATAATCATACATAAAAAGAAAAAAAAACAAATAGAACATAACTGTTCAAAATTTCAAGACTAAGCAGAAATGCAAAGTTGATAAAAATGTAGAAATCGCAAAGTGAAATGCATTACACATGAATCAGTCTTTGCAAATAAGAGTTCTTTTTAATTTATAGAATATGAGTTGATTAAACCATCTATAGAAAATGAAGCTGAGAGAAACTATTTTGAATTAATCTCGTGAGTCATTTTTGTAGGTAAATGTGTTAAATATTCTGACTTCAGCTTTCCAAATGTGAGAATTCGTTGTTCTCCTTTGTCACATAAACTGAATATCTTTGGCTTCTGGACTGTTTGTGAGAAAAAACAAGCAATACGAGAAGTCATGTTGGCCACTGGGAAATTCTGCTAGGGCATGTTTTCGCAATTTCGTCATTTGCTAGATTAATCAACTAATCTTGAAAATAAACTGCATATGAATCAATTATTAAAAATAATAGGCCATTTGAGCTCTTATTCTCTTGTAAAGTATTGAAATGTTTGTGGTTTTGTTGGGATTTTCTGCAGAGTTATAAAATTAGCAACAGTCAAATCAACAAGTTACGCAGCTGTAGCCTGAGGGTCCTCTCGCATGCAGGAATCCACGGGGTCAAAAGGTTAAGGCAGTTCAGAGCAGCCGGCCTCTGCTGACCGGCAAGGAAGGGCAGCACTAGGCAGGCATGGAAAATGAGTACAGACAGTCTGTTTCCAGACAAGAAGTTCACAGTTGCTCAGGCCCCAGGTCAGGTGTCTGTGTGTGTCTGTGTTTTGGTCAAAGGTCAAAGGTCATCTGCCTGGTATCTGACCCTCCTTGAGGAATCTCTACATATTGCTGCCGCTAGCGACACCTGGACCTGGTGCTCTCCTATCAGATCTAGGAGTGGGGATGTTAAGGAATGTAGTGTACAGAAAATGACCTACAGATGGTGATAAGGCGAATAGATATCAATCAGTGGTGGGAGATTTACTCGAAACAACTGTAAACTGTAAAATGAAAAAATGTAAGAGTACTTATTGTAAAGTCCTGATCTGCAGGGTAACTGCACCCGTCAGATAAATGAATTCAGTTGAGTGAAATATTTCAGTTTGAAATATAGTTAAGTTAAAGTGAAAAAAGGCAATTGTGAGCAAAAACGGTGCTGTCAGTGTGCTCCAGTGGAAAAAGGGTGAGCGACAAGAGGAACAGATAGCTTGATAACTTTGGAAGTAATCTTGCTAAATGTATGCCGTTAAAGAATTTAAATTGAATTGAACTGGGAAACAGAGATAAAGAAGGAATGAGTGAGAGATTGCTGGCAGCGTAGAAGAAGCGGACACTTTATAAACTTGCAGTAAATCACTATGGTGGTGTGTGTGTAGTGATGAGCCTCCTGGTTGACAGACAAAACGAGATACAGTCAAACAGCACAATAATTTAGACTGTGGTCAACCTCGCAAACCCCAGAGATGATATCTGCTTATTGTTCTGTGTTATAATGGGTTGTTAAGCAGGAGTAATTATAAATCACAAATTTAAAATGCTGTTTTTATTGTGTGCGTGTCAGTGTGGGTAGAGACGTCAAATGTGGGAAGTAAACTAATGGCTAAATCTTTTCATACAGTCCGACATTAAGTATAAAGCGCTTTATTAACAGACCACATGCCAATCAGCTGTCCCAGATAATCCAGTCTTTACAGCTCAGTCTTAGTCTGCACGTACAATACACGAAGCATAAAATGCAGACACATAAAATCCTAAAATGGAACCGAATGCACATAAAACAGAAACTGGCAATTGTTCACTCATCCCAAATATAAATTCTTCTCAAGCTTTTTTGTAGGTCTTTTTCCTTTCTCTGTACTCAAAACTGTACATACTGAAGGTCTGAGGTAAAGCGGTTCGTCCTGTAACATCCATTCTCTTTCAAATCAGGGATATGCCAAGGCAGACTGTAAACAGAGGGCACCATCCAGGCCATCAGGGTGGTATTGACATTATCCTGGAAGGGACTTGAGTAGCTGAAAGTAAGTCTCTGCTTTGGGGCTGATTGTCTGCCAAGTTAGCCAGCATCCAAGGCGTCTCTCCTCAGCAGAGCTGGGTAAAGCTGGGCCAAGCTGGGGCTAAGTTAATAAGGAGGGTGGCTGCAAAAAAAACTTGGCTGGATTCTCCAACTCCAGCATACAAGAAATCTTATTAAACTATAAATACTCAACTCTTTTGGTTGGGCATTGAAAGCAAGATAGAAATGAAGAGCCAAAACTCCCTGTTTCTGCTTCGCACTTTCCTTCTCTCATTCTACCAACCAGGCAGTCAATCACCAAAGCAACGCGGACCAGCCAGCCAGCCTAAAGTCTGATCAGATACCACCGCCCTTGAGTGGACTGATGCCAGGCTGTAGTGTGTGGTGGGAGCCAATAAATCAGAGTCAGTCAGCGTCAGACACAGCGCTACCAGAGACAGACCAGGGGATATGGAGCTCTAGCCAGCAAATAAACACAGCACCCCAGCCCAAGGCCAGCATAATGACCATCATTAACCTAACCTCCCTCCATCTCCCACACAGGGAATCTGGGAAACCCATACTGAGTTACTGACAGTCCACTGTGATTGTTGCAACTTCTGGATGAAAACATTGTAGTAGGACACAAGTTTGTCGGTGTGAATCAGTTGTAGTAAAATTCAGTATACCAAGCCAAAATACTCATCATGTTATTTCTTCACCCTACAGCTTCTGTCCAGATTTTAGACAAAACATGCACACAAGTAGATGACTAATTTTACCCAATTCAATATTAACTGTGATCTTTTTCAGCCAACAACACTCGAACAGTAACTACAAACAAATTCAACATATTAGACCTATTTGCTTTGGCTAGCCCGCCGCGGCACATGGCAGTTGCTTTCAAATTTTGGAATAACTCAAGTGACAGTTACCAGGCAACACCTAGAAATCCAATGAAAATAATCCAAAAGATCTCAAACGCTTTGTCAAATAACTCTGGTTTGTGGTACTCATGCTGGCCTGGAGCCCAGCATGCAAACAGATCTCTTTAGCCTTAACATACCCTGAGTTTCAGAGATGCTGGGTAATCTCATCACCTATTTACTTCGATACACAAAACTATCGCTACATGAGCATTTCATTCCCAACACAGCAGTGTTTCCAGAACTTAACAATGTAATGGAAAAAGTCTGCAGGCTTTTCTAACATGTTCTCATGAAATCACACACAACTTGATGGGAATAATATGCTATTGTGCAAGGTCCCCTGTACTCTCTCTCCTCTGCGGGCTCAAAGACAAGCTGTGAATGTGAATTACTACATAGTCAGATCACATAATTTATGTTCTAGGTTCAATGCCAATAACCTCAGCTGTGGTTCAATGCACACTTGATAGGTATGATTTGATTGGTGCATTTGTTCGGGGTTGTGTTTACTGTGTCCATATGAACACCCCTCTCATGTCTTATTTCTCGTAAGTAGAAATGTTCTTGTAGCTCTGAGATGTGACGCGTTTGCTGACTTTTTTTTGGAAATGGTGCAGGCCATTGATGCTTATCTTTCTGTGGATGGTCAGTTATATTATGAACTGGATGAAAATGCACAAAAATTTTTGAGACTAAAACACATAATTTCCAGCATTCTAGTGATCTTTTTAACGCTCAAATGTGTGCCTTTTCTGCAGCATTTGATGTAGTAAATGTCTTTTATTTTGTCAGAGTATAAGTCCTCTGCTACTTTGATGTGTACAAATGCACATGTTCTAAATTTGAATTTTTATTTTAATTTTAAACTTGTGCTTACAGTGGCTGCAGACAGTATAATGAAATGTAAAAGGACTGCCATGCTCGCTCAAACTTTGGTATAAAACATGTCCTTTGAAATGTGTCTAAATACAGAGGGACAATTTTTCTTTATTTAACATGGACAAATGCCTTCCATATTAACCAAAAATGACTGACAAGGCAGACATTTTTTTTTCTATTATGCAGTGGGGGTCGCCACTGGATATGTTTTTAGAGAAAACATCAGTTTTAGGACTCTATGTGGGCTTTACCCTGCACTACTAATAAGCCATAACTGAATATTATTCACGGAGTTTAGGTCTTTCTCTCTATCTCTCTATTTCTTCTCATCTCTCATTTACTCATGTGCTCTCTTTCTTTTATACTTTTCCTGCCCTCGGTTATTCTCTCTGCCGCTTTGTCACCTACAGCGGTGAAACAAATGCCCCTTTTCATACCCCCCTCGGGTGATACGAATACCTCATTTCCTGTGGCTTGGCACTGGGGGAACCATAAGCTGGGACAGATGGGAGTCTGATTGGAATAACTGATGCAGACACTGAAAACGGGCCCCGACAAAACAATCTTTGTTTTTCAAGAAGTGGCGAAATATACAGTGAAAACTCTTTGCCGCACTGACATACATCCCACACCCAGATTCATGGTGTTAAGGTAACAAAATGAAGGAGTTGGACTGCAAGAGAGAGAAAGTATAGATGGAGGAGGGGGAGGAGGGGGAGGAGGGTTGCAGCTGGTTAGAGGTGATCCTTGAAGTTCATTTCACTGGATACTCCCCACATACAAATGAACAACACCTTTAAAAACATACTCATGTATGTTCATATGTATCCACACACACCATTTTCCTGCCTCAACTTAACACACCAGAGCCAGCAATCTCCCCACAGCAGTCCTGAACTACTTTCTCCGGCTTTACTAATACACTGGATGGAATTTGGGTCAAGCTTTTCACTCATCATCCCCTCATGAGATGTATAGAAAGCTGCTTTTTCCTCCCTTTCCCATGAAAATGTTGATTTGCTGTAAATACACTGGGAGATTTCAGTGTGGCAGGCAGCCTGTTAGGGTCGAACATGTGCTGTTTTTGAGAAAACAATGTGGTAGTATTCAGCAGCATAATTTGGTATAAGGCGAGCTTGGCCTAAGCCCAGAAAGCACAGCAGTTGAAAGAAAGCTGCCAGGAAAGCAGAGAGGGGGAAAGCCATTTATATTTTAAACTTTCTCCAGATACAACTAGATATGCTCTGAGTTCTGCATGCAAAACTAAACTTAATGCACTTTTCTTTTTTCAGCACTCGTTTGAGTGCTTCTAATATGAATAAAATCAATAGCAAATTGTATTATGCGGCTCATTTAGGATTTACCAAACTTAGTGATGCACACAGAGTCTCATCCTTACCCTCTCAGTGTCTCCTGGCCACGGCGTCGAACCCGCTGCACCTCTCTCTGGTCCACGGTACCAGTGAAGCGGCTTGCTTGGTACGGTCCATTTCCAGTTTCACCCAAGGCCACATGAACCACCGCAAGACACATGGCCGCCCATCCCAGCAGCACCTGGGCCAGTTTGCCTGATCCCATTGGTTGGCCTGGCTATCCCTCCAATCGTAGTACCTCCGTGTTACCTCTCACTCTCTCTGACTCTCTGTTCACCCTATGGACCCAGGCTGAGCGGAGAGACCTGGATCCAAACCAAGTCCTGGTGTGCACTCCAGAGTCGGGGCTAGACGGGGAAGAAAGAAGATGAAAGCTATAAACAACTTAAAAACACAGTGACTTATCAAACTCACGCTGAGGGTGAAAAGTTCAGCTCACCTGACACAACGAGACCCAACCGTTTTTGGCTGCCATACCCCCAAAACCCCATCAGATGAGCTCATCATGTGCATCATCAGCACCATCACTCATTGTTACAAATGTGTCAGTTTGAATTCACTATAAACTTGATGTTGTTGATCACTGTTGATGACATAAAATTAGGTCTTTTTACAATTTTTCATATAATTTAATCATTAGTGTGTAGGTTCTTTCGGTCTCAAATTACTGCTTGGTGACAGAGGCTGGATGTTTCAGTCATCCATTACTTTTAGCAAAGGCTAGCTCACTACTTTAATTGTTTATCCATTCATTTAGCTAGCTGTCTATTTCAGCCATTATCTATTACTTTAATCAAGGCTGGCCATCTACTTGAACTGTTTCTCCAATATTTTTAGTTAGTTATCTATTTCCACAACATATCCATTATTTTAAGCCAAGGCAAGCTCATTATTTAATTCGCTTATTCATTATTTTTGGCCACTATTTACCAATTGCTGTTACTTTTTCTCAACTGGACTGAAGTTATTTATTGCATTAAATTGCTGATATCACTGAGGTCATCTGCATTATGTTGCACTCAGTAAAACTCAAATTTAATAAATCACAGGTTGTAAAACTGTGTAGACTGTCATAAAGACAGATGAGGAGCATTAGCTGTAACAACATAACCTTTATTAACTTTTTATAAAATAGAATCAGTACAAGGTCATTTAAAAATTTAAACAGTAAATGTATGATCACATTATGCCGTCTGAGGCGGAACAGTTGTACTTTTTCTCATTTTTTATTTTAAAATCGCTCTGGGAAAGATTAAAAAGCTGTTTGATACTGCGACGATTTCGAAACATCGACTTCCGGTTCAGAACCGAAAGCACGTCCGTCTTATCTTATGGCTTTCTGAATGGGTTTTAGGTAAAATGCCTTAAATAAGGTCTGTGGCAAACACAAGCTAAAGATATTTAGACGTTTTGTTCTGCAACATGAAATACGTCCGCTTAAACCCGATCTTTGAACATTTAAGGTTTTACTCGTCTTAAAAAAGGCGGTTGCTAACATGTGGCTAAATGGGACTACAGTGTTTGTCGGGGACGTTAGACGTCATCAGACCTGACCCAGAAACTTATTAAACCCACTTGTTCACTTTTACACATTTACAGACTCTCACTCGAACTTGTATATTTATCTGTTTATGATACTTTTCAATCGTGTTTTTACAGCGTTTTTACTTGTGACGTTTAACTCGTGCGACCACGGTGTAGTTTGTGCATAGCCTGTCAGTAGCTTTTTGCTTCTGGCGATTTAATTTACACTTCAAAACACACAAAAAAAGTGTTCGTCTGTGAAGATTATCATGCTGTACCAAACATGTAATCATAATAAACTTGTTTACGCCACAGAGTTTATTTTTG
The DNA here is from genome assembly GCF_008729295.1 of Plectropomus leopardus. Lineage (NCBI taxonomy): Eukaryota > Metazoa > Chordata > Actinopteri > Perciformes > Serranidae > Plectropomus > Plectropomus leopardus. Next base: position 21,975,945 of record NC_056465.1, read on the forward strand.
GCGATAACCGAAAATCCCGTACGGTTTTTGACGACGGAACCAGTGCGATGTTTACTTCCTGGTTGGCCTACAAAAATACGTCATCCGTACAACACGCTATTCTTCTTCTCTTAGTTTATCGAAGAACTACAAACCAACGTTACAAGTGCATGATTGACGCCACCTACTGTACCGGAGTGTGTAACATCATGACTGTGGTGAGTTATAATCTGGAAATTAAACCTGTTTCGAAATGAATATTTAATTATGAGCTAGCTAACTACTTAAAAAATGTATTCATTTCTTTTTGACAAGGGTAGTTAGCTATTACAGCCATTTATCCATTACTTTTAGCCAAGGCTAGCTAGCTATTCAACCATGTATTCATTACCTTTTACCAAGCTTCCTATTTCAACTGTTTATTAGTTTTAGCTAGCAAGCTCTGTCAACCATTTATCCATTACTTTTAGCTAAGGCTAGCTAGTTACTTCAACCATGTGTTCATTGCTTTAAGCTAACCATCTCAACTTATCCGTTTGCTTGGTAACTAATGTTAGTTTTCAAGCATTCTCAATTTACAGGACAAGGTTTTTATGTGTTGAACTTTGATAGACTTATTATTGGTCATTTTAATGAAATTAGGCCTAGTTAATTAGTTGAGTTTACCAAATACCTCCTTACAACTGTGGATGTACCCCAGGTTAGGACACTGATCTAAGAAACCAAATCAATACAGCTAAAATCATTCTCATACATTTTCCAGCCTTTAAAATTTGTGAACAAGACACAGTTAAATTCTCTTGTGAAATGATCTGCAACAAAATTATCCACTCATGGCATTTTTTTGTTTGTGACATGCTTGGTGGTTACATTGAGAAAAGAGAAAACATATGAGTTGGGAGGGTGAAAAAAAGAAGAGCATGCAAGGAAATAGAAGAGACACTTAAATCCTGACTTCCAGCAATCTGTTTTCACTATACTGCGCTTCAAAGCAGGCTCGTGAGTGGTTTATCACTCCACAGACACCAAATACTGTATGTAGTGACTGCACACTACAGACGGAGAAGTAATAAACTGATTAAAGAGACATGCTCATAGTGTAAGATCCAGTGCTGTTGAATATTAAATGTTTATTGTCATTAAAAGAGATGTTAATAAGGATTCTAATCATAGAAAATCAAAGAAGCTGTTAAAAAATTCAAGCATGTCTAAGTGATGAGATTATATTTGGTCCTTTCTAGGCCTCTGAAATATGTTTTGCGTGGAAAAAAAGGTGGACATCACTCTCATCTTTTTATGCAAACAGTGACAGGGTCATAAAAAGACATTGCTTCAGTTTTAAGGATCAGAAAGGGTTGCAATTCACTGCCCGATAATCAAAGCCTTGTGCCTAGAGGGAGCCAGAGAGTGAGCTTATGCTGAGGAAAAGATGATCAATCAACTCAAAATCTCTCTCCATCACACATACCACAATCGCAGAGAAGAGTACAGATATTTCGTTGATAACAAAGACCAATAAATCATCCATATGAAGCCACAAAATTAAATTATCCCCATTATTGTTCATTATGTGATTTATGCAGTCTACCTCTCTAAATCTAATTATTTGCTCATCCCATGCATCACTAATGTAGTCTTACAATTATGTCCTAACTGCATTAGCGTATATTAAGTTTAAAAACATCCAGAGTTCAACTGAACTGGACAGCCATGGGGTTTATTTTCTCTTCTCCACCTCATTATAGACCACAGGTTTAAGAGTGAACTGTGGGCCCCCCTGATGATATATAACCTCAGCAGACCCAGCCATGGGTCCAACCACATTATATATCTGGGCTAGACAAAGAAAAGAAAATTAATATGGCCCCACTGACTCAGATTAATTTTAATGGAAGATGAGAGATGGATGGGCAGTGAACTCAGTCAAGCATGCAAAAAGGAAAAGTGATGGCAGGACAGGAACTAGACAGGAAAGCATGGAAATTGAGAGGTACAAATGTTAACATAATTGCATATTATTATCCTATATTTCACTTTTTTCTTTTCCTCTAAGACAAATACAAAAGTATTAAAATGTGTGCATACATGCTACTTTGTGGTGGCCTATTATAACTAATTGTAAACTTTCAGTCGGACACTCCATACGCAGGCGCATTATGGCCCTAGTTATTACAAAAACAATAGATTTTCCGCTCAAACACGACAAAAAAAGTTGGCTTTAGCTGCTTGCAGAGAGAGAAGTGAATGGAGGCGGGATCAATGCCGAACAAAAGAAATGCCCGATCAATTACCGAGTGGGAGCTCGGCTGAGCACTTCTCAAAGCGTGCTGTCAAAATAACGCAGGTAAAGCATCCATCATGCATGATCAAATAATGAACTCATCGTTGGTGCGAAATGTGTCCTTCAATCTGATTAAGTATGAAAAACTGTATTGTAATCGCACAGTAAATTGAGAAATAAAACTTCACTGCATAACTTCACATTCCAGTACAAATATTAAGAAATCCAAAATCATACAGTTACTGCGAATTCGCGAGTGAGAAATAATCTTAAAGTCCATAAAGTACACAGAACTGCAGGCTCTATTTGTCACATTTGTAATAAAATATAAAACTGCCATTGACACAGATGCAAGTTGACAGAAAGACAAATATACTTTTTCCACAATATTGCAGCAGTGAACGAGCTCTGCAGGTCACCGCAACTTTATGAATGGAGAAAAACGCAACATCAGCGCCTCGTTTAAACTCAGATGGGAAAATATTTTTTTATTCCACTTAACTTGCCAGGACAACTTATCCAGAAAGTGTAAAAACACAGAAAATATGAGCAACTTAACTCCAAAACGTGACTTTTCCTGTCGGACTTTTTTTTTCTTTTCTTTTCTTTTTCTCCATGCAATTTCTCAAAAAGCCGGTAAAACGTTAAGCTCAGCGCGTTTTGATGCTAATCTTAAACTTTTAATCCACCCTCCTGCATCTTAATCCTGACATTTGTCCCCCATTTATCTAACATACATGCATAAACAGATAATCCCCCGTGAAACAACGGGCTTCTCAAACAATAGTCACAATCAAAGCCATTGATAACTTCATTGAACTGCACTCAACAGATCACTAATGCGCACAATACCTTGCAACAATTGGAGTGCCTTGGCGTCGAGGAGCCCAGAGTCGGAATTTGAGACAGGATATGTGCCCCTGAATGGAATATTGAACTATAGCCTTGTGAGAAAAAGAGAAAAGTTAGGGAAATGCCCTGTTTGGGAGAGGGGAGGGGACACAAGAGTGAGGCAGAGACAGAGAGAGAGAGAGGGGGTAGTAACGGACTGCAGGACAAACCCACATTCCTCAAGACTCCTAGAGTTGTTATAACAGGGGCCAAGCAGCTAAACCTTCACACTGTGGCTAACATGGCTGCACTATCATCACTTTGCAAAAAAACACTGCTTCAGGCTGTGATAAAAATCTCAGCAGAATAGGTGATCTTTGCTGGTGGCTGGGCTGCATTTGCATTAACATCAAAGCTGTGGAAAATTAGCCAATAATGACAGATCAATAGGATTACTCACATTATCCACTGAGAGGTGAAAAGGTCATTATAGTCCAGTGAGTAGGATTTAGGGGGATATATCAGCAGATTTTAAGATATTGTATGTGTTTATTTTAAGTGAAAAAATCACCTGAAAAAAAGAAATTGTTGTGTTTTTGTTACCCTAGAATGAGCCATTTAAAGCTGCAGGTCCTAATCCACAGATATTGCTATTTTGCAGCATCATGTTGCTACAGTAGCCCAGAATGGACAAAACAAGCACTAGCTCTAGATATGGTCATTTGCGTTCTCGGGTCAGCCACCACAGATAGCAGCCATTCTGTGACAAGCCAAACAGCATTGGAAAAACCTTTATTTTTAACGTGAAACTGCATTATTTTGTGTTTTTACAGGTTTAACTCACTTGGTCTGTTTGGTTAGAAGCGGAGGAGGAGGCTGCTGCTGATAATTAAGCTGCAGGAAAAAACTCTGTGAACATCTCGAGCACAAAGGTGAGCGCACATTAGGAGGCGCTAGGCTAACAGCCTGCTCGACACATCGAACAGCATTGGAGAAACACTGTTTTTTTTAGCATGAAACTGCTTTTCTTCTGCGTTTCTAGTCGGCTCCCACCTGATTAGTTGCCATATTTGTTGTCATTTATTAGAAATTAAATGCAAAGTCTAAGCATTTATGTCATACACTACAGTAATAGATCACAGTCTATTTATAAATGAAGTTAAGTTAAATATGTAAATCATGTTTCTCTGTCACAGTGTGTCAGATTTACGCTTGCTATTCAAATAGCCCTGCTATTTACTGCCTCGGCCCACTGGTGCTTGTGATTGACACATCCTTGTGCTTTGTTGCCACAAGTGCTGATAGGAAGTTAACATACAGAGAGGCCATCTGGGTGGTATATTGGTGAGGACAGCTGAGCACATCTCAGATGTTTCTTCCCACTGCGCTGATTTCACCACTCTCAACAAAAACGGCTCAGTGTAGCTCTACAAAGGAGACTCTTTAGACTTGGATAACAAACAGCGAAGGTTGTTGCAAAGTCAATATTACAGTAACAAAAGGTAATGTAGGTTAATGAATCAATTGAAGGTCATGGGTACTTAAATAGATTGAAATTTCACATCAAAATAACTTCAATCTGACCATGACTAAGTTGTTATAAAAGCATATTCATTGTGAAACCTATCAACAAATGTGTTACTTTCCAGAAAGAAGTTAAGAACTTATTTTCAGGACATTCATGTTTTTTCCTTCTGTGGGATTTGATGAGAGACCGTGAAGAGAAACATCTGACAAACAAAAGATAAAGGTTCAAGAACGTGACTTGCAACATCTGTCCTGCTGAAGTGTCCAACATCTGTCCACTTCATTTTGCAACTGAGCCTTTGAAAATGAGATCTATAAAGAACCGCTGTATTAACGAGGCTGTTTTGATGCTACTTTTTGAAACCCTAAGAAATGTCCCTAAAAAAATCGCACGCTTTTTTATATCCTCGATGAAAATGCTTTACACCCAGTTGTGCTCACCACAAGATGAGTGAGTTTTTATTCATTTTTGTTGCTTTCAAAGACTGTGCAAGTTAATACAAACATTACAAATTGATATCAAAAGTAATGATCCCTCCAGTGTAATTAAAGAAGCACTTAAAGTATTTCTTTAGACAATATTGACTACTGTTAAACCCTTAAAGGACCTCTGAAGAACCTCTGGTTATCAGAGTGGAAAGACCTTGTTTGTCACTGGAAACCTTTTTGGAGGACAACAAGCAGAGTCGCTGTTTGTCAGAGCCAGCAACACTTGAATTGTCTCCTCTTTGTTGACACACACACAGATTTCGTAAGGGTCATAAATACTTTTTCACACAATAGGGCATTATTTAGACCTGAAGGCTACCTGGAAATACTTTTCTCCAATGCCCTCTGATTATCCTCTAAAGGCTATTGTGATTTGTTTTAATGTTTTTGTTCAGTTTTAAAGACAAGAATTAACAAACGTGGGTAATGACAACCATGTGTATGATGTTTTCTGTCTCTGCAGGACCTGGAGTGATCTAAATCTATCAAAAAGAACATGGAGGATGAAGATATCCGGAGATGAGGTGATGTTAAACCACTTTTAATCATCAGGGGATGCATTTAAATTTTACTTGAAAACCTGAACATTTCCACATTGTGTTCACTGATAAATGAGTGTTCAGTTTTGTTGCAACCACATGATTTAACCCTTCTAAACCTAAAACACCAGTTTTCTTGTGCTAGACGCCTTTTACAAATATTAAAACCTTTAAAGTCTGAGCAAATTGGTTTGATTTCTTTTGAAAACATGGGGAAAAAGATATTGAGCAACATGGCAAGGAAGATCCCAAAAATTGAAAAAAAAGTTAGTACATTTCGAATTTTCTTTTTTAAAGGAAAGGGAAAAGTGTCTAGAATACTATAGTTACAATTGTCATAATTACATGTTTAAAATTATGTCAGGAAATTATTTTAATTTTAAGAACTTTCTTCAGGTCATTTCCTTATTTGTATTTCTCCTTCCTTCCTTTTTTATTTTATTTTCAGGTATTATTATTATTGTTATTTTGTTATTATAATTCTTCTTCTTTTTTTTTTTTTTTATACAAATTTCTTGCTATTTTTTTGTAATTTCTCCTAATGTTGCTCATTGTCTTCTTCCCATGCTTTTTTTTTTTTTTTTAAGCGATCCAGCAAATTTGCTGAGGTTTTCCAGGGTTACACAACAGTAAACTACCCAGAGAAATTCTCATTAAATCACATTTTAGCATTGCTGCATTCTACTCTTGAGCATAGACACAGGCCTGCACGCTTCCACAATCAGACGTCAAAACACAACAGACTGCAAGTTCGCAGCCCCTCCTCACTTCATCCTATTGAACATGGCGATTCGTTCTAATAGGGAACATGCAGTGCGCTGTATAGGACCAGCCTTCAACATGCAGCAGAGCCCTGCAGCATGATTTGTGGTGTGCTGCCGAAGCTCTTAGGGAGTCTCACAGTCTCACACTGACACCATGAAAGACTGGGATAGATGGGAACAAAGAATTAGACCCTTAAGGAGTTTCGAACACACTTATGTGTGTGTACGGGTCCCCCCCTTTTTCTGTCTTTCCTCCTTCTCTCTCGCAGCAGTCCCTCCCTCTCCCCTCTAAATAGAACCACATTTCGCCAGGCAGTGATCTGGCTACAGTGAAAACACACTGCTGTCGGTGTGTATTGTACTTTCAGAGCCCAGGGAAATACTTTTACTTGCCCTCCCCTCTCCGCTTTCTCCTCACTCACTTGTCTCTTTCTTTCCAGTGCATACATTTGTATACATGTATGTAAACTCTCACACACTCACAGACACGCCATATGTCAACCCAAGGTAAATACATGTGGCCTGAGGAGCAGGCTGCCTAAATGACCCAAGAGCGATATGTGCCTGTAATGTCACTTATTCGATCGTAGTCATTAAAGTAGAAGAGAGGACGTTTTTGTTTGTGCACTGGATTCATGTTTACACTAACAAGAACACATGCTTTCAAGATAACTAGCTATAACGTCAGGTTTTATTCTTGTTATTCCATGAAAGAAAAATGATCCTAGTGAGACTTGTGGTGAGCTCTGTGGTGGCTACACAAGCTCACGTTGCTGAAAGCAAGTCATTTGTTTTACACGGACCAGACTGCATCATTATTACATGTGCCCAGCCCAGCAGAGGCAGGAATGCGGGGGCTTGGTCGAGCTTGGGGTCCCTCTTGTAGCTCACATGACAAGCCAGTACAGAAACCAGATGAGCATTGTCCTCACATGAACACATAGTTATACTCTTAAAACACACATAAAACCCACCTACTCCTTTAAATCCCGCCCCTAACTCAGATGCCATATGTCACGTTGATTAGCAGTACCATTCAGGATATGTCGTGATGCAACTGCGTCTGTTCGACTTTGCGTGTAAGCGTGTGCAAACTAAGATGTGTACTTTTTTCTGCACTTATACTTGTGTATTCGTTGAATTCTTGAAGCCGTGCCGGATCTCTCCCAGCGCTGAAAGAAAGAGAACCAGGAGAGACCACCAGAGCCTGATGGGGGCTTTCAGATTGTCTTTAGCTCAGCCAGGAGAACCTTTGCTGAGCCAAATCACTTCCATGACAGCCTCTCAGCGGGGAGAAATTCATGGCCAGAATTAGTCATACTGTACTGCCGTCCTCAGGGGTGAACCGGTGCATACGTGGGTCATCGCAGGCAGAATTGAGTCTGAGGAGTTTATGTTTAAGGATTTAATTTGTCTCCATAAGTTGTTTTTCCTATATATCCACGTTATCCCTAAGAGGGCAACAAATATGAAATCCATGCACAATGCTATATTCTCCTCATAGTGTTAAATATAACACAGCTAAAGGTCATTATTCATTCTATATATAGGTTTCCACTGGCACATAAACACAAAGTACTTGTCTTGAAAAAAAAAAAAAGGATTTTGACTAACATATAAAAGGTCAATTTGACCACAAGAGTGACCACTCTAAAAAGATGTAAAGTGATACAAATGCTCAGAATACTTTAATGAGGTGTTCAAATGTGCTTTAACTAAAATAGCTCTACTCAGGTCTGATGCAAGATATTCCATATTGACTCTTTTGGAAATCACACGTCTTTTCACAAGTGATGAAGCTGGATGCACACCAAGGAAATGATGCTTCAGTTTGGCAAGTGCTAGCTGGTGGTTTTACTTGACGGTGGGAAATCGTCTGTCAATGTACCTTCTGTATCTCCTAGATTTGCACCAAGAGGAGATATAATGATGTGTTCAGGGGGATTTAGTGGCGTTTAGCGGTGAGGACTGTAGATTTCAACAAGCTGAAACGTCTCCCTGTTAAAATTACATCAGTGTTCATTGTTCAGGAGGATTTAAACGTGAGCCGAGTTATCTGCAGAGTTCTTTTCCTCTACAAAACAAATAGACCAGGTGATTAAAACCAGTAAAACACTGAGTAAAGCAGTTTCAGGTTAAAATAATCAGTGTTTCTGCTGCGCTGTTTGGTACATCCCAGATGGGCTGCTAGCCCTGCACCCGTTAAGGTGTGCTCACCTATTTTTTCTGATCCAGACATTCAGGAGGTTTTTACCAGAAGCCAAATTATCTGCAGAGGTCTCCTCCTCTCTTAAACAAACAGACCCTGTGAATTTAACAGTAAAAACACTTGAGTATGCCGTTTCACATTACAAATCCTCAAATTTCTGCGACTCTCTTTGGCATGTCTGGCCATGAGTCCAGCATCTGCTAATGTGTGCTCACCTTTTTTCTCTGATGACTGAATATCCAGACGTCTCGGGGGGTTTTACCCGGAGCCATATTATCCACAGAGGTCTCTTCCTCAGTCACAAAAACAAAATGAATGCAGTGACTTAAATTCAGTGTTTTAGAGAGGCCTCTAACTATGGTAGCCACTGCAAAAATGCTAGTGGCCCTATGGCCCTATGTAGAGCCGATGTTTGGTTTGTCTATTCTGGGCCACTGTAGAAACATGGCGAGGTAACATGGTGATCTACTCAGATGAGGACCTGCTGCCTAAGTAGATATAAACAGCTCATGGTAAGTTTAAGGTACACACCACAATTGTCACTGTCGGATACTTATACATTAAAGAAAACATACTTAGTATATTATGTTCCATTTCTGCCAGTATAACCTCTAAATCCTACACACTAGAACTTTAAAGAGAAGTGAGGCATACATACATGTTACTGTAAGGTATGGAACGAAGAAAAACTCCAAAGTTATGCAAAAGGTTGTTTGAATCTGCAGGGTTAAAAAAAGAAGGAAAGAAGAAGGAAAAATGGGGATTGCTTTGAGGATTTCTTTACATTCTTTGTATGCTAAGCAAGTCAAATGAGGCAACGATGATGAGGCTCACTGGAGCTTCAAAGCCCTCCAATAGTGGAAAAAAACCCAAATCCTCTTGTTTGTGTACATCACTGCCTGTCGCAGTTCCAATTTTCCACACTGCATTTACTCAATCTTCGTCTCTCTCGCTCGTAGTATGTTTTGGCAGAGGGTAACCTTAAGGTCATGGGAGCATGGAGGTGTGTGTGCGTGCATACACAGTGTGTGTGTGTGTGGTAAGGTGGAGTTTAGGGATTAGAGGTTGGTTTCATCGTGTCATCATGGTCTTGGGGTTTGTGGTCGGAGCCTGAAGGGTCAGGGTGGAGTGTGACTGTGTCTAGAGATGATCCTAGCTGGGAATTCTGTGGTCTGCTGGTGGTTTTCCCCCAGGGTGGATAAAAATATGGTCACTACACCGCACACATAAAGACACACAAAGACACACACAGACACAAACAAATGCACGCAAGACCACATAAAGATGGACGGATGAATGGGTGGACAAACACATTGATAGACAGATTGTAAAAGTTAACGCAGCTACATCAGGTTTGATGTAGCTGGCTGTACGATGACAACGCCTACTGTTTTAACTGTTAAATTCCCTATTCAGTAGGCGCTGTCATCGCCCACTGACTAGCAGGCGTTGTCACTGACGTACATCTGGCGACGCCAGAACACAAGAATAAAACATCATCAGTGTGCATCATCCATCTACGCTGCTTTAGTAGTAAAACAAAAATGAAAACAAACATGAATCAAGCCCTCACTATAATGACATTTATTTGTGTCAAATAAAGCCTGAGGAAGAGGAGGAGGAGAACGTGGACGCGGTCATGGCTGGGGAAAGAGGCCAATTTGGCATGCCAATTTTGCAACAAGAGCTCAAACGATTTATTTATTGGCATCTACGATCATTTAGCATTCACTAGCCAGTGTTGCACTGATCAGGGCAGAATTTTATGCTGCGTTTCTATTGGTTGGTTAGTATGCGTAGGTCGTAACAGCAGTGACGCAGTGATATGTTAATCCCAAATTTCTGACACCGTCAGGATTTAATCTCAGGATGTCTTTGATGGCAAGACTGTGACAACGGCCGTCTTTGAACATCTCTCAGTGTGAGATGTAGTACCACCGTTTTAGAGCCACGACCAAACATATCACCACATTTCTTTCACAATGGTCTTTTGTCTGGGACAACCAAAATTCACACAGTATATTACGGGCTTAAGATAGATAGTTAGAGAGGTAGGTAGGTAGGCAGGCAGGCAGACATGCCAGTCGCAGAAACAACCCATAACCTCCTTCTTTTTCTTGGCCTCCTTTTCCAATTTTCCTCTTTTTAACCTCTACTCTTCACCGTCTCTCATGCTTGCCCCCCCCCCCCCCCCTTCTTCCATCTTTCTTTCCATCATTTACTTACCAGGCAGGCATTTCTTGCCTCACCTTACCCGGAGCACTGCTGTGCTCGGCTCTGTTAAGACCTGGCCTTGTGCAGCTGTGCTGCCGCGGTGATGCAGTGAGAGAGGAATGCAGAACTTCAAAGTATAACACGAGTGGAGACAAAGAATGGCAGTGTTCAAGGAAGGATGAGAATATGTGATCTCATAAAACAGCACACAAACACATTGGTCCATTTATGCAAGGTTAGGCTGCAGAGGATGACGAGGAGGACTTGCCTCACATGTCCCCTGCCTGCTTTGTGAGAATCAGAAGAGGAAAAGGCGGTTATACACGTGATGTTGTTCCCCAGAGGGAGAGCACACTGTAACTCTGCACATCTCGTTTGGCCACGCTTAAATGACTGTTAAAACATACAGTGGGGAGAGCGATGCAGAGAGGTCGATGTGTATGATATGGCTGAGGACTTTGGTTTTTAGTAGGCCATGGAGAGAGGCTTTCTGGAGAAGAGTTTTGAAATTCCATAACCCTTGTAACTGCAAAAGACAGAGGTCGGAGCCGCTGAGAAAAGAGAGAAATGAAAAGAGGCAAAGAGAGAAATGTAGCGAGATTCCAAGAGAGCGGAAAGAATCCTCAGACTGCTTGCTAACAGTTTGAGGGGCTAATGGCTTTCAGATGTGCGCGACGTCTTTTGTATTTTCAAAGGAGCATAAAACATTCCCTCTCAGAGGAATCCAAACAACGGCTGGAATTCACAGACTGAAAACTCACAACAGTGGTTAGGACCGAATGTTTATCTCATGTTCCCTCGTGTTACAAGTATTATGTGTTTTACATCCACAGACAGGGCTCTTATTCTAAAATCAGATTTCATTTTTGGGTTTTCCACTTTTCTATAATGTTGATGTTTCTCTGGGAGTGCTGTAATGTGTGCGAATGGCTGGGCGGGGGTGGTGTTTTCCCTACTTCCCGTTCAAACTTTGGGGGAGCTGAGACTTGGACGAGGTGAGGTAATTTTTCGCTCCAACTGTAAAGTCGACTGCAGAGCGTGGGGGGTTGGGGGGCACTCTCAGTCACATGTATGTTATGGCTGCTCTGTGATGGACAAGGACTCCATTTATCAGACTGTCTATAACACTATTATATTGTCATTTCAGCCAGTAACATGTACAGTAAAAAATGAGAGGGTCGATACCACTCTTGTATCTGTCCAATATGCATATGGCTTAGCTTAGCTCAACAAGACTGGAAACAGGAAAAACCTTGTTGCTCCATCCAAAAGTAACAAAATCCACCTACCAGCACAAACCAACAGGTTACATGTCATTTGTTTAAACCATACAAAAACCTAAATATGAAAACTGACAATTTGCCGCTTCATGTGCTAGAATATTCTTGGCGTTACCAGCAGACTTCCTGGTATTTCTGCTGGTTTCCAGACAACTAGCAACTGACAACTGAAAAATAACCTCACGTCGTCCAAGTCAGAGCTCCCCCCTGGCCCCATTTGGGACTGTCTATTACACTGTTTGGGAGACTTGAGTCTTAGAAGCTCTCATAGAAAAATGCTGCATATCGGGGATGCCTTGCTCTTTTATGCTGTTGAGGTGGTTAACCATCCATCCATTTTCAACCAGGGCTTAGCAAAGTGCTCCAGACGTCCCTCTCCACAGCAATGCTCTCAAGCTCCTCCTGGGGTATCCTGAGGCGTTGCCAGACTAGATGAGGTATATAATCTCTGCAGTGTGTTCTTGGTCTACCCCAGGGCCTCCTATCATTTGTATGTGCCTGAAAAACCTACAACAGAAGGCGCCCAGGAGGCATCCTGATCAGATGCCCAAACGACCTGGATTGGCCCCTTTCGACATCAAGAAGCAGCAGCTCTACTCCAAGCTCCCTCCAGATGTCTGAGCTCATCACCCTATCTCCAAGGCTGAGCCGAGCAACCCCACCCTGCTTTCATCTGCGATCTCATTCTGTCAGTCTCGGCCAAAAGCTCATGACCTTACGTGAGGGTTTGGACTTTGATTGACGGCTACTTGAGAGCTTTGCCTGTCACCTCAGCTCTCTCTTTACCATGACTGCCCAGTGCAACACCCGCATCACGGCTGGTGCTACAAGACCCTGAGACACGTGAGCTTATTTGCATGGGACAGTAAATCACTCAGCTCAGACATCCAGTGAGAGCTTGTATTAGAGCAGCTGCTCTTTTGCATCGAAAGGGGCCAGTTGAGTCGGTTCGGGCGTCTGATCAGGATGCCTCCTGGAGCATCTCAGGCACATTGAACTGGTAGGAGGCCTCAGGCCAGACCCAGAACATACTGGAGGGATTACATATCTTGTCTGGCATGGCAACACCTTGGGGTACACCAGGAGGAGCTGGAAAGCGTTTCTGGGGAAAAAGAGGTCTGGAGTGCTTTGCTCAGCCTGCTGCCCCCACGACCTGGTCTCAGACAAGCTGACGACAATGGATGGATGGACGGAGTAAATCACTCCAAACCCAGTGTGCACATAACAAACTAACCAGTCAATAGTCATGTTTTTAGTCTGTTTCCTGCAAACCAAAATACTTTTAATAAAGCATGAATCTTACTTTTGCATCGCTTGTTGAAGTATGTTTTTGATTGTAGAGTTGGCTCATTGTTGCCACTTGTGGCCACTGGGGGGAAAAAAACCACCCACTACAACTGCAGTTCTTACCAAATGGTAGGCCTACCCATGTTTTTTCCCCTCTTGTGGCCTCAGGTGACACTACTGACCCCAATAGTTGGCACACAACTATAGAGCAAAAAAAGAGGCAGCACTAGAAAACTTTCCTAGACAAGTGACACAAAGGTGAGATATTTGCCTTGTGTTTTCACACATCACTATCTGGTTGGTTTAGCAAATGCATGTGTGGTTAATAATAATATATGGGTAATATATCAGTAAAAGCTACATTAATATGCTTTTTTTATGGGCGTTAGTGGGGTTGTCTCCTCCAAGGTTCAAATAGAAAATAGAGAACACATCCATAGCTTTATTAAAGTGACAGAGATGAAAGTGATATCTATCTTATCTCACCCTCCACTGGAAAGTGAACAAGGACATTTCTAAAATGTTGAGCTGTTCCCTTTACCAGATAGAAACTGACAGAAGACCAGATAGATGGAGAGTCACTGACAGACATGTCGGTTTTATTAGGAATCCAGTTAGGCATCGATACTCTAGATAACTGTTGTAGTGAGGACAAACAGTCCCATATTAGCCCTGTATTAGACCTGATATGATACCTGTGACTGTACTGGCATCACACCAGGACAGTGTATAACCTACTTTCCTGTAAATTCCACTAAGCTCTGTATATGTGCTCTTAAAAAAAAACCTAAAAGAATTTCCCCAAGTTGTAGCCTCTAGCGAGTCTGATGCAGTCCATACTGAGGTGTGGTCCTCTTAAAATGACTTATGCCACAGAGTTTAAAAGGAAAAGGGTGAAAAATGAAGCCTAATGCTCCTTCTCCCCCTCTCATTGACTCGTGGAAGATGGGGGGATGGGCTGTAGCGCTGAAGGAAATGGCGTCTGGATTTTGAAACAATCTGTCAAGCAGAACCTGAATATAACAACTTTGATATACCCCCCTCCTCTTAAAATGTTTGCACTTTAGCCTGCCATAAACTTGTCATCTCCATTCCAGTGGAGCTGTAATTTGCCCAGTGCAAAACTACATATATACCTGTATGGACTAAAATTTACTGAAGTCTCAGATTTTAAAAGACTTGAATTTATGTTGACATTTCAAAAGGCAAGATTTACTTAAGGATTACTTACTGAAGGATTCTGTATCCACAAGAACTGGAGATAAACCTTAAACACAATTACCATTAAATATCCTCAAACCATGACGTTATTTTGTGATGAAATATTGTAATTCAACTTTTTAGTGCTGTGAATTTTACCTCCATGTAACTCATGTACTCCCTAAGTGCTGATTTCCTATATTTTCCAGAATGCCTTTTGACGATACCCATAACCCAGAACATGACCCAGTTATCACTATGTGTAAGAACACATAGTGATAACATCAATGATAATAATAATAATAATAATACTAATAGTTATTATTATTATTATTATTATTATTATTATTATTATTATTATTATTAGTAGTAAGATTAAAATTTACAGTTGTGAAAAAATGAGTCATGCCCTGCTGTTAGAACCGTAAAGTGGATGTTTAGTTGTTGAGATGTGTTACCATAATGGAACAGAAGTGCAACTTCTTGGTGGATTGTAGTAGTGTCCAAATTGTTAACACAAACAGATGTTTTCTGGACATGTTCTCAGGTGTTTCTTATTTACTTTTATAGACACACCTGACCTGCACCCCCTGAACTTACATTTGATCATAAGTTTAACTTATTGTAACTACATTTTTCTCACCAAACTAGCTGAGGAAGAAGTATTCAGATACTTGACGTAAAGGTTCTGTACATGATATTCAGAGCATCAGCACAGCATAGTATATTTCTACGTAAAGATATAGTGATCCCAGGTTCTCTGTATGCTCAGACAATGATTCCTATGATATCTTGCAGATCAGCATCCCACAAATGACACTACATTCTCAAATTGAAGTTACATACGTAAAGTGACAAAGATTATGTTTAGGAAAAGAAACATAATGACAACGTTTCACACAGTTCAGAACACCTGCCTCCTGGGAGAAAGTCCTGTGCTTTGTGACCCATCCACCACCTACCTCATGGCAAAGATTATTGCCTTCTCTACAGCTGTCAGTGCATTGATCATGTGATCACAACCCTCCCATATAAGTGGGTTATACACAAATAACTGTCTTGAGATTACATGGGATATATAAAAATTTTGGTGCATAACTTTTCATAGATATACATAGAAACAGTGCTGATATTGTGATGGCATCTGCACAGAGGCATAGCGCCCACTATCCAAAACTTGTTAAGACATGGAGGTCCCAAAAGATGAGTTAGTTATTTTCGTTTGCAAGTAGATTAAAAACACAGCAGTACAAATTCGTAAGGGTCTCTTGTTTGTTAGCTTTTGATCTATAAAAATGCGTTATATTTTGTATCATTGATCACATATTATATAGTTGATGAGAACATTTTGTATGGAAACCTATGTGACTGGTACCTTCAGCTGTTAAATAAGTGTAGTGAAATAAAAGTACAATGTTTCCCTCTGACATGTCATGGAGTAGAAGTACGAAGTTGCATGAACTGAAAATACTCATTTTGTACAAGTATCTCAAAATTTTACTCAAATGTAGTACTTCATTGGATGTAGTTAGTAATTTTCCAACCTTGTGGATTTACAGACAATGGAGCATGTAGTAATGCAATCTACAAACAGAATCTCTTCATTTTGATAGATTTACAGATAAAACAGATGTTGCAGTGACATTAGACCTTCAGCACTATCAAAGCTGGAACTGCCAGCTCTTGGAAGTCCGCAAAAGGTCTGCAACCCAAAATGAAAACACTCCATCAAAGTAAAATTTGAGTCTAAACACATCACCCGTACGATAAGTTCAGGAAATATTGTCCAATTTCCTCCATCTGGATACTGGACGTCTCCCATTGCGAACACTTCTCCATCTCTGTCAGCTAAGAATAAATGTTTACCCATAAATGTTTGCTCGCCGTCTGCAGAACAGGTGAAGATAGCGGCGGGGAATCTGATCATCAAAGCCAAAGGATTTAACATAATATGATTTCCTTCAAGCAGTCTGAACCATGTTCTCATTTTTAGTATCAATAAAACCCCACTAAGCCAATAATTTATAATCAGGCCCAATAACATTTAAAGTCCTGCTTCGCCTCATGTTGCCAGAGCACAAAAAAACACCGCCAGGCATCTGCACATCCACTTTTGGGTGTTTGTATATCAGCTTGTGCATGTGTTTATGCACATGCATGAGGTACAAGTGTGTCCTTGTGTTGTCAGTGTGTGGGGTAGGAAAAAAGCCACAAAAAGACTTTTATGAGTGTGAAACTCTAGTAAAGCAGGTGTACTTGGGACAAATGGGAGAACAGGACGTCCAGCTAGCAGCCAGCCCGCTGCTTGCTCCGCTCTGCTGCCCAACACCGTGATCATTAGAGGTTTGGGCAACAGATGCGAAGATACTTGGAACATCCTCTTAAGGTACCTGCCTATCAGCATTCTTTCCACCTTTCATCCTTCCCTCCAGTCCTATGTCTCACGCTCGCTTCTTGTACGTCTGCAGCTGTTTTTTCCCGGGGATTCACAGAGGCGACGACGAAAGCAGAGGAGGGGCCGATCTGTAATGTGAAAGAAGAGACAACAAAAACAAGAGGGAAAGAGGAAGTGATGAAAAAATATGTCAAAAGATGGATTCTTTGAAGAGATCGTCACTCTCTATAAAACAAAATCATAATCTGTGCGTGCTCCAATACAACAAATCACGAAAATGCCTTTCTTATCCACCTCATGGGAAACTGAAGTCATGTCCCTCTATCAACACAAACAGATCCTGTTGTTCCCTGCGACTGTCTGTGACACATTTGTTTAGGGTCAAACCTCTATTGCTGTTTGACACGCATATGCTCTGAGGCCTATTAAAGCTGTGTATCAATGGACCACCCAAGAGTTTTACACAAACCAAAAAAGAGGAGGGGGCAGGAGGGGTTTTAGTCTAGAAACACAGAGCAGAGCATACGGTGTGACAAGAGGAAAGATCTAAAGAGATGATGAGTCAATTTTCACGCACTGAGCTGCTAATATATACAAATGGTCAACACTTGCATGCACACACACATTTACACAAGGCTGCATGGTCACTTACCCTTGTGGTTTTTCTGAGGGTCAGTTTGGGTTGAAAGTATCAGGTGGCCAGCTGTGTTTGCTACATCACGATACTGCCACCCGTTTCTGTTTCTCTTTCCCTCCCTCACTCATTATTTTTAAGCTCATTTGTCTAATTTAGTCAGTCTAAGTCACAGTAATTTTGTTGCACCAAAAGACAAATGCACTCATCGACAGCCACGTTTACTAAAATGCCTTGTCAGTTTTCATGCTTCTTTCTTCATTCTGATTGTTAACAGTCCTATTTTAGTTTTGCTTCCCCTGGAAAAATACAGAGTAGGTTTTGCTAATTACTGTGATTACATGTGATGTTTTAAAGAAACAATTTGATTATTTGGGAACGACATGTATTCACTTTTTTTAACAAGAGTTTGGCAAGAGGATCAAGACCTGTCTCAGTATGACAGCCAGGAGACAATTAGCTTAGGTTAGCAGGAAAAATGGCTGGCTCTGTTCAAAGGTTAACAAACTCGGCCTAGCCAGACACTTGGTATTACTCAAGTGGAAGTCTCCAATACTCCCTTAGACTGCTAATCTGTGGTCTAACTCTAATATCCGACATTTTTGCGGGTCTGTGAATGTGGCACAGCTGACTGTCAGTTGTGAGATGGATAATTGATCTGTTGATACATTCACAGCTGATCAGATCGCTCCATGAGAGGAGGTATTTGCAGATTTTTGTAAGTGAAAGAGAGTTTTAGGCCCAGCAGAATGAACGGTTTAGTCTCATGTTTATGCGCTTGACGTTCTGCTGCGCATTTCTGCTGCTACTGTGCTGTAAATAACCCAGCGGTGTTTTAATACTGCTCTTGATAAACAGTCCAGCTCCATGGCGGGACGTTATTGGGAAACACTGACTGATGACAAAATCCAACGTCTTCCAAACTTCATCTTAACAAGATTTAGTCATAAGGTAAAGGGAACAAAACCCATCGTCTGCAAAACATCATAATGCTAATGTCCACGCAACATGAAACTCTAACCTCGATAAACTTTTGAAATATCCCCAACACAGTTTTCATTTACACTAGAATTTAATGTTTGTCCAGCGTCTGTCTGACATCATATTGGCATATCTGCCAGCTGGGAATATTTCTTGGCCTGCTTGCAGTCTTTATGCAAGGTTAACGGTCTCCTGGCTGTAGATCCATGTGTAATAGACAGAAATAAAACTAGCGTGGATCTTTTCTCAGCAAGAAAGCGTATTTTTCCCAAAATTTCCCAAAACTATTCCTTTAAGACTGTTTTCTGTAGTTTTGTCAACAAGGAACCATATCATTTGGACATTTCTTTCTATTTTCTTCAGATATTAAAATAAAACTTACAATGCCAAAGTCTGACTGGATTTCTGCTGCCAAAGCCTGACTAATGAGCCAAGTGAGAATTTTTAAGTGTGCACTTGGTCAAAGAGAAACCTCAGATTGGGGAAGTAGCGTGACACTACAGGAATGCATTACAGCATTTTCATTGGCAATAATAAATTATACATAAACAACATTTACACATTACAAGAAAAAAGGGGCGTTCCAGTCATGGTGGGCAAGAAGATTGTGGTTTTTTATGAGTTGTCATTTTGGTTTGAGAGGATCTGAGTGAGTGAGGTGGTGTGGAGAGGATTCAGCACTGGATAAACTGCCAGAAAGGAGACAAGGTGTTATGAAATGGGATCAGATTGTCCTTTGGGGTTTCTGTGTGCTTTTCAAGGTTTGAGTGGTCTGTTAGCAGATTTAGCCAATCGTTGATAGATAATTTTGTTCTGTCTGTCCAGCTGAGTAATGTGGTTTTCTTGGCTACAGGTAATGCTTAAGTTGGGAGATGTGAGATTATAAGAGAGGAGAGAACGCCCATAAAAGCAGATGATGACAGATGATTTTCTTGGAGAAGTCGATAAACACAGAGTTCCCACAGTCTTGGAAAACCTGGAGAGGTCATGGAATTTCACAAGCATGTTTTCCAAGCCTGGGAAAGTCATCAAATTTGAAAAAAATCATTGAAAGTTTTGGAAAAGTTATGGAATTTTGTTGTGTATAATGAAACTGTTGCAGTAATCAGCAGAGATTGACCTTCCATGTGTAACAATGGCAAATTTATTTTCTGTAGCTGTCAACGTGATGTTATATACGCCGATTTGTGACATTTTGTTTACCGTCACGCATGTTTTTTTTAATTTTCCCCCTGCATTCCTTCTATCCCTTCATGTATACCAGCTAGCTGAAATTATGTTTGAATAAAGTTTGAATCTGATATGTTTGAAAACTGCTGGGCAAGTGGGGCAAGAAAAAAATATTAGAAACTTCCTTTAGAAGTTATGGAAAAGTTTTAATGAAAATTAGTCGGAACCCTATAAACACAACACAGCACAACTCACTCACTCAGTTGTATACATGATGTTAGAAAAAGTCGCATTATTGTGTTAGTCCAACTAATACTGGTCCAACTAATACTGGACTCAAGGTCTCACTAATATACCTAGATAATGTAGTTGAAGGTCAGTTTACTTTTTTTCATGTATATGTCTCAACCGGACCTGAATCGGCCCAGGTGTTCTGTGCATGCTCCAAGGTCTTTGCGCTGGGCTTTTGAAAGTTGAACAGCGTATCCATAAAAACATGCATGCTTGTATACTGGGACAAGGACAGGAGTCCAATTAATGCCCTAATTGAGCTTTACCTGTAGCTCCACATAACTGTGCATGTAAATGTACTCACTCACTCACACTCCACCAGAAGTCTCTCACACTCAGTCAACATGTGTTTGCCTGGCACTGACAAGTGCGATCCTGCTCAGCTGGGCTCTGGCTGCTTGTCACCCCACTGGAGCTCCCACACGGGGCCCTTTGAAGTGTCGAAGGCCCCCCACATGGAGAAAGCAGCATTGTAGGTGTACGAGCAGCAGACAGAGGCCTGGGGGTGGAAGGGAGGTTTGTCTGGATGAAAGGCGGTGCTGTAGCAGTCCAGCTGTTTGCTCTGCCAGCCCAACACCGAGGAAAAAGACACAGGATCTGGAAGAGTCAATATTTGTTGCTTTGAGTGTCTGGTTGAGTCGGTGATAGACTCAGTGAACTCTTGAGAGAGCTTGTGAGGCCGCTGAGCTGCCAGTTCATCATATTTGTGGTTCTTTGAATTCTTCCTGTTCCAGAGCTGTGAAAAATACTTCTAAAATGATCCTTAACACAGAGTAAACTTGGCCATCAATTTTCCAAGACTTCCTGTAATGTTACTTGGAAGTGAAAAGAGCCGAGATGTGACTGTGGAGGTGTGTGGTCTCACGCAGGAAGTGTGTCTAAGCCTTTCTATAACATGGTCTCTCGCATCTGGTACTAGTTGAAAGCTGGTGGTTTGAATGTGCTCTGCGTAGTTTAAAAGTCTTCGCCGCTGCGCTGCGTCAGTGTACAGTTTGACTTGATTAGCATACTTCACTCTGTTTTGCCTCTCCAAATAAAATAAAGACTCCACATGTGTGCAGAGATACTGTAGAGCACTGTAGCAGGCAGTGAACGTCAACAGCAGTCACCTTTAGATTTTCAAACAAGATTAGTCACTCCAGACAGAAACAACTAAGTGCAAAAAAGAGTATCACTACCCTGAGCCTCTTTCTCCACTTCCTAAGCCTGCATGTATTCATGGTAAGCACACACACCGAGGTGTATGTGTGGAGGAGGAAAGCTTATAGGCAAGATTGGAGGAGGTGTGTGACTTCAATTTAGGGCCCATATTGGCATAGAAATGGGGCTTTATTAAATTATGTTAAGGTTACGGTTTGAAATGACCTGGTACAGCCATGTGTAGATTGTGTGTGTGTGCGTGTGCGTGTGCGTGTGCGTGTGCGTGTGTGTGTGTGTGTGTGTGTGAACACCATAATCGTAGGACTAGCCTGAGGAATGTAGTCAGCTCTGTCAGCTCTCTCTCCAGCCCGTCCATCTTCATTATGGCCGTTCCCACATACTGGTCATGTTATTTACAGCTACGGGCCCCAACTCTGGTGATATAGGGCAAATTCCTGACCGGGATCAGTCAAGTTTCATACACACAGCGGGGGTCAGGAGCCAACAAGAGAGGAGGGATGGAGAAAGGGAAGGGGAAAGTAGATAAGGAGATAAGAAGCTGGAATTGGTGCACACAAAGGAAAGGAAGACGTAGCTTAGATTTGGATTTGGAATTACATGTAGTAGGATTTATCTTAAAGCTACATTTGGTAACTTTGATGAAAACATTCATTTGACCTTTTTGTTGTAACTATCACTATATTCTCAAAGAAGTACATGAGACAGACAGTTTATGAAAAAAATCATGTCCCTCATTCTCTTCATACTCCTTGGCTTTTGCTAGTAGCCAACCACAGTGTACTGAAAACAACTAATAAGAGCTGAGTAGTCTCTAATGCAACTGTCAACCATGTCAATCATTGCTTGTGAACTGTGTCAAGCCATGGATTTACTAAGAGACCTGGATATAGCATTTGTAGTGGGGACCCATTCATTGTTGTTAAGGTTGCGTAGTGGCGAATGACTTACTGAGAAGAGAAATTCTGAAATTTGACTATAAGATGCACTACATGAAATAGACTAGGCATATATATATATATATATATATATATATATATATATATACATATACATATACATACATAGAGAGAGAGAGATCAATAGATCTATTTGCCGGATAGAGATAATATAGACAGACAGACAGATAGATATTACAGATTATCTATCTCATTTAGTGCTATGTGAATGTAGAGATAGTTTCAGCAAAAAAATAAAAAATAAATAAATATAGAAGTTACCCACTACAGCTGGAACTGGTTTATGTAGGGAGTTTTTGAACAGTTTTTTTGGACAAATCAAAGATGCTATTGAGGAAGAAAGAGCAAAGACTGAGATTAACAGAATGAGACAGAACAGGGGAAAACCACCCAGAGCAAGAGTCATTTCCAAGGCCAGGGGTTTTCTCTAAGAGGTGTGAGGTTTTACAGTGTTTAAACTCTCCTAAGTCTTGTTGACACAAGACCTCAGACGAGATCGCAGGCCAGCCCATGAAAAAACAGCCAGTCGAGCACCTCCGCTGTGTGTTGGCGGTGATCAGATTGAAATGTAACATATGCCATTCATGTATGCAGTTGGCTGTTATCCTAGATGTCTTTCAGTTGACTACATTTTCACCATAGGAAGCAATTTCAAACCCCATTCAAGGTACACATTTACAGATTAACACATGTAGCTAGTTTTATACCAAACAGATGGTTAATCATACAAATAGATTAACACCATTCTTTAGCATGTACAGAAAGTGGCCCTGCCCTGCTGCTAACGTAGAGCGGGGCTATGGAAACAATGTAATAGGTCTGTAATTGCTACAACACATTCCTGGCTGCCATGCTGATGCTAGATAAGAGTGGTGTAGCGGAGTGGCCATTCTTATCATTGTAAGTGGTCAGCGCAGCATGTTGTGAAAACAACAGTCATTATCTGCTTGAACAAAGGCTGGGCTTGTAACACGTGAGATAATGTAAAAGACTTGGTATGTAATGGCCTCAAACCACTTCAAAACCAAAAGGGCAAATAAGTGGGGTGGTGGAGAGAGGAATCAAAGCGGCAGTTGGTGGTGAGAGGCAAAGATGTGAGGATGATGAAAACACATAATGCTAATAAGGTGATGATAAAGTTGCTTATTATTTACGTGATAATGATAAGGGTAGGGTATAGTAAGTGTTCGCAGTCTGCAGGTGGTAGATTCTGTCACAACTTTTCCTAACATGATTAGAGTTGAGGAACAGCAGTGGTGGGCTACAATGTTTTTCCACTGGCCTCCAAAATATCCACCACTCTTCAATCATCCTCCTCATGCCTCATCACCACCCAAAGCCAGTCTATCCGCCTGTCAACCTCATAGAAGTTTTTTCTTTCTTGATCGGGAAGGAAGTCAGCCAAATATGATGCAGTTGGACAGACCTTAATGGTGGTATGATAATGATAATGATTACTGAAATGATGATGAAAGATGTGTTGCTGTGAGTAATTCGATGATGTCACTGGAAGACAATGAGAAGCTGAGGTGGAGAGAGGCAGCTGTGCGCGTCCCGACCTGTAAAGTGAAGGGATGCAACGTTTAGGGCAGCTGGGATGATAGTGGACTCACGAGACAGAGCGGCAGGAACCACAGAGTTTATTAAAGGGAGGATCTGGGACAGTCCTTTAGATATTTATCCAGACACTAATGTAATTAGTATGAGGTCTTGTCTACTGTTGAAGGACATGTTACAGAATGGCTGGGTAAAAAAGGTAAAGGTTGTTGGGAGAGCAGGGGAAGTTTTCTTTGGATGAGGGCACAATTTTTATTTTCAACTACAACAAACCCAGGCTCATCTGGGAAATACAGCTAAAGGGAACAATGTGTGCGAATGTACCATGGCAAGCAGTGATGGTTTCCATTTAGATTGGGAGCCTTAGTTCTCTCGATTCCAGATTCCAGAGAGTTTTTCTTGTTTCCAAATATTAGCTTGATTGCCCTCACCAATATGAACAACACATGAGCGCACAACAATTGTTAAAGGATAAGGCTGGCAATATATTCTATATTTACTTACTAACAACAAATCCCATGAGAAGACCAACGCCAAAAGTGAACTCATCCTACTAACAAGTATTTCCTGTGTAGCCAAAGCCTCATACGGCTTATACCATTGTCTCAAACTGTTAACCAGAAACAATTCAAAACGCATCAATGAGCCACATCTTGGCTCTGAGTGACATGTTTGTTCATCACGATGACAGGCACCGTGGAATATTTTGACTAAATGGCACATGCACCACTTTGCTGACAAAAATGCTCAATAGTTTGTATTAATCCACACCTGAAAATAGTCCCCAACAAATTCACAATTTACTTATGTTGAGCTATGCTTGCTAAAAGCTACAGTGCCTGGCTGTTAAGAAAATCATTGAGACTTCTTTGGCAGTGAAATTACATATCTGTGATCAATTTTTAAAGATTTACATCTTCAGTAGAAACAAATTGGTTTGTGCCTGAATGTCCCAGACGCAGTCGACCCATTCTTAAGTTCAATTCATCCGTCACTGATGTTTGGTTAATGGCCCTTTGCTTTGATACCAATGCACTGAGGCACCTTTTAGCATCCTAATGAGATACAACAGCTGTGTCATTTTGAAACGTCCAGTTACTGACGTTGTATATAGTCAACACAGGGAGGTTGTCGGTGAGGATGGGTGGGTTAAACACGGGACTTTCACCCAGTAACTGCTGTTTGTGTTCAGTGGGGAACAAAAATCAGCGTTGAATCAGTGTTTGACGCGTTGGGAGTGAGAATATGTTGACATGGTAGGGTAGTCCCATAGACTGCATAAACAATGGACGTAGTAACCATAACATTACCAAATGGTTGCAGCCTGTCACTCAAGTAGCCCTGCCTTTAAATATGTGTAACTTTGGGCCTTAATAAGGTAGAAGGTAGAAGAAGGTAGAAGGTACATTGATTAGTCTTGAATAGAAATAATTAGAAATTACAATGTTGCTGCTGATAGCATATGATTCCTGCTGTGCGTTTTTTGAATTTGCATTAGTCTTGAAAACTGTTTTTTTGTACAAGGCTGTAAACATTTCTGCTGTAACAATTGGCATTTTGGGGTATACTCAGCCTCAAATGACCACTGGATGAATAGCAATTTTTGGCATTTCTGCATTGGCTTCATTTTTCAGTCTTGTGGATTGCCTTTTTGGGTAGTCCAAAAGAAATAATAGAATGACAAATGCATTGTTAGATTTCATGGGTTTGTAGACAACAAGAAAATTACATAAAAACACCAGAGCAGAGACCGTTGAATTAAAACGATTTGAATAAGTGGACAATCTAGTTGAATTATCTCCAGTCAGGGACATTCCTTCACTTCATACAGCTGTACACCCTTATTGCCTTTCATAGAGGTCTCTGCTTTTGACCCCATTTATCATCCCTACTGTCTAATAAAGTCTTTGAGGACGTCAAAATGACAGCGTCTGACTCACTCTGTTATGGAAACTACAAATGTTATGTTCTCAATCTGTCAATCATGGCTTTTCCCCATTATGAGTTTGGGTTTTTCTACATCAGTCTTCCACTGAAAGATGGGAAGATGATATTTGTGTGAATAATATGTCCTTGAAATACACAGAATTTAAGAATTTTACAAGAAAACCAGGTTAGAACTGAGCAACTGAGGAAGTAGGACAAAATTTATTGCTGAGGAATGCCACGAAACAGTCCCATACCTGTGACCTTTACCCTGAACAAAAGTAGCTGAACACCAGCTGGACATAATAGCAGGTCATTTGAGAGGTGTTCCGTTAGCTGGAAAAAGAGGTGATGGCCGATAGCAATGATATTTACTGCTGAGCTTCACCTGGTTTCTCTTTCCAGACGTTTTGAAGGCGTTGTGTTAAAGGCGAAGGTAAACGTTAAGCATGAAGGTTAACTGTTGTCTCCTCAGAGTCGTTAGCCAATATCCAAATATCATAAATACAAGCCTGGGTCAAGAAATATTTGTTTGAGGTCATATTTGTCACAAAGAAAATCACGTAAAAAAAACAAAAAAATAATAGAATCACAAGAAAAACATCTGAAATCATCATAAATCTACAGTCCTCTGGATTTGTTCAACTTGTCCTTTAAAACCTCACCCATCTGTGTTTTATGTTCAGGATATAAACAATACTAAGGATTTGAAAATGCAATACATGACTCAGGTTTGTTCATTTCTTTTGCCATTATTTTAATATAGTTATGTTTACAAGACATTTCCATTTCACTTCATGTTTTCCATCTTTTAAATATGGTCCAAATTACACAGAACATTCTGGATCAGGTTGAATGTTTCATGAACTGAAATAGTCTTTTGTTGTGTCGGGGTTTTGTTTTGCAGATTTAGGCTTGTTTTTCTCAACCACTAACTTTCCTATTGTTCATTGTTTCAGTGGTAGACATTGTTTCTTGTTATTCTGGCATGAAAGCACACCTGCCCACACAATTAAAATGAGCAATTTGACCTTTATATAGATTTCTGATTTAATTAAACTAAATTAAACTTGTATGCTGTGTTTCTTTGATTTTATACTGCTGCTATTTTTCTGTTTATAAGAATAATAACCACAGAAACGATGACGCAAGTTCTCAGCGTTGGTTTGTTCTTCTGGAGGTTATGTCTTATGACCTCAGGGTCTCTTAAATACTTCCAGAGTGAGACTGACCCCCAGCCCGACACAACTGATGACATAGCCTCCATCTGACTTGAAGTTTGCCTGTTAATTAAGGCTGTAAACAGGTGGGTGAGAGAGGCTTTGTAGCCGGCTTTATACTTGACTATCAAACTTCCTCACTTGAAGTTTAATGGTGTTTACCTCTTCAGGTTCCCTTGAAGAATGTACAAGCA
Source organism: Plectropomus leopardus (assembly GCF_008729295.1). NCBI lineage: Eukaryota > Metazoa > Chordata > Actinopteri > Perciformes > Serranidae > Plectropomus > Plectropomus leopardus. The sequence continues at coordinate 22,003,030 of NC_056465.1, forward strand.
CACAAACACACGTCTGTACACAGACACACAAATACACACAATGTTAGGAATACCCATACAGCTGCTGGTTGTTTTAGGTTAAGTGTTCTTGCTCCTTTATTGCCTCCACAGCAGAAATTCATTAACAAAAATACCCTCATGACTCTCTTGGCACGCATAATGCACCTGAAAATAATATTGCATATTGTGGAGTTACTAAGTGACCACTTTAGTGTTTTTTTCACCCGTTCATTATGTGGAAATGAATTTGAGGATGTGGTGTATTCTGTTAGCAGCAAAAGCCATAGCATTTCGTGATGACACTGAAGATCACACACGGATGGATTACTGAACGGGTCTACCGGGCACAGACCTAGGGGCCCAAAGAGTCAGGTCTTCACCTGCAAAAGAGATTTCACTCAAATTAAAACATACCCAGCAGGAATAAACTCAAAGAGACCACAATGAGATTCAAACAGACACATCATATTTACAAATGGGGAAACGAATACAAGGAGACACAAAATGACCAAAAAAGAAATAAAATGACCAAAAAGGCACAAATTAAAAGAAAACCTCACACTAACTATAAGGAGTCACAAAACAACCAAAAAAGACAGACAACAACCAAAACCTACCACAAAACAACCAAGAAGAGACACAAAATGACTACAAGGAGACACAAAACTACTAAAAAAGACACAAAATAACTATGACTACAACAAAAAAGATGTAAAATCATCACACAGTCTTTGTGTGTGTTTCCAGAGAGTTGGGGTCATTTACATATCTGTGTCCAGGGGCCCGTTGTCTCGTAATCTGTCCGTGATCACACATAATTATAGCATTTCTCATTTGGAGGAAAAAATTAACAGCCATTCCTATCTGGGTTTTTACTGTAAACCCCCAATGAGAGAATAGAGAAATTTAAACTTCTTAAGAAAATATGAGTGTGTTCACTTTTGGTGAAAGCTGATGCTTCATTTCACTGTGAGCTGCAGAGCATGTCATTATATATAAAGCCTGCAGGTTCGATGGCAATGTATGACAGTCTGACGGTGATGTCTTCCTCAATCACATGTTAGAGATCTAAAATTGTGACTCCCGTGTCATACATCTTTACATTGTGAGAGAACAGATGCTTGCTTTTATGTGTAATGTGCATCTGGAGAAAAAATAGTGTCGGACTGAGAAAAGTTTAAACGTTTTTTTCCTGTCCTAAAAATTCGGATGGAGCCAGTGTTTAGAGCCGCTACTTTATATACAGTTAGTGTAGACCAGTGGTTACCATCCATACACTGTAAACTGACTGTTAGACATCTGCAGATCCTGTAATATCTGGCGCCCTCGTCAGGAATAAAGTGGTATTACATCTTGTTCCAGGAATGAGGTCACAACTGGTCTATGTGGGAGACTTCCAGTTATCCTAGGACCACCACCATGTTTACTGTGTGCCTCCAGTTGTTGTGTTAGCCTTCTCTCAGATGGAGTGTGTGTTGCGAAGAGGAGGCCCTGCACTGTTGTCTTTAGAGCTTAGAGCTGCAGAGTTAACTGGCTTCACTCTGGGGGTCCGAAGGAGAACTGACGCCAAAATCAACAGACAAAGGAGTGAGAAACAACAGAAGAGTGCTCAAGGAATGCTCCGGGAGAGAAATTAATAGAGGAAGGAACTGAGAGAAATGGAGAAAGAGGGGGAAACACAGAAAGAGGGCAGGCACGTGAGAGCCTTTCCCACAGGGAGCTGAGAACAGAGGCCCTGTTGTGTTGGCGGCCAGAGGATGCCGACAAAACACCTGGCAGAGAAAAGGAGATGACAGGGAGTTTCAGAGCTCAGAGAGACCAGGGGGATATTGGACATGAATATCAGGGGGGCTTGTGCTGAGGAGACTCTGTGTGTGCTAATGAAAGCAAAATGAATAGAAAATCAGATGAAATACAGAAACATCATCGTGTCTGTAACCTATAAAATGTGCTCATGTATGTTGTTTTGTGTCTAGACAAACAGCTAATGAGTCAATGTGCACGTGTGCTGTTGTGCACACTGTAATCCCCAGACAGGGTCCCCTGGGAAAGCAGTGTGTGTGCGTGTGTGTGTGCATGTGTGCGTGTTTGTGTGTGTGTGTGTGTGTGTGTGTGTGCGTGTGTGTGTGTTTTTTTTCTTTTTCCTGGAGGAGCCTCTCTGGACCTTGCAGAAACGTGACTGTGCTTGAATCCAGCCAGGCCCTCAGCAGCCCGGCTCAGCCAGGCTCAGAGTCGCCACTGCTGCTGCTGTTTCTGCACCGGTTTCCTGTGCACATTCTCCACCTCCTCGGCTGTGTTATTCTTGGCCCAGAGAGAGGGGTGCACAGCTAAAAACCAGGGGTCTTGCAGAGGCCTCCAGGGTCCCTATTCCTCAAGGTCTGCAGAGTCTAGACAAACATGGCTTGATGTGGATGGTGGACCTCAGGACTGTTGTGCTTTTTAGCCATGGTAGCAGCACGGCTCTATGTATGGCGATGTTAGTCGGTCAGTTGGTTGGTCCAGCGCTTTGGGCCAGACTGAAATATCTCAGTGACTATTGGATGAATTGCTATGCTTTTTCTGTGCAGATGTTCTTGAGTCCCAGATGCTGAATCCTAATGACTTCTGGGGATCCCCTGACTTTTCATTAGCACTGCTAGATACACATTTGTGTTTTTAAACCTTTACAACCTGGATTGGCATCAGTTTTGTTATGCTGCATTGAGACACCTTTTACAAGCATTTAAACCACTGGATGCTGCGAAAATTGGTTTGATTGCTTTTTTAAAACATGGGAAAAATTCAACGAGCAACTTGGAACGAAATATTGGCTAAATTGCAAAAAAATTGTAAAAGGTGACAAGAAATTTCCAGGAAACTATATTCATACCTCTTATTGCTAAATTTATAATTAGAAATTATTTTATTTTTTTAGTAATCTATGAGTGTAATTTTCTTGTTTCTTTTTTCTTTTTTTTTCTTTTTATGGCTTATTTTCAGGTCATTTTCTTGTAAATTCTTTTTTGGGTCATTTCTGTTAAGTTTCTGGTTAAGCTTATTCCCATGTTTTCGAAAGAAATCAAGCTAATTTGCTCAGATTTCAAAGGGTTAAGTAAAACCTCAGTCATTTGGTACACACATTTATCTTCCCATCAGCAGGAATTATAATAACTTTGGTGATCTCTTAGTTGTGATCAAGCGCCATCAATAAATCCAATACTCTGGCTTATGACCAGGGGTGGATTTGAGACTATTGGCCCTTGGGCACAGATATGCAAAAAATATGTTTGCAGTTTGCAAATTTTAGCATGCTAACATGCTGAGTTAAAGTAGTGCATACTGTGAACATTATACCCTCTGAACATTAGCATTTTGTCATTGTGAGCAAGTTAGCTTACTGATGTTCACATTTGGCTGAGCCACCACTGTGGTAACTTTGTCCTGTTTCACTGTGCTTTTTAGATCACATTGTGTATATTTCTACTTGGTGTATTTTTACCCAGATTGCTTGGCATGGTGTAGCCCCCTTGTGGCTACAGGTCATGCCAATAATAACTGCATTCATCCAGCAGAGTGCAGAGAAATAGATGAAAAGGTAACCAAATAAAGCTGTGAATGTCACAAGGACACAAGAAAAAGCAGCAGGCATTCAATATTTCTGAACATGCACATGAATACATTATTTATACACACTAGGCCACTTTTACACTTGGTTTGAAATTCAAGTGTCGTTCTGTAGGTTCAGCATTTAATTAATATTTACCACCTTACCCGCTGTGGCGTGTTGTGCATCTGTTGTTGTGATTGGCTGTGAAACAGGAAATGAACTCAGTGGTTGTCACACTTGTTTGGACACAAATGTTCCGCTCATTATACCAATTACTATCCAGCACACACACCTAGTCACACACAGGCTTTGTCCGGGCACAAACACCAGCGTCCATGGGAAAAACCACTCTATAAAACCACATGGTGTCATTTCAAAACCAACAATGAGGTCACTTTTATGCATAATTGCACTTTTAAAATGTTGCAGAATTATTATTTGATTCAATCGGTGCCTTTGTCTGTCTCCTTTGCCAGTGTGATGTTGACATTTGTGTGTGTGTACCAGCCCGTTTCACTCAGGGAGGTAACCTGCTGTTAGTGCAGACAGCCTAAATTCCACCTCTATTTTAAACAACATAATTACATATCATAGATTTGCTGATTAAATTAATTTAATGCTGGATTCATGACAAAAAATAAAACTGGGAGTGTGCATTTTTATAGGTGTGCACAACCGTATGTGAAATGTACATACACATTAATGTAACCAGTTCACCTTAGTGCTGTAAGGTGTGCTCGTGTGCATCAACGACACGGGTTATCTTACAGGTATGAAAGCATTAAAAACATTAGCTCTGGCATGTAAAAAATACGACAGCTGGTCAACACAACAAGCATGCAGCGATAACAGAACACACCCAGTTTGTGGGTCGTGTCCCGGCTGTCACTGAAGAGATGTTATCAACACACACGTCAAGTGTTAACAGGGTATCTGCAGTGCAACTCTGCTACGCGAAGGCCTCACAATGCAAGTTAATTGTAACACTTATGATCAAGACTCTGAAGATAGTGTGTATTTGTATGTATTCAGTTTACTTTCACCAGTCCCTGAAAAGTTGTAATATGTGTGTGACCTTTTGCAGGACCTGTCACATGTATCTCAAGAATTCCACAGCCGTTGAAAAATCTCTTCATCTCTCCATCAGAGCTTCCTCATCCGTCACATGTTTTGTCTGAGTCACACTCAACTCTCAGGTCGCTCAGGTCCACATGCAACATACAACATGAAACAAGAAACGTGTTGGTTTAGAGCATGCACAGAGAGAGATAGAGAGAGAGAGTCTTCTTAATTCTTTTGCTATAAATGAAATAGCACATTGTAACCCTGTGAGCACAGTTGGAGATGTCTGCTTTGTAAGATTGCCCTACACGGAACATTAAATTTACCACCTGGCATCTACAAAGTGAACAACTCGGGAAGTCGTGGTGTTAGGAATTTGCCGGTACTCACAGATCTGGGATTTAAGTGAATATCCTGCATTCAATGTACCTTTAGGCTTTGCCCTCAAGGCTTTCGATAGAGTGGCAAATTGGGCAGGGATGAAACTGTCAGTCATTGAAGAGGGGAAATACCTGAAATAACACCTTCTACTTCCTGGCTTTGTTACTGAAAGAGGTTAAAGATTATGTGACAAAGAGCAATAACTTCTTTATAACTGCATGTACACCTATACACACCCTCTGGTAAATGGTTACCATTATGACAACATCAATCCAGGACTTAACCTGTAAATGGTGGTTTCTTAAAGCTAAAGTGTGTAACATTTATTAAGATAACTTTTGTGGGTTGCCCAGCAGCTCACCTGGTAGAGCAGGTGCCCCATGTACAAAGGCTATGGCCTTGCTGCAGCAGCTACAGGTTTGACGCCAACGTGCAGCCCTTTGCCCCTCCCCCCACATTAGAAATCTTTAAATAATAATAATAATAATAATAATAATAATAATAATAATAATAATAATAATAATAATAATATCAAATACGTTTTGTCATGTTATCTGAAATTGTCCCTATATCCACACAGTAGTACATGAAACATAGAGTCGGTGAAAAAAAAAGTCATGTTCCTCTTTCCTTCTGGTACACCTTCTGATGGCATTTGCTAGAATCTACCACAGCTGACGAACAACAACCAATCAGAGCCGAGGAGTCTTTGACGCAATCATGTCAACCACTGCTCATACACTGCGGTCAAACAGTCAAACTAGGCAGTGCTGATCAAATATGAATCAGGAATCTGTGACTGCATTACCCATTTCCCATCTCAAATGTTTTTAGGAACATATTTAAGTGTACTGTATAGCTGTAAAATGAGAACGTTTGTGATCCAGCCACCATGTTGGAAACAGTCAACCTGTTTAGTTCATTAGTTGTTAAGTTGAGTTTCTGTTGGTCGGTGAGTGGTGCTTTGTTTTGGCCTGACGTTTTTCAAAGTCAGGGTCACAAGCATTCTCATTATACAGCTAAAGAGTACACTAAAACATTTAAGTTGAGAAATAGGCAACACAGTAATAAAATATTGATTCATGTTTGATTAGTTTGACAGTTTATCTGCACACAAGCTGTGATTGACATGATCGGCAGTATTAGAGACTCCTCGGTTCTGATTGGTTGTTTCCGTAAGTGTGCCGGATTCTTCAAACCGCCATTAGAGTCACTACGCGGAGGCACAGGAACATGATTTTTTTTGCACAGCTTATCTGTCAAATTCCATACTGTGTGACTGAAGTGACAGTTGCAGCAAATATGACAAAAACATATATTTTTTATAAAAAGTTATGAACTACAACTTTAATCTCTGTTTGAGAAAAAGCAGAATTGGCCATTTTCAGATTAAAATGCGACACATTTGGATCCTGATGTCCATCACATGAGTGTTTCTACATAAACAACTGGTGGTTGGGATTTTCTCTTCCCTGTATGTACTGTTAGAGCATGATTGGTATGAAAAGCAGCGTCATGTGGGCACGGCTCTAAATCTTATCAGATTTGTTAACGTGACTGTTGATTGACAACTGATATCAGAGTCAGGAAATGTCCCCATGGGGAGACTTCCTAAATCCACCCAGCACAGTGAAAACATGATGCTTCCTCATAAAAAACGGTAACGTTTTTTTGTATACCAATGTATCCTAAGGGCACAAGAGTACACAAGAGTACAATTAAATGAGCTGGTGATGACAAACATGGCTGTTAAAAGTTACATGTTCTGGTGAATACTATCAGTATTATCACCTATTGTCAGAAAAACTTAGTAAGTGTATGACATGCCTGCAGCTAAAATAAGCTCTAACAGAATATATAGTTGCCCCTAATTACTTCCCATTATGTTCTTCTCTGTTGTGTGTATACTAGTTCTGCAAAACCCTGACACTATTGTGTGATCTCCCTCAATCCGCTCTGTTGTTAGGTGTTGTGTAACCTCTTTTGTGCGCTACAGTCAAGACACTTTGAAGAATGACAAATTGGTCTTTTACAAAGAAATCATTGATGAAAGCACTGCCTCCTTTTTCTTGCCACACTGATGTCTCAGCTTATTTCCCTGTACTCACCTTAGGAAGTAGAAACAAGAGGAAAATAGGGCATTATTCAGGCTCCTGCGATTTCCTCCAGAAATTTCCAAGGCTCCATTACTGACAGCCAAATATTCATAATAAAAGATTAATATTTATATAATGTGTAGCTCCAATAGTGCCTTTGACACCTGGATCAATGTGACTTTGCTTGTGTGTCATTATTATTATTATTATCATTATTATTATTATTATAAAGCACATTTTTGTTTATTCATTTTGTTTATTTGTCTGTTTTTGTTTTTACTTTTTTAGTTTTATTTATTTATTATTTTTTTTCATTTAGTTTTTGTTGCTTCTCAGGTATATTTTATGTACTTTTTACAATTTGTTTTGTTATTTTTAAATGTATTTTTTGTACTTGCTTGTTTTTGCTCATTTTTTACCCCTAAGTTGCTTGTTGCTGAAATGTTTATGAAACATGAAAAAAAAAAAAAAAAAAAAGAAAAGAAAAGAAAGAAAATGTACTCTTGTTTGCGGATATCAATTATGGAAGCTGCACTAAAACAAAAAATCTCGTGCAGGAAACTGTGAGTCTGAATATGACACAAACTGATTTACTTTTTGTTTACAGCCAAATGATAAGACATTGTCACATTTTTGATTTCCTTTTCATAACTACGTCTTTTGACAGTCAGTGACATCATTATGCTGTAATGCAATGTGTGGTTTACTCTATCAGTTTTGACTTTTTTGTCTGACTACCATACGTTTATCTCACGCAGGGTGGCACAAAACCCAATGAGATGGCGATGATGACAGCGCGTGCCTCTCCCCGCCCTCAGCAGGAGCAGGTTGCGTCAAACACGCTCCTCCTCACCCATTTGCTGCTGTGCGCTTCCATCTCCATCACCGGAGCCCAAACAGGTAACCGCAATGTCGCATTTCTGTTCTGTTATAGCGTTTTAACGGTGTTTGTGGCGTATGACAGAGATACATTTGATTAAATAGGGAAGCTGTTGAGCTCGAGGCTGCTCGGCTGTAGCGGGATGTGAGAAGCGATCAGCTCATCGGGCTGCCAGATTCATTGGTTATTACCGACAATTATTACTTAATATGTGACGCGTTATTAGTTTGAAACCAGGTTTGTGTGCCTCTGTGAAGAAGGGGTGCGTGTGTGAGTGTTTCTAACTGCGCCTCACGCAAGGTGTTTTGGTTTGTGTTGCCAGCAGGCAGCATGTCGGCTTAAACGTGCGCTATCATACTGAACCGCTATAATCAATATGCCAGTCAGTGCGGCGCTTATAGGAAGCAGCTTTTAACCTCAGATCGATCAGCTTCGCACAGTCGTCTTCGTGTGTGTGTGTGTGTGCGTTGTTGTGGGGGGGTCTGGCGCGCGTGCGTTTCTGGGTAGCTACGTGAAGCCATTCATGCATCAAGGCTGCGTTGTGTTGTTTGATGAGGACGCATGCAAAGACTTTTGTTTCGATCAAGGCCCACAGGTGTGTTGTTTTTGTTTTTGGCTGGTGGATATGATGTTATGAAGGCCTACTGTGTTGTAATGTAAGCTACTGTTGTTTGTTGTTATTTCCGAATTTGTGTGGTGTAGAGCATGTACAATAAGTCAATTAATCAAATAATCAAGTAACGAAAATTGAATATGCAACTTATGGTAATTGTATCGTCTAGTGTTAATTTTTAACGCAAAAACACCAAATGTTCTCTGCTTTAACTTCTCAAATGTAATATTTTGCTGTTTTCTTAGCCATAATTCTGTGAATGTAAATTAATGTTAATATGTTTGAGTTTAAGACTGCTGGTCAAATGCAATGAAGAATTTAACATTTTGAAACTTGAGCAAACTGGCTTGATTTCTTAAAAAAATTTGAAGAGGGCAATGGGCAGCTAAAGGAGAAATGATCCCCAAGTTAGCATAAAACTACAAAAGTACATGAAAATTGAAAATTGGTTAAAAAAATAAAATAAAATAAAAACAAAAAAGAAAGAAAAAAACCATCAATGAGGAAATTACCTGGAAAAGGTGCTTTAAGTATATTAACTATTACATAATTTTAAATGTTATTATGAAAATTATAAATAAAGTTTTCCCTATTTTTTTTCCTAGACATTTTTCCCTCCCTTTTTTCTCTTTTTTTTTGAAAAACCATTTTCCAAAACTAATACTTTCTTGGAATTTGTGGAACATTTCTCTCTTACCAATTTGATCATTGCCTTTTCCACCATGTTTTCGAAAAGAAAAAAAAAATATGTTGCACCAGATTTCAAAGAGGCAAAGACGCCCCCTTGGGCTCTAGGAAAATTTAAATGCATTTCCACCAATTTTCAGATTTTTTTTTTTTTTTTTGAAGCCAACCATTAATCAATAAAGATCAAGACATCAGAAAAAAGACATTCCATTCAGATCAATGTGAACATGCTCCCTCTTCAAGGTCTAATCTTGAGGGTCTACGCTGCTGTTTGGCATAAATATGAATAAGGCATCAATGTTTTAACAGGTCAGGTCTGCTCTTGTCTGACAAACACTCACATGAACCACTGTTCTCCTCTCCTCAGGATGGAGGCGCTGCTAAATGAGTGGCTGTGGCAGGAGGAGTACTGGCTTCCCCCTGGCATGCACTGGAAGGACATCGAGGTAACGGAGAACGAGGGCCACTATCCTCTACCCAGGGATCTCATCTACACCTTGCCACTGGCCTTCGCCTTTATAGCCCTCAGATATGTCTTTGAGAGGTGAGACACACCTGCGTCCGTCACAGCGGGACCATGAAATCACAGATGTGAGATTTGCTTTATCGTTTTTGTTAACTTTGATGTCTGCTGTGCTTGACTGGTAGTTGGAGCAGTAAGTTTTGTGGTGGATATTTGTGATCTTAAACAATGATTAAATGTGTTAAGGAAACAGTATCAAAGAAACAGGCTTGATGGGAACTTCTCTGAGTCTGTTGCCAGCTGAAAGCAAAGGTTAAATACTTTGTGTGTGCCTTACTGCCTATTGCCACTGGTCATGCTGGCTGGTTGACTGGTTTTCTGCCTGCTAAGCTGCCCATGTAGGTCAGGATAATTGCTCCTATACCTTTTATTGGCCCTCCCAGTAGATGGAGGGTAAAGATCAGACATGCAGTGAGAGGCAGGCATCATGAGTGGACAGTTTTTAGCTGCTGACTGCGAAAGCCCTCTCTCCTCCCAGAGGGACCGGGCTCGGCCTTATAAAATGTGATGTGCACATTAATGGAAAGTAAGAGAGTAACTGTGGCATGGCAACAATGGTGGTGGTTTTTTAAGCTGATGTAGAGCTAACTAGAGCTCCTGAGTTAAATCAATTTTCTGATGCTGAATGGCCACTAATGTGGTGCTGATTCACAACAATCGCTAAAACAGCTTCTCTGCATCCACCTAACAACATATGCATCGCTGGCTGTTCACAAGGAAAGAAGACAGTTGGGAAAACTTAAATGTAAATTCCCAGTGGTGCTTATTACTGCAAGCAGCTAGAGATTTCTTAGAAAATGTCACATAACCTCTGTGAATCTTATCTTCAGTGTGAGATCATGACAATACTTGGAAAAAAGTTTTTTGAATATTTGAGCATTGTGAAGTGGATTTTTGTCACGTTTTGTACCATGTGACACCATCTAAAGGTCCAGTGTGTAGGATTCAGGGGCATCTACTGGCAGAAATTGTATATCATTTTCAGAACTATGTTTTCATTAGTTTATAATCACCACCTCTGCCACGGAGACTGCCATGTTGTTTCTACGGTACCCCAGAATGGACAAACAAATCACCGGCTCTCGATAGAAACACTTGTGCTTTTGTCCCAGCCACCGTAGTTCTCCTACACATTTGGTACATGTATCAGTTCTGCAGCCTCACCACTCGATATCACTAACCTTTTACACACATTTAACAGCATTTAAGGCCATATTAGAGTCAGATGAATGGATGATTGACAGAAAACGAATCTGCAACTATTTTGTTCTATTGCTCAAGCAAAAGTGCCAAAAATGTGATACTTTGAGGCTCTTAAATGAAGGAATTTGCTGCCTTTCTGGCTTTTCTTGCATTCTGATAAATAAGATAATATTTGGTGCTGGAAAACAAGACATTTCATGAGGTCAGCCTTTAGGAAGCTACCATCTATCAACAATCCAAACGTTACCCAACAGAATCTGGTGAAACTGTACTGAATTAGGACAAACAAATAAAAAATGCAGCAGTATGAAAATGAGATATCATGCAAAGTGAGGAGAGAGTGTGACTGTAAGTTGATGCTCTAAAAGGTAACTCACCTGTACGCTTAACTAGTTTTGCTGGTAGCAGGGCAGGAATTGAGAATGACGGGGACATGTGACGGATGAACAGATAGTAGACTTGTGCTTGCATGCTTTTCCTTATCAGCTGCTGTATTATCTGTCCTGAAGTTGAGAAACTGCATGAGCTCGCTTGGCATGAGCTGTGTAAGATTAGCGCCATTGTTTGGCTTAAAGCCTCATTTGTACCTTCATCAGGTATTTATTAGCAGAGTAGTAACATTAGATGTATTAGTGGCAGAGGAGGGGGTCAGTGAATAGTCATATAGCATATGCTGAGTACCGGCACGCACCTGTGTGTGTGTGTGTTAGTGGTTGGCATGTGTGTACATTGTAGTTGAACTGCATGTTAATTGTTATGGCTGTTTATTTCTGAGGAGCTGTAAGTCAGCTGGAAGCTGAAAAGGTGTGTGTTCATTTGATCGTCCCAGGCCGCATCTGTTTCCTGTGTGGTGTGTTTTGGTGTTTTTGTGTGTGTGTGTGTGTGTGTGTGTGTGTGTGTGTTAGGGATTCCAGTAACCAGAGACACTGTTTGTCTCTGTGTAAAGCTCTCCTGACCTTCTCATTCTCTCTGATCTCTTCTCCCTGCCCACTTCGGGATGATTATCTTTGAGATAGAGTTACACACGTGATTATGCACATGCACACACACACACACACACACACACACACACTTACCAAAACATCTCTCTGGTGCTTATACATGCACTGTCCACTCTCTGTCACTCTGTCTCCATCTGTCTGTAACGCGTGCGCACACACACACACACACACACACACACACACACACACACACACACACACCCCACACACACACACACCCACACACACACACACACACACACACACACACACACACACACACACACACAGATCAAGTGTCTCTTGATGCCATATCAGCTAATGACAAAGGCTGCCTGGCCAAATGTCACTACACGCCCCTGGGAGCGGCTCTGCAGGCTGTCAGGAGCAGCATAATGAGCGATCTTGTTGCCATTAGTCTGTACAGTATTAGAGTTACATTGGGCAGCTGTTGATATAATCTCACATTAATCTCTCCAGAATTATTATAAATTGTGTGGTACTATAAAGAATGAGGTCGATTTGAAAAAAAATAAAACATTTCTCTCTCCTGTTCTCTGTCCTCTCAGGCTCATTGGTGTCCCATTAAGCAAACATTTAGGTGTGAAGGACCGGATTCGGATCCGAGCCGCCTCCATCCCAAAGCTGGAGATCTTCTACAAACAGAACAGTCGGCAACCATCGCAAGTTCGTATTCCAGTCATGCCTTCACAAAAAAATCTCTAACCAGTAATTGTAAAATCCTATTTTTAGTTCCCCCCATTTTTACATCTTCAGTTTGGTTTACTCACTAAACTCTCTTACCAGTGTCCTCTTATGCTGAATTAATAAATAATGTTCTGGGGAGCCTTCAGTTATTACCCGGCATTGGAAGCAATAAGCTTTAAAAGCATCAACGAGTTTCACTCTCGTGCCTCGTGTACGTAGGCTGCTGAACATTGTTGAAAAGAGGATCTGCAGACATTTACTTAATGATGAAAAAAGTGCTGCCACCTGCTCAGTGTGTTTTTCAAGAAAAATAAAACAAAACATTTAATCCTATTTTAATCTACAATTAATATTTTCCAAAAAAAAAGCACTTGAACTCAACATAAATCAAATATACAGCAGTGCAATAGTATTTGTTAGTGATTGTGCTAATTTATGTATTGATTTTCTCAACAGAAACTGAGTTAGGTAAAAGAATATATTTTTTGTCCGTAGTCCCTGGACATATATGATAAAGTCCTCCTAAAAAACGAATATAAGATTAAAATTTTAAAAGTTATTGAAACCATTTGTAAGCGTACAGAGCAATAATAATTATGTGCCTCTTATTATATTTATAACTTAAAGGAACACTTGCAAAATTTGTTTATTAATTACTTACCTAATGTTACCTTAAATTAGTCAAGGAAACTTTTTTAACACGCATGTCTCCACGGTAAAGCAGCAAATCTTACAAGGTCACCATTCTTTATGAATCAAAGTACTCAGGGAACAAACTCACACAACTCTTATACAGTTGTATGCTGAGTACTTCCCAAACACATGAATTTTTGCAAAAACATTACGATTTAAAACGTCAATAAAAGCAGTCTCATGCATGGATGAGTAACGTCCCTGGAAACTGCATGTGTTTGCATTTTAGTACATAAAACATTTCAGCTTACGTGAGTGTGCCTGAACATACATATAAGATCTGCTTGAGCAGAGTTCAAATGCTTAAAATTGCAATGTTTTTGCAAAAATGCATGTGTTTAGGAAGTACTAAGCGTGTGACTGGAAAACGAGAATGGGATTATACTGCTCTTGTTGTGTTAGAGTTTTTATATAGTTATAGTATAGTTACTTTTTGTATTTTCTGTATACTGTTGAGGCATACGAAAAAAATAGTTTCCTTCACTAATTTAAGGTCGCGTGCAGTGAGTAGTTCATATACAAATGTCATTTTGGGGGTGATGTATTTCTTTCATTTTGTAGTTTTTTTGCACAAATATTTTCGATAATTAGTAGTTTTTGCAGCATTGTATTTTTGGGGATTATTTACTAGATTAATATGAGTTAAGCATTCCTTGATCCTTGATGTCATTTTGTCCTCCACACAAATGAAACCAAACCTACACCCCTGGTTGAAGTGGGAGGAAATACAGTCTGAAAAAGCACTTTAGTTCTTCATGGGAAACTAGTGCATGTCTCCACAGATATACTGTACAACCCTGCAGGGTAGATGCACAGCTTGATGAGATTTCTTACTCTCACGTTGCTTAGTGATTTTGTAAAAGTCAAAAACAGTCAACGGAAGTGATTGAAGAGTTTTGCATAAATTTGTGAATCAAAACGCATAGAGTAAAAAGACAGACGTGAAAATGCATGAGTAGTAGTAGCGCAGTTTAATATTGCTGTTAGTGTGTGCTTAGTCTGGTTGCATCTTTGCAAAAGAGCATTTGTTGTTTCGCAATTTTATTTGGCTGAGTTCGTGGCTATTTCAGAACAAGGAACTGTCTCTTGGACTGTTCCAAGGAAGGTTCACCTGATTCACAAGAGTGACACAAAGGCAAAGTGAAGGTACGCTAATTAGTCAAGAAACAGGAAATAGTAAATTTTTTGTTTGAGGTGTGTCCACTCAACAATTTGGCAAAATGTTACTTCATTCAAACACCCCAAGCATTAGTATGCTGTCAGTACTCCTCACTTAACAAAATCCCCTTTTATTGCCACATTGCCTTAGTTAGCCACTGCATAGAAATTGTCCCACTATGCAGAGAAGTTTCTATTTTCCCTTAATCAGTGAACAGGTGCAGACAAGTTATAGTGAAGTTTCGGTTCACATGGAACTCCTCCACCCTCCTTCTGGTTTTATTTGGCATTGCGACACTGACGTTCACGCTCTGCTGTGGACCTGCAAGATATGACTTGACATATTGTATGCAAATGCATCGCTCTATTAGTGTGTATGTTCTTGTGCATGTATGCACGTGTGTACTGACTTTTTTGCAAATCATATATTTCCATATGCTTCGCACCTGCAGCCGCAGCTGCAGCAGCACCTCACTGTTGCATTTGTTGTTGTGTCATGTAAATACTGGGCCACAGACACATGACACAGTTAGTCTCGTCTTACCAGACCTATGTTTACACTTTGTTTTAGTTAGCGCTGTGCCAGCGCTTGAGAACGGTCTGGCTGAGCCCGTCATAATTCCACTCTAAGGTTGTTTGTATTTCTTAAACCAATCACAGTTTTCTTGGGCAGCGCCTAGCCCAGGATGCAGCAACAATGCCCTTGCAAAATAATGCCAGGAGGGAACTTGTTTTGGTGGACCATTTGCATGTGGGAAGGAGAGCCCTGGCAATAAAATGGCTAAATTCCTGCAAAAGAAATAAGCACATACCCATTCAAAAAGTGGTTGTTGTTGTTGTTTCATGCACAGCGCTTAAACAATGTAGGGAGATAGGTCTGTCTATGCGAGACTATGTTTAATGTACTGAAGTTTCAGAGGATTTTGTAACAAACAGATAGCAAAAGGAAGGAGAATTCTTTCTGAAACAGGCGCTCAGTGCAGGATTAACAATTAGCACCAGAAACCAGCCAAATGCTGGTAAAATATGCAATTTGCTGCTTGATTTGCTAAACTCACCAGCCACAAAAATAATGGTAATCAACTGAGTGGTTGGTAGATTTTGGCATCCACCAGCCACAGTTGCAGGTGGACAAAAAAATTATTCTCCAACCCTGGGCCAATGGCAGGCTTTTTTTTAAAACAAAGTAGTGTGAAATGTATTTGCACACTAAGATGCAGTTGCACAACACAGTCAGGAAAACTTTGCATCCTCAGTATTGTTAAAAAATTACAAAATAAATTAAAAAAATGCAGTCTAATTCTGCAAATGTGCACCTATAGTGTATGTATAAATATGTATATATTATATGTGTTTGTGTATTCAGAGTGAGGTGGTGAGCTTGGTGAAGCAGTGTGGACTCTCCCAGAGAAAGATCCAGACCTGGTTCAGACACAGAAGGAACCAGGACCGACCCAGCAACACCAAAAAATGCTGTGAGGCCTCGTGAGTCTTATTTTTTTAAACACACACTCTTTTTCATATTTTCAATTTGATTTCTTTAGCAAATTATAAAGAAACTCTCATATTCCAGTGTAAAATGGCAAATAGAGTGATCTCTTCCTTCACTCAATTGTCTCGTCTTTTCAAGACCAATACTTCTTCCTACAGGGATAACATCAGTAATAATCAGCACGTTGGAATGAAACCTTTCATATTTATGCAGATACATTACTGCTGCACAACATGCCTCCTTGACATTTCTTCAATTTTTTCCTGATTAAACTAACTGATTCAATTCATGCTGCAGGCTTTAACAAATGATGGCGTTTATTTTTGTCTCCGCAGCTGGCGTTTTGTCTTCTACCTCGTATCATTCACTGCAGGGCTCGCCTCTTTAATTAATGTAAGTCTGATAGTCGCTTTTATTTCTCCCTCACTGATAACATTTATTCACACAATGTGTAGAAACAGCAATAGGACATTTTTATTGGATGTGAGCAATAATAGAGCAGTGTAATGTGAGCAGTTATAAACACATTTCATAACTCACTGTGGTGTCATGGTGTGTTTCTCTGCTTACAAGGCATGTGTTAATATTCAGGCTGCAGTTTGTACCATGTGAGCACTGTGCTGATGCTTGTTTGGTCTTGCAGACTCCGTGGTTCTGGGATCACAGAGAGTGTTGGAGGGGTTTTCCCAAACAGGTGAGCTTGAAATAATGTGGTTTGAAATGGAAGTTTTGATGTTTGGTGTTGCTTTAAACTGTCAAAAATTGTCAGGCAGCATTTGAAGAAATGACCTAGCCTCCTGAATCAGGATAAGTGTGTGTTTTTCTTTAATTTTAGGATTGACAGTAAAAGTTTCAGTTATTTCAAACACTTGATAGCATTAAGTTTGCATACAACAGAATATGGTTAGATCAACAGTTTTTATAATGGATTAATTGATCAAGTAAAAATGCCAAACACAAGTGTGACATTTTGCTTCTTTTTTCCATTTCATGTGATTTTAAGTTGAATATCTTTGGCCTTGGACTGTTGGACTGTGTCTTTGCAATGCTCTCTATTTCCTGACAATTTATGACGGCTTCACTACTGTTTTGTAGGGCAACGGCTTTGATCCCTGCTGAGCTCTTGTCAGCTAATGCATTAACAAACATTCCAGCAGGAAATACAAGGCTCCATATCAAGTGTTTATGTTGTCAAATTTGAAAAGATCTGAAGACTAAATCTCCTTGACGTTGTGTAACAACAGTCACTTCCCAGTAGACAAGTAGCAATTGATGAATGTTTTCACCCCTTTAGCCAATAAAGGCAGCATTAGACCAGCAACTCCCATGTTCTGGGAAGTAAAATTACTGTTTTTGTCAATGGAGTCTGGTGGTTTTGATAATGGCTTCAGTTCCTCATTAGAAAGCTGTGAAAATACTCTAAATACACTGAAACTGATATTGGGGTTTTTTTAGGTGGCACTTTTTAGTTAAAAACTAAACAAATTGAGCTGAGTTTGCTTAGCACCACATACAGCAAAACGATGTGCGAGTACAGTGTTGAAGGATTCATCCACAGAAAGCTCTGGATTTATTGTGCAGTTTGTTCAGTACTTTCCACCCATTAGTTTTCATCTCTATTCCCCCATTTCCTTTACAGTTGGCCTAATGGGTTTTTTTTACCTTGGCTTTGAAAAGCTCATATCCCGGCAGTGTTGGTGACAGTTAGGTATGCCTGCAGGTCGGCATTCTTCCAGGGAAGCCAGCCTTTCCCTTTTGGGGTCATGGCCTCGAACAGAAAACACGTGAAAAAATGCAAAGCTCTCTGTATCTGCAGTTTGACTGATTACAGCTCCTGCAGGCAACACTTCTGCTGACCTTTTTCCTTTTCTGAGGCCTCTTACAGAGAGAAAGGATGTGCTTTTTGGGGTTAAATGTCTCGGTCAACTTCCTACTATTGTGTTGCTGCAGTCTTTGAATGCTTGAGGTGTTTTGATTTAAGATCACCAAGCCTTTCTTTCAATAAAAGTGCTTCCTCTTTTTAAAATCAGGTTTTTTATTATACAGTTTGTCCTTTATGGGAATGTGAGAGAGGTATGATGTGACCATAAGCCCTGTGAAACCTGAGCAAATCGGCTTGATTTCTTTAAAAAAAATTTCCTTGTCACCCTATACTTATTATTTTGCATGTTGTGGAACATTTCTTGCCAAGTTGCATTATGTTTTTTCCTGTGTTTTCTAAAGAAATCAAACCAATATTCTGGGTTTTAGAGGTTTAAATGCTGGTGAAAGGTGTCTGAATGCGGCACAAAAAAGCGTTGAAGGGTTAAGAGCTTTGGAAACACACTGCTGGACTTTATCACTATACTTTTTTGCACTAATCGACCATACAGGAAGAAGCTGCTCATGCTCAGTGTGGAATTCTTGGTAGTTTTAGGATAAATGGTGCCTTTGGGGGGTCCCGTAGCCTCCAAACCTTAAGATCTTTCTCTCTTTTAGAGTGACTGTCGGGCCCACAGTCCCTCTGCAGTATCACTTCATTCTGCACTTTTAACCTTTTGAACATGTAGTTGAATAGCATACATTTTTGCAAAACTGGCAGATTTTTGCAAAATATGTTTATAATGTTTTGCTTTAAATGCCACGACATGCATGTGTTCCTGAGACTATGCAGATAAGCATGATGATGGAAATGCTTCTGTTGCAGCCACATACCGTTGAAGGCAAATTTTGACTTATTGTTTCTCTCTTCCTCTCATTCTTTAGCCCGTGGCCGAGGCTCATTACTGGTATTACATCTTGGAAATGGGCTTCTATTTGTCGCTGCTTCTGTGCGTCTCTGTGGACGTCAAGCGGAAAGTGAGTGTGAGCTTGATTTTCACGGATATCCCCACCCTACCTTCTTCCCGCACACATTAACAAAAAACCCCAGAGCAACACCCTTTTGGTTTTCACATGGTTTCCTCTGCATTTCCTCTCATTTTGTGCCTGAGATTTTAGTCAGATGGTCAACACCAAAAAGCTAAATGCCATCACTCAAACACTTGTTGTGTTTTTTTGCTCACTGTAATCCAAATGTTGTTTTTCTCTTGCGGGATTTCACTTAATAAGGATTATGCACTGGATTATCTCCTATTACATCATAACTTTGTGGACTTTGTGTTTGCGTCTCATTTTAAAACTGCTGAGTGCTGAGTCTTGCAGTGTTTTTAAGTCTTTAGCAGGAGATCAGCACATACTGTAAAATTTACTGAAACAGGAGAATATATAGAAGAAGAAGAAGAAGAAATTGATTTACCCCAGACCTATCCAAAGGAATTCAATTTAATAAACTTTTAAAGGTGCAGTGTGTAGGATTTAGGGGGATATGTTGACAGAAATGGAATATAACATAATATGTAAACGTATAAAAAGCAAAATAATGTTATCCTTAGTTAGTCTTTAGTTGAAAATAAGAATTGGTTTGTTTTTGTGGCATTAGCTTGAGCCATTTATATCTACACAGAGAATGGCCCTCATTCATGGAAATCACCTTGTTGCACCTCCATGCTTGTACAATAACGGACAAACCAAAAAATGGCTTTAGATAATACCTTTTGCATTTTCGTTACTGCAGTTAGCAGCCCCGCTGCAACATAAATCATCAGATGCAATTTTTTTTTTAAGAAGGGACCTCAGATAATTCAGCTCCTATTAAAAACCTTCTGAACGTATGGATTTGAAGTTGTCAGAGAAAAAATGTGAGCGCACGTTACGGTGACAACCTATCTCTGACATGCCGAACAGTGACAGAGAAACACTGATTTGTAACGTGAAACTGCTTTATTCAGTATTTTTATCTGTTTAAATCTCTGAGTCTTATTTCTTTCAGAGAGGATGAGACCTCTGCTGATAATTTGGCTGCTGGTAAACACCTCCTGAACAATAAATACTGTAGGATTTTGAACCAGGAGAAGTTATAGCTAGTCGCAATGTCCAGTCCTCACCACTAGATGTCACTAAATCCCCCTCAACCTTGCACAGTGTTCCTTTAAATGTGCTCTTAATTAATCAGAATTTGCTGTACATCTAAGTTGCTTTGTATGCAGAGATTTACAGTAAATAACCAGTCTAATTCTTCTTTTTTTCATGTTTCTGTCTTTTAAAGAAACCATTTAAATGTGTGCTGCTACTAAGCTTTCTTGGGAAATTCCCTAAATTCAGTGAGAAAAAAAATTCAGGTGGTTTTGTGTGATTCATCAGAGGCTCCAGTCTGTTGATCAAAGACACCAGAGCTTCTAACATAACAACAAATCACTGCAGACAACATTTGAATCTGCCTTTCCAAAACTTGGACACAACTGATGAACAAGACCGCAGACGCAGAGCTGCTGAAGTCTTATTTTTGCCACTATACATCTTCCTTATACTGTGTGGTCTCTGTGCGCATTCCAGGACTTCAAGGAGCAAGTTATTCATCACATCGCCACCATATTCCTCATCGGTTTCTCCTACTGTGCCAACTATGTGAGGGTTGGCACACTGGTGATGCTAGTGCACGACTCTTCTGACTTCCTTCTCGAGGTGAAACACCACACATGAGCTGACTCACTCCATCAATTGTGTACTTTAAATTGGAGGAAGAGAGAGAAGGAGGAAATACGTTGAATACATTTTCTTTAGTCATCATGTGCTTTGAAATGAACAAAGGTCACAGAGAGCTTGACTTGAATACAGCCATTGTGTATTTATTGCAGAAGCTTTCCTTACACCCTAACACATGATAAGTCTGCGTCCGGTATAAACTGAGCTATACACAGAAAAGCATTATGGTCTATGGTAAAAATAATTACACCCTTTGTGGCTGTTAAAGTTTTGCAAGTCCATCAGGGAAACAAAAGATCCATTGTCCTTTGTTTTATGAAGCTGATTTTCCTGCGTGTTAGATTTGACTGTCAGCATCTGAAAACTATCACGTTATCTCAGAGCAGCGGAAATATGTGGAGCTGGTCACGTGACCCCAGGTTTGACTGGGTGTCGTCTGGCTTCTGATAAAAGTCATAAAAGGTTGATGTGGGTGTCATATTCAGACAGTAACCTCTGCATAGCAAGACATGGGATTCTGAGTAGGGGAGCTACTTTAATTTGAACTTTTTTATAATTATTTTAGATTACTAATCACATTTTGACCTGTGAAAGTCTGTAGGGAACTTAATTCCCTGAATGCATTCATCCTTGTCCTGCCAGTCGTTTGATACGGTGGGGTTAGATTTAAAGGTCCAGTGTGTAGGATTTAGTGGGATATTTTAGTGTTTTTTCTTTCATGTATAATCACGGGAAAACAAGAATTGTTGTCATGTTTTCTTTACCTTAGAATGAGCCGTTTTTATCTGCATAGGGAGCAGGTCCTCATCCACAGAGTCCACCATGTAGCACCGTCATGTTTCTACAGTTTCGTATCAGCTACCATAGTTAGCAGCCCCTCTGTGATGAGCCAAACAGCATTAGAAAAAAACAATTTTTTTACAGTGAATGACTTTATTCAGTTTTTACTTGTTTTGAACGATGGGTTTGTTATTTTTGGAGAGGAAGAGACTTCTGCGAATAATTCAGCTCCCAGTAAAACCGTTGTAAACAGCTGGATCCTACCTTACCAGAGAAAATAGATGAATACACATTACTTATTTGTAACATGAAACTTCTTTATTCAGTGTTTCTACTGGTTTTAATCACCTTTTCTGACCCCTACGAATAATTTGGCTCCTGGTAAAAAAAAAAAAAAACTGAACAGTGAACACTGAAGAAATTTTAATTGGGAAATCATTTTAAATTCATTCATTCAATCATTTCAGTTTCAGTTTTCCTTTTGGAGTATTTTTTTCTTGTTTTACATTTAGAAAATTGTTTCCTCCCTCCCTTTTTTTCCTTTGAATAAATGGCAGATATTTCCTCTGTTACAACACACACAAATTAAGAAAATAAGGTCAGGGAATAAGCGGTTCAGGAGACTACCCTACAGAAGTCTAAATTACTGAATGTTTTTTGGCCCCCAACAGTAAGTCACTCAGCATCAGAGAATCATCAAATTGATTGTATTTAGAGATTAGTCATAGATGTAAGGTGGCTGTTTTGGTTTGGGTAACTAACATGCATTTGTCCTCTGAAAGTCTGCCAAGATGTTTCACTACGCTGGCTGGACGAGGACGTGCGACTCGCTGTTTGTTGTCTTCTCTTTGGTCTTCCTGGTGACGAGGCTGGTGGTGTTTCCTGGCAGGTAAAACAAGTTTCATGTTTTTTTCCCCCCAGTTTCTACCAGATGTTGAAATTTCCAAGAAACTCATGGCATGCATTGCCTTAAATTTGTGAGTCATAAAGTTTTTATGCACGTCTATGTCGTAGCAATAATACAAGTCAACTTTCACACAGATTTTTGTATTGCATCATACGCTGGGTTGTTGTTTTTGCAGTTCCTGTAGCGTGTACTCATTCTGAACTGCTGAACTGTCGAGGATCTGCTGCAGTGTTCTGGAGCACCCAGCTGTGTCGTGTTGTCTCGTATTTCCTCACGCATCTTTGCCTTGTTCTCTCTCTCCCACTAACCTGACATCACTGGTTTCTTAGCTGGGAGCAGCAGGTTTACAGTCCCTGCAAAACAGTCAATTTTGCCGGTTGCAGAAACAGTGCTTGTTAGTTGAAATGCTCTGAACCTTTCAAGAGTTTGTGCTAGAGGGATACTAAAACTGGCTGTTTTATGCTGTCTTTGTTTTTCCAGAATTGTCCACACAACCTTGGTGGTGTCTCTAGAATTCTTCCAGCCCTTCTTTGGTTATTATTTCTTCAACAGCCTTCTGTTAGTGCTGCAAGCCCTGCACATCTTCTGGGCTTATCTCATCCTGCGCATGGTCTACAAGTTTGTCTTCATGGGCAAGGTGAGAAGAAGAATGTAAATGAAAAGGCCCAGCTGCCACCAGACATCAATATGACGTCAGGAAAACATTGGACTCTTACGCTGGACAGACGTTTAATTTGGTTGGAATGAAAAAATGACGATTTAAAATCTAACAATTTTAGAACTTCACAATGTTTTGCAGATGTTGAGTTTCGTTCTACACACCAGATTAAATTTACTCTTTCTATGTCAAGATGATGTTGGCATGAGATGTTTGAAAGATGTTTGATTTTGGTTACAACACAACCTAAAAGCAAACAAAATTTCAACGTCATTTGTCGTCAGTATTCTACGTCAGATTGACATCAGCATTAAATGTCGTCCTGGTCACCCAACGCACAACCGAAATTTATCCAAAATCCAAATATCGACATGTAAGAACATTGGTGGCCAGCAGGGGGGGATAATTAAAGTCACTTTGGCACCAGATATTGTTTTATTGAACTATTTTTTTTTCATAGGTGGAGCGTGATGAACGTAGTGATGAGGAAAGTGAGGTGGACGATGAAGAGGAGGAGCCCGAAGAGGAAGGAGACGAGTGCAGCTGGGAGCAAAGAAAAGGCGCCATCAACTCCAAACTGGCATCACTGGCAAACAACTGTGTCCTGAATAACCTGACCAACCAGAGGAATATTAACAGCCGACTGCCCAAAGCCAGATAATGGAGCAGCCTCCTCAAGCGTCGACCGATCCTTAACGGAAAAATAAGTTATTTCCCCCCCACCGCCTATTTGGAGATTAACTCATTCCTGGCATATACATACATACTTGTTGTCCATCCAGCACGGTCCACTGATGATTTCAGATCAGGCTAGGTCTGCATCCTGCTTTTCTTCACAAAAAAAGGGCGAAGAAGCACAGATGATTGTAAATCTTTACACTCTGTGAGATTCAGAAGAAATGCCATTGTTGCTGTCACCCACACTACGGCATACTGTAAAGATATATTTGGCAAAACATGGAGACTTCCTTTACAAAAAATCATTCATGTTATTTTTGCAAATTTTGTATTTATGCTGTTTTCTTTTTGTTGTAATATAATAACTTTTTGTAAATATATGAGGATACAAGTACCTGAACTGTTCCATAATGCATTTATCTTTTCTTTGCTCCATTTTTTTTACACAAAATCTAACTGTTTTAATCCAACATTTGGTAAAATATGTTTTAAAACGGAGCAAGCTAAAGCTAGAATTTAATTCACTCCCACATATACACACTTTGGATGATTGTACATAGGCTATTAAGGACATTGATTGTAGTAAATCTGTTGATAAACCACTTTATACATCTATTTTGTATTAATCATTTACTCAGCAGGTCATTTTTATGTTTTTGCAATCATGTGGCAGATTCTTAAAGGCTCCTGCAGAAATCCCTTAGTGATGATAAAATTATATTTTTCTGCGATATTATTTGATTTTGTCCATTAGGTCACTTCTTAGAAGAGACATGGTGCCCCCTGGTGCACAAAGAAGAACACGTCCCTGTAGAAGAAAGCTCTCCCCATGTCTGCTAAAACAATGCCTTTACAAAAACTGTACTGCTTTTAGAAAAATTGATTTAAACTGTATATGTGTGTGAGTGTGTGTGCGTTTTGTTTCTTTTTCTACTTTTAATATCATTGTGACAGGCAGCATGGTTTCTCAATGAGTTTTTTGTTAAGGTTTGCTCTACTGGACTTTAGTTTTGTGCCTTGACTGCTGTTTTTACACTGTTCTGTGACAAACACTTGATATTACGCTGTGTGAGAGTAGGAATACCTTCACTGGACAGCTTTTACTTCAACTGGTTTTAATGTTTTGCTTGAAATGTTGGTGAGGCTGGTAGTGAATAGGTAAGCCATGAAAAGTACATGCACACAGATGGGCATTACTGAAATGTGAGATATTTTAGATAGCAGAGTTGTCAACAAAGGTCAAAATGCTTTATGGCTCACATGAAATGTAAAGATTTGACTTGAATGATTTTTTATAAAAGTTAATGGCATATTTTATATGATGAGACTGGGCTCTTCTACTTTATTAGGAACCAGAGGTCATTTGGATTTTACATCTGTTTAAACAGTAAACAACACGTCTGTAAACTCTTTCCAGGCTCGGCTCCAGATGGGTCATTATGATTGACAACAGTGCTGCACAGAGATATTGTTCATTAACTTGAGTACACTCATACACTGCAGGTCGTTCACCACTAAAAACAGCTGTTGCATTTTCACAGGTAGTAAGGACTACTCATAAATTATTGGTTCCAGGGACTTAATAGCACTGCGGCCCACAACATAAGGTGGGATTTTAAGTGATCACGTTGTAGAGCACTAAAAGGGCTGATCCACTGAATATCACACTCATGATTCCCACTAGAATATTCTTCTTTTTTTTTAAAAAAAAAAAAAGAAAGAAAACCAGGAGAAACGTCAAGTTTCCATGAAAGCAACACTTGACTGTTCCTTTATGAATGCACATGGATACTTTGTTGATTGTGTGGCCAGTTGGAAAGTTTTAATAAATAACTTCTACTAAATTAAATTCTGCTGTCATTTTATTGTATTACTCCTGATTATGTGCTGATTTTATAGATTTTTTCAAATAACATTTGTAAATTTATTACTTAATGTATTTTCTACATTCAAAGGTTCTATTGAGGTTTATGTATGAAGCTTCAAATGTCGGTTGTCATATTTTATGATTTTTTTTACATCATCACCCTGACAGTTACTTTTTTTTCAGACCCTCAAACAAAAAGTTGATTCATAAGATGAAAGAAATGATTTATACATGCTTGTATTAAATCAGCTTTCTTTGATGAAATTATTGTGTTGTTAGATTTCTGCTACAACATCCTGTTAATACAGGTGTATGCCTCCCTTTGTGTGCAGCAAGCAGGAGCGTAAACAGTTCTTTGACTGTACTGAAAATATTGCTTTTGAAAGGCAAGGGACATGTCCCCCTCAGTATTCAGAAGGTGCATTTGTCTCCCCCAATAAAAACACGAAAGTAGCAGAGGACCTTTATTTTGACAAAGTTAAAGACGTTCACATTATTAATTGATGCATAAAGGGCACAAATTGGTGCATAAAAAATCAGCTGAATGCAGGAGTGAGTGTTTAATGCTCAAAATTTTCTGGCTGAGGATCGTAAAACTCAGCGTTTCATAGGTGTCCTCCTAAATGTTGAAGCAAAACCTACGCCCTTGTGTACAACTGTGCAGAAATATTGGGTTTAAACAGGACTAATAGTCATGCTGAAAGAAATAAAAGTTGCCCAGCATTCAAATGTTTGTTTAGATTTCAAAAGTCAAACTTATGAATGAGACTTTGAACTATTCGGTTTAGCCCTAAACTTAGCCACAAATACTGTTATAAAGTAGATAAACCTTTCCTTCAGTCCCATCACAAGAACATCCTCATGGTGACGCAGCCTCTGAGGGGCACAGGGCAGGGTATGGCATCATCCACCTCAATGCAAGTGTCTATATAAGGGTCCATCAGCACCATGTTTGGGAATGCTTTGTTGATCTTCCTCTCGCTGACCAGGTATATCTGGCCGGTGACTGTTGTGCAGCCACAGAAGAACTTTCTGTCCAGACATTCCTCATCCTGCACAGTCCACTCGTCCGTCTCCACGTCAAAACGCAAAGCGTGGCCTCCAAACAGGTAGAGTGCACCGTTGAGCTCTGTGGCAACCAGGTCATATCTGTAAAATAGTTAAATTTTCATATAATTACATTGCCAACTAAGTTTTTTTTTAAACAGCAGTGTTTCAGGTTGTGTCAGAAAATGTCAGAAAGCACAGCTGAAAATACAAATTCACTCACCGTGGAAATGGAGAATAAGAGACCACATCCCACTGATCCTGCTTCACCATGTATCTCTGAATTCCACCATATACCTCCCCGTTTTCATCCAGACCACACGCCACGTAGAGACAAGACCCCAAAGCAGCGATGGCTGCCCTCTCCACAGCCCTCACCATGGGGCTGACCTCCTCCCAACCCTCCTCTGACCCCAGGACCAGCCTTTCTACATTGGCCACAAGCCCTTCATCCATGCTGCCCCCCAGCACGTACAGTACAGAGTCCAGCCCGATGGAGCAGTGGCTGTGCCTGGACTTCTGCAGGGCCGGCCCGTCCACCCAGCGCTTGTTTCCACATTCGTATATCCTGACCCAGTCCACACTGAACCACAGCACGTCCCGAAAGTAGCCACCTGTCACGACCACTTTATCGCCTTCATGACAGGAGAATTAGAAAATAAAGAAAATATAATGTTAGGTAATGTGTTCAATATATGTACGTTGTGTTAATGGTATTTGATGTGAGAACAAAGACAGATGATAGAGATGTATTTACACAGTCATGTATACACACATATAACATACACACATTCAACCCCTCACTCACAAGATACAATACAAAACAATACGATATAATACAATATGATACAATAACATAAGACAAGACAAGACAAGACAAAACAAGATAGAACTTAATTTTTTTTTCTGAGGAAAAAGCAAAGTTAGAGAGAGCAGATATAGCGTACAATCTACAATAGATGCAGAAAAAGAAAATGTATGGCAAATATAAAATGCAAAATATACCAAATATAAATTAAACACAAATAATAGATAAAAGTATGGTGCAAATAAGATGCAATCCAATAACTACAACATCTACAATAATTATCATCAGTTTCGAGGTTATCCTCATCTTCATCACTGGCATTCACATCCAAGCATTACCTACTGCAGCCACCGAGTACTGTGTGAGGTTCTTCCTCTGCAGAGGTGGACAGCTCTGCCATCGTCCACTGTGCGGGTGAAACTGGTAAAGTGACTGCTGCTCCTGATCGTGAGGTCCACCCAGGACAAACAGGGTCTCTCTGGCCCTGATCCTCGTCATTGACCTGCCCATTGACCAAGATGCCGGGAAACATTCATCCAGCCTGCAGATGAGCTTGGATCTGGGGTCATCACTTTTCATTTTGATCAAAAGTTCAGTCATAAATGGTAAAGAGAGCGACTCATGCCTCACCAGCTCAGTGAGTTCCTGAAAATGTTCTTCTCGTTTTGGGTCAAATGACACCCAGCGTAGGATGGCCTCCAGGGCCAGATCATCTTTAAGGATGGCCAGGTCATCACAGGCAAGAAGGTCTGCTACGCTCTCCTTAGACAGGGACAGGAAGTCCTCTTCAGCGACAATACCAGAGAAGTGTGTGAGAACCACCTGTCGTGCTGCACTGTAGAGCTGAGAGCATCCCAGCTGCCAAGCATAGGCCATCATTCCCAGACAGTTACTGAGGTGCAGCTCGCGCTCCAGGAACTTGCAGCACAGCAGCCTGGCTCGCTCCAGTTGTAAAAAGTCTGCAGTCTCAAGGATCCCCAGAACATTTTCTCTGTCCAAAGCGAGATTGAATGTCTTAATGTATTCCATTAAAACCCTGAAATGCTGCAGACTCACACCTTTGATCTCCACTCTCCTCTTGCGGCTCTCCAGGCCACCGCCAAAAAACAGTGCCCTGAAGTAGGGACTCTGGACAGCCAGTTTCTGACGATTGACATAAAAACTCTCTCCCTCTACTCGCAGAGTAGCATCAGGGATTGCATCAGGCGCACAGTCTGTGAGATGAACGGCAGATTCATCCTCCTCAAGTTTGTTAATCTGTTCAGAGAGAAGTGTGAGTTTAAAGCTCTGAGGTTGCAGCTCAGCGTTGGCTCTGCAGGCCATGTCACAGCCACCCAAAACTGCCTTCTGCACAGTGCTTCGTCCTTGTTCTTCTTCACAACACACCCACTGGTGGTATTTATAGACTCTCCCATGACTGACTGCTGGCTGAACACAACAAGCAAAAGAGGTCAGTTTAAAAAAAACATAATCACTGTAACACAAAGAGGCAATATACTAATAAATGAATAGTATCTTTATTATTCAACTAACAAATTTCTCCTATCAGTAAATTAAAATATAGTCCAGAAATTAATAAACAAAAAAAAAACAATGACGTCAGCTGCAGGCGCTCCATAGACAGGCGCTCAACGATTTGATTGGTGGAGCACTTCTGAGGTCACAGTTTAACTTCCGTGTCACACAGCTAACATGGCGGTGAGTTCGTATATTTATGGCTTTTATTCAAGCATCTTTCTACCTTTTCACCTATAAATATTCTCGGTCAAACCTTTAGCCTGTACGTGTTTGCTCCTAACATGAGCTGATATGTAGGAGGAATGTGCAAAAGTGGCGTTAGTGCTGCTAATGTGGCTAACCAAGCAAAGCTAACCTCAGGCGAGCTCTCTGTTTGTGTGCGGCTAGCTCACATGTGACTTACAAACAAATGTCCCTTTGCTCTGTGTAGGATAAAGAAAAGAAGAAGAAGGAGAGCATCTTCGACTTGTCAAAATACATCGACAAGCCAATTCGCGTTAAGTTTCAAGGTGGAAGAGAAGGTAGGTGACTTTATTGTGATAATATAAGCTAATGCTAACAGGGCTAGCCAGTTAAAACCGGTACTAGTTTGTGCAGCGTTTTCCTCCAAGTCATTGAATAAATCCTTAATCCTGACTGACGTTAATGCAAACTACAAACTGTGTATTTCTCCCCCAGCCAGCGGCGTCCTGAAGGGTTTCGATCCTCTGCTGAACCTGGTGTTGGACGGGACAATCGAGTACATGCGGGGTAAGTTACAAACCCTCCATCAAGGCCTGCAGAATACACATTTTGCATCATGAATCGGTTTCAAATGTATATATATAGTCAAATTTAGAAATATAGTAATGTGAAATGCCATTATGTGTGAGATGATTCTGTAAATAATACATAAATAACCTCAGCAATGGGTAAATAACACTGCGAAACTAAAGAAACTGCATGGACAAATGTAGTACACAGGATTCCTCTAATGTGTATTCTAGTTTGTGTCCCCTTTGATATGATTTCTGTTTCCCTGAACGTTTTTAAACTTGAGCAAAATGGCTTGTTTTCTTTCATTAATGTTGGAAGAAGGCAGTGAGCCATTATGGAAGAAAATCTCCAAGAAATAAGCAAGAAATGAGTAGAGTAAATGACCTGAAAACCAGCAAAAAGAAAAAGGAAAAAACAAGGAAATACCCTAAATAAAAGTGCTTTAAAATTTAGAATAATACTGTAGCATCATTTGAAATATGCTGTTTAATATTAATGTTTTTATTGTGATGGCCCACCAGCAGATGGATACTTGAAATGCAATGCTTTCAATGTATATAATTTTTCACTTTTTGAAAATAAGAAAAAGCATGTTAGCTAATTTAATGTAATTTTAAAGCCAATATCGGCTGATACCGTTGACATGCTAATTTTATTTGTATACCTAGTTCCAAGTTTTAGCTATAATAATAGAGTTTGTTCAACCAGAAATAAACACTCCATTGTTTTTATTCCCCTAATGGTCAAAACTGATGATAATAATAGTCGTGTAACACAGTCATTTTGTAAAAAGATTGTAAAAATCTCATGGTTGTAACCCTTATACCATCATCCTGAGTCAAAAAAGGAGTGGAAAAATCCTAACCGAATAGCAATATTTGTCAAAATACTCTCTTTTTTCTTGCAGCTATATACCCTTGCTGTGTCCAGTCTGCCAAATAAAAGTGAATGAAGAGGTTATGGAGACTATAGAGCCAAATGTCACTTTCAACTCCAAAACATGACTGATAGTTAAAGCTGCCTGGTTGTGGACGATGAAACCTTTAACTGTTACCATCAACTTACTTATATAAAGGGTCATATTTCAAAGGGTATTATTCCTTATGGGCAGATGAAGCCTCATGAAGCTTTTGGGCTGTTTTTCTGATTTTTCAAAAAAAAAAAAAAGACTTGAGGCATCAGGGATTCAAATGCAGGAGGCACGGTGACACCTGGTGGCTTACAAAACTTAAAGTCCCTCAAAACTGGAGCCAAAGCACCAAAAACACCTCACTGATTTAAGTCAGTGTCATCATGTAGAGAGGATTTACTTCTATATCAGATATTATGACAAGCATAGGCAATGTGAACAAGTGAAGCTGAGATTGCGTTTAGCTTTGTTATTGTTTGTGGTCAGTGTGTGTCAGATCTGTCAGCAGGTCAGGGTGTCTCTTTTGAGGCGATGTATCACGAGATGTGTTCGCTTTCTGATCCATTTAAAGGAGCCCTGTGTAGTTTTCTTATGAATGTTCTTCTCTGTATAAATTCTTTTTTGTATATTTTTTTTGTAATTTTTTTTTTGCATTTGCAAGCATCTTCAATAGATTTCCTCATTTTTAAAGCCAGTCTTTCTTAAAAGTTTGAAACCTGCGCTGTTTACATGCATGATCAAGCGCTTATAGTCTTCTTACTATCTATCTCTTACTATAATAATGTGAAGCGTTTAGTAGGATTGTTTCGGATCATCCATGCACACGTGCATCGTCAGACTGTGAGTGAACTAAACTGAGTCACATAATCATTTTTCCAGGTGGTCAAAAACTCCACAGGGTCTATTTTTAATTAAAACAGGTTCATTCAAATGTATCTTAATGTCTGTGATATGTAAACTTTCTATCTTGTCTTGTAACATTTATCCATCCCTGTCGGTCCAGATCCAGATGACCAGTTGAAGCTGACAGAAGATACCAGGCAGCTGGGGCTGGTGGTCTGCAGAGGAACCTCCGTAGTGCTAATCTGTCCTCAGGACGGCATGGAGGCTATACCAAACCCGTTCATACAACAACAGGACGGCTAACACGCAGTCTGTCCCTCGCTAAGTTAGAATCCCACACACAAACACAAATACAACCATGCACACACTTCAATATTTTGTGTAGTTTTTGTTTTTTTTTGTTGTAAATTTTTTAAAAAACATAACGGTAATAATGCGTCCAACAAAGCAAATTTCAGTTAAAAATCATAAGTTGATCAGCAAAAAGGACACTTGAAAGCACTTCACTTTTGTTTCTGTCTGTGATGTGCAAGTTTGCAAAGATTTGAGTTGTAAAGCGCCCACACGTTTGGGAAGTGTTAACAAAACCATTTTCTTTTTATTCACAGTAAGAAACTTTTTACTATTCTTTGTTTTTGATAAGAAAATAAATTGAAAATGTATGTTGAGTGTTGTGAAATGTTGTCTGTCCGTGTACATATTGGATGGATGGAGAACGTGGTGGAAGAATCTTAATTCAGTGATTTTTGGGAGATCGCTGACATTTGGAGCAAATAAATCGGTACTGAGCTGCAGTTTTCTGTGTAGCTCAGCAGTCTTGAGCCAAGCAGACTTTTCCAGTAAGGATTATATCCAATTCAGCAGACCCACTGACCCACTGGTATTTTGTAGAGTTACTCTCCTACTCAGCTCGGTGTCATTGCCGTCTTCTTTGATCAGAAAAACAATTTGCTGGTGAAATCAGCTAGTTCAGACCAGTTGTTTGACTTTTTAACCACCATTTGATGGTATTCTGGAACGAACGGCTGGATTGGCCACAGCTCTGTTCTTTTTTTTTCATGCAGTAACAGAAGTATTTGATTGGGATCTTTCAAAGTGTGTAAAGGAATAAAGAGTGTGTGTGCTGTGAGTGTGAAGATAAGCCACTCAAGCCTGTCTGCACACTGACAAAGAGACATTTGTGGTAATAACTGCTCTGACTCAGTGGTGCTTTAGGCAGGGTGGGGGAATATTTAAGTAAGCTCATTTAGCTTTGTTAGGATTGTTCCTTCAGAGAGGGATTATATATTGGCATCTGACTCGAATTTTTTATTAAAATAGGATCTAAGTCATTTTAAACAAGGCAATGTTATCAAAACACCATTTTTAACACTAGATTTTTCCAGTTTTGCCACTCATAGTTGTGTTTTTTTCTCTATTGTGAACAGGTCATCCTGAATCGCTTCTATTTAAAGGGAAACTGGTATTTTTCAACCTGGACCCTATTTTCTATTTTTTGTTTGTCTATGTGACCTTTGGGAACAATATTTTCTAAAATTGGCCCATTATTGAGTGAAAGGGCTGTGGCCCGCAGGAGCAAACAGGCATTTGTGTAGTTTCAGTCTACAATCACTATAAGTGGCTCAGATTATTATTCTAAGGGTCTGCCATAATTATAGAAAGGATCCCAACAGAATTAGACCTTTTTATTTAAGAGTAAGATCTGTTTTGTTAACTAGAAACAGCCCTATAATGCCTGTTGCCAAAGCCACCAGACTCTGTGTAAATAAACAGTAATTAAAGAGTGTAGAGCCAACATATATTGAGCCAAAATATTGTTTTAACATCTAACTGGGTGAGTTATGGGTTTATTTCAATCAAGTGTTTTACTATGATTTCTGTTTATGTAAACAGAGTCCTGTGGGTTGGCTGATTTTGATTGATGATTGAATTTGCTGTTTCTGGTTTGACAAAAAGGATCCTGCTCTATAACAAAGAGGTCTGTCTCTTTAGAAATCCTTTCTATTATGTCGTCAGACACTTTTAATGACAACCTGAGTCTGTCAGTTGCAAAAGCACTTTTACAGGATGTAAACTGATGTAAAAAGTGTGTAGCCATGCTATTCAAAACTGGAAGAATTGGAAAAACTGGCATTTATACCAGTCACTTAGACACAAAAAAGGGAAAAAGGGTCCAGGTTGAAAATACTGAAGTTAACCTTTAACATTTAAATTTGTGAGTATAGCTTATATTTTTATATCATCACAGAATAGTGAATTTTATATATATTTTTAGTTTATTACAGTCCCTCTCTCACTGTCAGACTAAGTGCAGTAGGTTAATAAACTCGCTGTGAAGGCACTTTAACAGATTAGAGAAACTATAATCCAGGTAAAAGGAGCCTAATGGTTTGCCAGGTGTTGTGAGCCTGAGACATGCAGCCAGAATACCTGGAGGCTTCGCTCCTCCTCTGCTGCTCAGTCACTGTGTCAATGGAGCACCGGCAGGCGGCAGCTAGAGGGAGCACTGAGCTCCACTGAGATTTTTTTATGCCTTTTTTGCATAATTTTCATCCAACCTGCTGTCATGTGCGTAAAGGAGTAGCCGCTGTTTATTATTTACCTGGAGATTATGGGAGCTCTGAGGTGACGGTGGAAATGCTTGTGCACACTGGGGTGTAACTGAAGGGATCAAGACCGATGGGAGGAGGGTCGGCCGGGGATTTCTGAAGCCAAGCCGAACTGTCTAAAGTAAACTGAAAAGGTGAGCTACCTGCGGGACGGACACGGCACGCCCCTTGGCAGGTGGAACAAATAGCGGATCTCTCTGCCGTGTCTTCCTCCATCCATGTATCTATTCTTGTGTGCGCCAGGTCACGCACTGAGAGCTGCGGGATTTCGTGAATGTCAGTGTTCAGGAGAAAGAGGTGAGTGGGTTTACCTCAGAACATAAAGCTGTTTTTGTTTCGTGCTGTGCGCTGCGGGGCACCTGGAGTCACGGTGCGTAATTTACTAGTGCAGTGGATTTTTTTTGTTTGTTACCGCGGCCATTTAATTATTGAAATCCTATCATCTTCAAAACTTGGGAGAAGTTGACTTGATGTTAGTGTGATCTATTTCAACATCCGATCTATAATCGTCAGGAAACATGGCCTCCCAGGTCTCTTTTACGCGCGTCCTGACAATCTTAGTCAGCTCTCCTGAACAGAATCACTGCTGAATGTGTCTGTGTCTGAAATAGTTTACAATCGACATTTTCTTTAATGGGCTTCTTGTATTTTTTATGTTTTTATTATCGCCCAGCAAGCTACACTTCTTTTTTTTTTCTTTTTTGGTAATGTTATTAGTGGTATCTCACGCCTTAATTTTTGGGATCACCTTTTTAATCGCTGTTGAATTTGTCTTGTATGAATGACGATAAATATCATTCCGTATTTACTGAGTGTCCGATGATATTAAACTTTGATTTAAGTCGTTTTTGTTTATATGTGTGCAGAGTTTAATCTGTCAAAATGCATAGCAGTGGAGCGTAATACATATATCATATTGTAATATAGAATAATATATATGTTCTTACTGGTATCAGGGTATGTCTTATTGTAACCAGTGCAGTAATTTATAATGCCCCAATCACCATAAAATCTCAGTCTAATGATGTATTTAAAAGTGTCCTCAAATATTTGTCACTATTTATATATATATGTATATTTTATTAATTTATTTTTGTAACCAGGACTGGATCATTTTGTCTGTGGGGCATTATGATACTGGATACAGTGGGATGTAAATTGTGAGGTTGGTGCTGTGAATCCAACATGGAGGTGAAGAAGGATGATGGAGGAGGAGGAGGGCAGTGGTCCTCTCCGGGCACCTCCTCTGCTCCCTCAAACCCTGCCTGCTGCAGGAGCACCCTCATAGCTTTCCTCCTCTTCTTCCTCGTTATTGGGGTTTTTGTAGGCCTGCTTATTGGTGAGTGGCACATCATCACACAACTGCATACTTCAACATGTATTATACAAGTATAATATGTGATGAACTATTACTCTGTTATAGACAATTTCAAAATGTTATTATTCTGTGAAGCTATCTGTAATAATCCATTATTTCCACTGTTGTTTCCAGCCTATCTGGTGCAGGAGCAGCATTATTTTATGGAGACAGTGGAGCTGAGAGGTCTGAAGTATGATCCAGCTCTGCGGGAGGAGAACTCTGGTTTCTCCATAGTACTGACCTCAGTTTTAAAGTCCAAGGTTTGTACAGACTGTCACTATTGAGAGCACAGCAGTTTCTTTTTAAAGTCTTAAACTGTACATTTGAACTTAATTACAGATTAAATATGTCTTCACTGCCTCGTCGATATCGCATCACTATGTTGATTGGAGTATTGTTGCCTATGGGTGAGTGAAAGCTGAAGTGAGGTGGATCATTTACTCCAAGCCAGAAAACATCCAGAAGACTTAACCACCAACAATGTCTGTTTCTTCCCAGTAACATTAATGGTGAAGTGATGGCAACCTTCAGACTGGTCTTCAGGGTGTCTAAGATCCAGCAGTATTCAGAAAACTTTATTCAGGACCTGCTGAGAGCAGGACTAAGCTCAGTCATGCATGGGAAACCACTGGAGGTGCCAGGATTTGGAGAGATCAACGCTATCATCTTACTGGGTATTGAAAAAATACTGTCATCAGTAGACTGTCTGCAGCCTATGAGTGGATGTGTGTAGTTGGGATGACAAAAATAGGGCACAGCTGTAGAATATATTGTCTCAGGGCGTCATCCGTCCTCACAGGATCTAATGTTTGTCTGTCTCCTCATTCATAGGAGCCAGTGGGAAGTCTTTTTATGCAATTGGGGATGAGATGATAGGTGAGTGATTATGTTGGTGATCCATGGTGAAGTGTGCCAGCACATGATCTTCCAGCATATATTTACAGTGTACTGGAATACCAAAACAGTTTTTTTGTAATATCAGGGCAAATAGTGTGACATGTTGACTTGTTAATTACAGACAAATGTCCTTTTCTGTGTCTTTTTAAATAAATCTATATCATTTAAAGATTTATGTATCATGTACAAGATTTTTTAATTTTTTTTTTTTTAATGTACAGACTAATTCCTTGCAATAATCATGACCCTCTAAAAGTGTGTGGGGGTGTATTTATCTGCAGACTCGTATTTCTTGCTATATTCAAGGGCATCCCTGGGTTCAGTGAGCATGTGCAGTAGGGACTTAATTAAAAGATGGCAACCTGGTGACAGACTGTAAGCAGTAGACATCACTGTACGCTGCAAAAGTTGCAGACACAGTTTCAAAAAAACAAAAAAAAAATAATATAGCAAATGAGAAAGAATATTATGTTGGTTATCACTTTCATGGGTGATACTGTTAATAAAAAGTGACCGACAATTCCTGCACCTGTACCTTAAAAGAACTGACTCTTTTCTGTGACTTTTAAAGGACAGGTCAACATTTTTAAGATCATAAAAGGACACTCACATGCTGACCATACTGGTTTTGAAGACATCCCTCCAAAAGTCATGTTAGGAATGATTTTTTTTCATACAGTATGAACAGAAGGAATAATTTTAGTGAACAACAACTCTTGCAATGCACATATCGGTATGTAAGTTCTGTTTTAGGACGGACAGAGAATGTGAACCTTTCCATCCTTCTTGCACCTAAATACCTCAGGTGAAAACAAAGAATACTGTGAAGAAACATAAAATTCATATTATTTTATACCAATGTTGATTTTCCTCTCAAAATATTGTTTTAATTCTCTATTCATCCTTGTGATGCGCATGTTCATATTGCATTTTTATCTATAATTCTCATCCTAACAGTTTTATATCATCTTTGCTCTCCAGCCAGGTGTCCTGACAACACCTTCACTTGTGACAATGGAGAGTGTGTCACCAAACTGAATCCAGAGTGCGACTTCATCCCTGACTGTGCAGATGGATCTGATGAAGCTCATTGTGGTGAATGACTCTTGAAACTACAATTTTTTACTACTGTCCTTTTCAGGCTCATTGTTGATTTTCTTTTAGTTGTTATTTATAAAAAAATTTAAAAAAAACTTGCACAGTTACCACGGACTGCAGCTTAATAGGCAAGGCAGCTTTATTTATAGCACATTTCATCCAACAGGGCAAAACAAAGTGCTTTACAGAGCAATAAAATATAAAAACATAATAAAGGATACAGAATACACAAGCACTGATGGCTCTTATTGTGAATCTGAGGTTACTGACACACCTGTTAGAAGAAAACATTACTGCTTCATCTCCATCTTGACTGCATCATCCAACTTTTCCCCTCAGCCTGTGGTACACGTCCCGCCATGGGGAGTCGGGTGGTGGGCGGAGAGGATGCTCGGCAAGGAGAGCTCCCATGGCAGGTCAGTCTGAGGTTCCATGGACGCCACATGTGCGGAGCCTCCATCATAAATGAACGCTGGCTGGTCAGCGCAGCACACTGCTTTGAGAGGTAGGCGTCTTTCCAAGTCACTGTGGAGCTTTTAAATTATCTCTCAAGCAGTGACAGAACAGCAAAAATAAATTAAGAAACCATTAACCCATTTTAATTACTGTAGATTGTGCTAATACATGACTTGCATGTATATTTAAAACCTCCATCATCCCTTTCCTTTCTGTTTCTAGGGACAATGACCCCAGTGAGTGGACGGCCCTGGTTGGGGCCCGACTAGTGAGCGGCGAGGAGTCTGAGTCCACAACAATTAACATCAAGTCGCTGGTTGTGTCTCCAGACTACAATCCCATGACCACTGACAACGATGTCAGTGTGCTGGAGCTGGAGACCCCTGTCACCTTCAGCTCTTACATCCAGCCCATCTGTCTGCCCTCCCCGTCTCATGTGTTCGCCCCCGGACAGAGCTGTGTGGTTTCGGGGTGGGGCGCACTACACCAGTTTAATCGTGAGTCTGCCTGCAGCAGTACACATCAACACGTCAATAGATGCGCAACTTAGAGGGAAAATTACCTCTTTTTTTCAGTACCCGACATTATGACGTCAATAGTGATTATTATTAGCTTTCAGGCAGAGGTGGGACCCAGTCATTGTTTTGTATGCCATTCATGCCTCAAGTCAAGACTAACAAAATCCAAGTCCTAAACTTTGACCTTCAAGTTCTAAACAAGTCACAATGTATTCTTCAGCAAACTTAATGCCAACATTACATTTAGGCAATTAGAGAAACTTAGAAATAGCACACTTACTATGTTAATGTTAGCCTTGATTTAACTGTTCTTTATGCAGCCTCAAAAGTTGTTGCATCTTCGTCCGTAACTTTCAACCTGCATGTTGTGCCCACTGCAATTTATGTTATTGTTGAGCACCATGTAGTTTTTTTAGGCTATTTGATTGAAATTATCTTTGGTATGATTTTTTTTTCCAACTGGTGCTCAGTAATGTAACCTTTTTTTTTTAATGGATCTTTCCTGCAACTTGACTGTACACTTTTGGACTGGTTTAAACAAGTCTTTTTTGATTTTGCCAAAGCTATAGTAATCAAAGTCCACACCTCTGCTTCCAGATTATATTTTCCTACAAGATGATAATGGAAAAACAAACAATTTATAATGAAGATACTACAACTAAACATTCAGTGTCAGTAAGTTTAGAAAGTTGTATCCATCAATGGTAATGTCGGCTTTCGGACAAGGAAAAAAATCAGATTTAAACTATATTATAAAAACCAAAGTCCCACATGACATCAAGTCTCATTTCATGGTATAACTACAGTACGTCCTCCAACTCTATGTGAAGTTAATCTAGATTTGCAGTACATCCTAAAATCTTGAAAGCTGTTGTACCTTGTTTGTTAAGAATAACTGTTTTTATCAACATTTCCATTGCAGCAGGACTGCGTGTTGAAATACGATCAGTCTGAGTAATTCAGTCGTCCTGTGCTCTTCTACCATTCAGCTGCAGTGCCTCCCACACTGCAGAAGGCAGTGGTGAAAATCATTGACTCCAAGGTGTGCAATAAATCCTCCGTGTACAGAGGAGCTGTTTCTCACAATATGATGTGTGCAGGATTCCTGCAGGGCAAGGTGGACTCATGTCAGGTCAGTGCTGTATCACTTCCTTCACGTAAGGCGGCCACAATAGCACGAACTATCGAGTTACATTTTTCTTACAATACTGTCTTTTCTTGGGGGAAAGTGTGTATACCTGTGCTCTTGAAACTATAAGTAGGGTCAAAAATGTATGTTAGCACTGGTCCCATTCTAAAAATAGAGGTCTGTTGGCTGTTGCGGTTATTACCATGTGAGTATAGAAATAAATCTAATTTTCCTAAACACAGTTCAGATTCTGCTAATGAGCAGTTAAATGTCAAAACATGCAAAAAAACAAACTCGAG
Organism: Plectropomus leopardus; assembly: GCF_008729295.1. Classification (NCBI taxonomy): domain Eukaryota; kingdom Metazoa; phylum Chordata; class Actinopteri; order Perciformes; family Serranidae; genus Plectropomus; species Plectropomus leopardus. The sequence continues at coordinate 22,042,793 of NC_056465.1, forward strand.
TGATTAGAGATAAGAGAATCATTTGTCTTGTGTTTTCCCTGCAGGGTGACTCTGGAGGACCTCTAGTGTGTGAGGGGGCCCCGGGGAGGTTTTTCCTGGCTGGGGTGGTGAGTTGGGGTGTGGGCTGTGCACAGATCAACAGGCCTGGGGTTTATTCCCGCGTCACCAGGCTCCGCAACTGGATTCTAAGCCACGCAGATCCCAGCTTGGCCCATGATTACTTCCAGTACGCTCCCACCGTGCCAGTTACTGTGACAGGAAGAAGCTTTAATGATCCAGCAGTACCCAGGACCATAGCCATGAACGTGTCACCTGCACCAACGCTACCTGGTAATGTCGCAGCTTATTTTATCTGTCACTCACCGAGAGGGGCAAAACTACATCAAAAATATCTTTTTACAAATTAGAAATACTTGCTCATCAAATGTATCAAAATAAAATACAAAATACTGGTAAGATAACATGTATTTAATTATAATAAAAGTGATTTGTAATTTGAAAATACATCCTATACAAACTGAGGGGATCACATATATGAAATATATGGAAGCTCTGAGCACATTGCTGGACCCAACACGTGTGTAACGTGATTCACTTGCATTTAGTCAAAGACTCTGATTATGCTAAATGGGGTTTTTCATCTACACTTTAAATTTGGCGATAAAAATGTGTTTTTTAATAATAAAATTACATAGTAAATAATGTTATGTATTTCAGATACAAAAATACAAGCTCTTAGAATCTTTTTTTTCTGTCAAGCAAAATAGAAATTACAAAATACTCAAAAGTATTTCAAATAAATTTAATTGAAATACTGCTCTTCACTGGTCACTCATTGATCAGTTACCCAAGAGGAACACAATAAAGTCAGTCATGAATATAGTATCACTGAGTAGTCTAACAGTCATGCTACATGATTTGTCCGTCGTGTCTTCCAGTCTTGAACTGCACTGGAAACTTCCAGTGTAGCGCCTCCTCCTGCATCAGCAAAGTCAACCCAGAGTGTGACGGAGTCCCAGACTGCCCCAATCAAGCCGATGAAAGAAACTGTGGTAGGTTTATATGAGTAAAAAAAAAAAGTCCACATACTGGATTTAAAGGGACACTTTGTCAATTTCCAACCAGCTTTTTGGCATAACATTGTTAGTAATGTGTAAATGAACTGCGTAAACTACCCTCCATCTTACCAGCATCCAGATCCCCCTGCTCATCCACCAGCTCAAATCCGTCATCCAGCAGCTCTTCGCTGGCTTATGGTCTGTTGCATGAACTACAGATCTGCCCACAGACACAGAGTATGAAGCCAAATCAAGAAAGAGAGCTGCACCTTTCTGTCTCTCCCTGAAACACAGACCAAACTCAGATCAAACTGTAAAACAAAGCAGAGCGGATCAAATGTAAACCAAAAATCTGCCTGTTTCTCGCCTACATATTTTCAGAAACATATTTTAGCTTACAGTTTAACTGTAATTTGGGGTCATTTGTTACCACCTCCCCACCATATTATTTCCTGTGGAAACACAACCAAGCTTTCATCATGCCACCCACCATCGGGAACATTTATTAGTCCAGTGCGGTGCAGTGCATTGTGGTAGTTGAAGGTTATCTATCTCTTGAGCAAAAGCAAACACCACAGCCCTCTTTCTCTGTTTTCTCTGGCGATGTAGCACCATTTTCAAAACTAATTACCTAAGGAAATTCTTCTGATGCATGTTTTTGTTTTAGACTGCGGCGCACGTCCTGCATTGGGCTCCCACAGGATCGTAGGTGGAGTAACAGCACGAAGGGGGGAGTGGCCTTGGATTGGCAGTCTCCAATATCAGAGACTGCACCGTTGTGGCGCCACGCTCATTCACAGCAAATGGTTACTCACAGCGGCGCATTGCTTCAAAAGGTACTGCTAAACCTAAACTGTGCCCCAAAATTATTTGTTCACCTCAAAAAACTGATTCTCCCATTACATCCAGAATGTAACTGAGCCTATCTTTATTTATAGTGACCCGAGCCCCACTAACTGGGCTGTGAGCCTGGGATCTGTGCTGCGCTCTGGGGTAGGAGCTCTGGTCATCCCCATCCAGAGAGTCATCATTAACCCAGCCTTTAATGACACCAACATGGACCATGACGTGGCTCTGTTGGAGCTGGCAACCCCAGCCCACATGTCCTACACCATCCAGTCTGTGTGTCTCCCCTCACCAGTGCACCGATTCATCCAGAATGTAGAGTGCTACATTGCAGGCTGGGGATCTATGAGGGAAGGAGGTGAGATATTTAAATGCCTTCTGACATGACACTCGGTTATCTGGAGAGCATCAAGCATATTGCATAATGATATGTTTGCGTTACAGCAAACTGGACAATTGGACAACATTATCCACAGGGAATTTCAACAAGTGTTACATTTTTATTTTCTCATTGTCTCATGTTCAATTAAAAAAAAACTTTTCTAGGTGTCCCTTAGCAACTGCTTATATAGTCTAATGTGTAGGGCTGGCTCAGGTCTATTCACACTGTATTGTACACACTGTATAGTGTATTCACACTTTTTTCTATGTAGCACTGCAGACAGTTTTACTTTTATCCACTGAGATTCTGACTTATCCACAAGTTAATCTGCCAGAACAATGGAGGTGAATGGAATTTGGTTTGTGGTGCTCACAGCTGTTAAAAAAAAAAAAAAAAAAACCTCTTAAAAATGCAACAACTTGTCTTTCCAGAAACAGTTTTATAATCTGATTTATCCTTTGTAAAAATGCATTAATCACTAACATAATAAATACTTTTTGGTGCAGGTTCGCTGACCAACCTGCTGCAGAAAGCTGCAGTAAACATCATCGACCAGGCAGACTGTCAGCAGTCATATGGAAACGTGCTGACTCCTAACATGATGTGTGCTGGTTACATGGAGGGAGGCAGGGACACCTGTTTGGTAAGATGCAGGACTTTATACTATGTGACACAAATACCGTTAACACAGCCTGGAAATGAGCCGGACATCTGGGTGCTGCAGTCTTGGCAGCATCTGAGCAATAAGATTGTGGATTGAGATTAAACAAGTGAGCAAAGGGTCAGAGGAAATAGGGCTGTGGCTCTGATAAATCTCTTTTACAGTGGATGGTTAACCAGGTCAGACCAAAGTAAATCTTGCCCTTTACAGGTTTCTAAGACTTGCCATAAGAGAAATTAAAAGCATTGGAATAATTTATGGGTTGAAAATACTTGAGATACTATAATGATGGAGAAAAGCAAGTGTTGCTCATTGAGGAAAATTGCAGCACTTCTGAAAGAGATGCTTATCTGATGGGACAGAGTTAAAAATACAGAGCCCCCCTTTTCACCAGCTTCCTCTCTGTAATCTTCTTATGTAAGGAAACCCTCATGCATTCCTGTCTCGGTCAAAGCACCTGGCATCTCAGCAGCGATCCAAGTGACATTCTCTTTGTACCTTACTCTTCTGCTGCCTCACTCATTCTTAGTTTTATTCTCCTTGACGTGCTGGAAACCTCAGCGCCTTGAGGTTATTTTGATTTCTAACAAATTATTAAAAGGCTGTTTTCAACCCACCTCTCCTTTGTCATCCAGGGAGACTCTGGAGGCCCGCTGACCTGCCGTGAGCCCTCTGGCCAGTGGTTTATTGCTGGAGTGACCAGCTGGGGACATGGATGTGGGCGAATTGGTTTCCCGGGGGTTTACACTCGTGTGACATCTGTCAGAAAATGGATATCCACATACCTGCCTTTCTGAAGAGGCAAAACAGAGCTGTGAGTGAACACAGTGGATTTTCTGATCGAAAACTGTACTGTACAAGGACCAAAAGTCACGCTAAAAGCCACACATATACACAGTAGTCTCCACAGTATTGACCTGTGTGACCTACTGGTCATAGGTGCTGTTTCCTACACTGTGCAATCATCTGAACTGGGACCATCCTCTTTCATAATGTACTGAAGAAATAAGGAGAACACTGAACTGTGGCTTGTGGACGTTCTGCTAGCACGTGCATGATTGAAAGTATTTATTTCAGTTATTTATTTTGCTGACTGGTAAACTTGCGGTACATGGTGCATTTTTAATTCATTTTGTGTGGGGTTCGAAATATAGACCGATCAGCCAAAACATTAAAACCACTGCTGGGTGAAGTGAATAACGCTGATCAGCTTGTTGCAGTGCAATGTTCTGCTGGGAAACCTTTGGTCCTGGAATTTAAGTGGATGCCAATTGACACACTCCACCCACCCAAACAGTTGCTGGGGATCACACCACTCATGGCAATGGCAATTGGGGGGGTCACTGCCATTGGGGATTGTCATAGCTATTGGGGGGGGGGGGGTGCTTTGTCTACATGTTTAGTGGCATTCACATGAATTTCAGGACCCATGATTTCCCAACAGAACATTGCATTGAAACAATATGTTAATCACCTCAACTGGCAGTGGTTTTAAAGGGGCCCTATTATGCTTTTTGGGGTTTTCCCTTTTCTTTAGTGATTTGTGAAGCATTTTTGTTCTTGTAAAAGGTCTCCTAAGTAATACAGCCCAAAGTCCGAGCCAAAGAGAGCTCTCTCTCCCACAGAGGGCACTGCTCCTAAGCTGCCTGAAACAGCTCGTTTGAGTTCCAGTGTTTTCTTCAGTAATTTGGTGATATCACAATGTAACAAATCAAATAGAATAAAATGTGCATAGAGAGAGCCAGCTGACCAATCAGAGCAGACTGGGCTTCTCAGGAGGCGGGACATAAGCTCAGACAGAGGTGTTGCAGCAAAGGGAAGTATGAGACACATTATGTGTTTTTGAACATTAAAGCATGTAAACCTATTCTAGTAGACCCCCAAAATGCAAACATAAAATGCAAATATAGAACACTGAAACTCAAACGAGTTGTTTCAGGCAGCTTAGGAGTGTTGTTTGAAGTAAAGAGAGCTCCCTTTGGCTTGGACTTTGGGTTTTATTACCTAAGAGACCTTTTAAAAGCAGAAAAATGCTATACAAAACAAAGGAAAGGGAAAACCTAAAGAGCACAATAGGTCCCCTTTAATGTTTTGGCAGATTGGTGTATTTGGTTCATATATGGGTAAATTTCCATGTGTTTTTTTTTTTGTATCTATTGTTGGATAATAACACAAAGATGCAATACAATAATTGTTACTGAAAGGTGGGTTTCCCGGGGGAAAATATAGTTCTGTATGAAAATGTGGTGCTTGGATAAGCTTTAAAGTAATTTTGACTTGAGTTTGATGAACTTCTGGTAATGTTTTGTTGACAGTGCCACAGCATACACAACCTTGGGCACTTGATTCTGTTACTTAGGGCTTAAACTCGTCTTCAGCTTCAGGGCTCGGCTGCAAGCGCATAGAGATTACCACGGAGTGAGCTATCAGCTGCCAGATAAAGGTAAGCCCAAAATATATACACACTCTTTGATGAGAGACACAAGACTCTGATTGATAAGATTTATTGATTTTTTTTTTTCATGAAAATCATTCCATTTGCTCACAATCACACTGCAAATAATGTTCACAAGCTTCATTTACTTCCCTACATAAATTCAGCAGGATAGAGAAAAAGGACTGTGGTTCCCAGACTTCTGACAAGCTGTGCACATGAAGCTGAGAAAGGTTCAGTGCCTCGTGTACAGCAAGGCAGACCCTGCTGAAACAAGCCCACTACTGTGGAGGGCGGCAGATAGAGTGACAACTAGAAAACAGGTCAGACAAAACAGTTTTGTTCTCCGGGCGTACTTTGATATAGGACTGTTTTGAGGCTTGTGAATGTCAGGTTCACTGCTGTGAAAACACCAAGTTGCTCCTCAGAGTCTTCCTTTTGATTCTAAGTAGGTCTTTCAGAGTAAAAGCTTGTTAAGGAAACCCTGTGTTGTCCCTTCGGGGTTCCAGTCATGCTGTTTATTCTCTTTGCACAAATGTTTAGTCTTGGTCTGAGCATAAACGCAATGAAAAGAACAGGCAACAAACCTGGGGACACTGCTGACAGAGTTTTTTTGGAGCAATTGTGGTGACACTTAAGTCCTGTTTACAGTTATTACAGGTATCATGAGTCCAAATTATACAGGCTCTTAAACACAAGACATGTTTACCTTAATTTGATGGCACAAAGGTGTCAGCTGACTAATTTAAGACATGCTGCAACAGTGCATGTATCTTTTAAACTGTCTTCTCAGGAGCACAAAGGGTTGAAACATATCCCAGCATACACCTGCACCTTGGCCAGGTTGCAAGTCAATCACAGGGCTAGCACACACTTACACACACACATTCACACATATGTTTGCTCCAACAGGAAAATTAGAGTTTTCAATTCTCCTGACCTACATGCATTAAAAATGCAGGTGTAAATGCAGCTTTTTCAAATGCATGTTTACTTGTTAACCAGAAGATTAATTACCCACAACATAAAAACACAAACAATCAAACTTTGTTGCTTAACTCTTCCTCAGAGCAAAGTGAAAATGTCCACAGAGACATTGTTATGGCTAGAGTCCACAGGCTCTGCTTGCCTGTCTGTTTGTGAGGTATTATGATGACGATGGTGTGCAGCTGCCATGACACACCTGTGCACAGCTGCTGGCCTCCAGTGGAAACGCTGTGCTCCTCCTCACTGTGAGCAGCAGCCCGAGGAAGTGAAGGAACGGGTGAGGAGAGGGATGTTCACATGCGAGCTCTTTCTCTCTGTAATCTAGAGTTGTACGTTCGGGACACGGTGTTCCAGGCGTCCATATATCGGTCCATACACATGGCAATGCATTTCTGTGAGGAGAAAAGGAAAGACATAAACACAACTTATTATCTATAAGGCTGCAACCAACAAACCATTCTGCCAATTAACCATTAGTTAAATAATATATGAAAAAAATGTTTTTAAAAAATGGCTATTATAATTTTACAGAATTTAGAATTTAAGTTGCTTTTTTTTGTCTGACCAACAATCCAAAATGCAAAAACATTCCCCCCATTATCATAGAATTCAAAGAAAAGCAGCAAGTTGTCATAAGATCACAACAGATTGTTTCAGCTCTGGTCTTTTATTTTTTTTTCATCTGAAAGCAAACTTGAAAGCCCAGCATACCTGCTCAGAGTTGTCCAGCGTGCTTCCAGGTTTACCTATGCACTTCTTGAAGCATTTGTCAGTCATTCTCTGAAACACAAAGACATTATAATTTTTTTTTTTTTTTTACCACTGGTTCAGTGTAACCAAGTATAAACTCAAGTACCTCACTTAAGTGCAATTTTGGGTCTTGACCTAAACCGCTACTTAAGCTGGTTAAAAATATAGCCGGGGTTTAGGGTACACCTGGTCAGAGGTTTGGGGACCTTAACATCTTGCTAACAGCATTTCACTGTCTACTTATTGCTGTTTCTGAGTCAAATATTACAACAATATCTTAATGTAACTTTGTGTCCAGATTAATGAGGGTGCTCGTACCATCGCCAAACAACTTTACCGAATTTCACGTTACTCTTCCACTGAGTTAGGTTTTTAGTTAGTCTTGCTAGCTTCGCAGCTGTGTCCATTTGGTTTACCTGCAGCAGCTCCTGCGCGTTAGCCACCGCGATCTGGACCTTGACCTGCTCCATGATCGTCCCGGTGTCCACTTTACCGCCTGATCCACCGGCCGAGAAGTCTGAACCGAACCCGTCCATTTCTACCGGAGTCGTTAACAAAACGGTGGCTTTAAGGCTCTCCTTTAAACACACGTGCAGACAGCTACTGCTAGGTTTAGCTAACGCAAGTTTGCGATGCCCTTGACACCGGCGGAAGACTAAAGACGTAACTTCCGTTTAGGGAATTCTGATATGGGAAATGTAGTTTTTTCCCCCCTATTATTTATTGAGAGCTTTTCAGACAAACAAGGCACATTTTCTGGACTTACTAAAAAAGTTGCTGCCTAAAGCATACGTGATATATTCAAATGCATGTTTTTAATACTTAAAAGACACAGACGGCTTGTCAGCACGGTAGGTACATAAACACTGGCACACCAACTAACAATACACGTGCACGCACGCATCTTTGCCGCACGGTGGCGATAAAGTCAATTGAATCACAACGTCTACAGTTTTATTAAAGTGATGTAGATAATTTTGAATGTTGCCAACCGATACATATAACTACTGATGACAAAAGTTTTTTATTGTTTAAAAAGATACATTGACTTTTGATTGTTTTGATTTAATACAAGAGTCATCCTTGTTTATAGGTAGATGATTGCTTGGAACAATACAGCATATCCAGTTGGTGCCCAGTTTAGGGCTGTTATTTCACTAAAAAATAAAATCAAATAAAATATTTCTATATGCCACAAAAAAAGGCAACAATGCCATGATATGATAAGCTATTTTTTTGTTTTTAAGTTTCAAGTTGAGATATGTGCAACAATTATAGAGATGCAGTCACTGGCAAAGACATATTTTTCAGACACTCTGAAACATTGCTAATATTTAGCCCATAAAAAGAAAATCCTCTACATAAAAATAGAATCAAAGACATAAAAGAGTTTAAAAGTTCAAATATAGGGATATAACATGTATTAGCCTTGATATAAAACAAAATAATATATATTTGTGTAGACTGGTAATTGCACAATTACTAAACTGTAATATAGCTACACATATATGTAGTTAAAGCAGTGAGTAAAATTATACAGACTTGTTTTTGTTTGTTTTCCTGATGTCTGGGCATGTCCTCTTTGTTTCGTCTGGTTGTCTTGTATGATCAAATTTATAAATCAGTTACTGGGGTTGTTTTTTTTTTTTTTTTGGATTCATTTGCAAAAGATTACAGCAATCATTCACCTCAACCTGATCAGACTGTACTGGAAAATAAATTCAATTAAAAATAAATGATATGCATCCACAGTGTGTAATTTTAATCAGGATAGCATATTCCCTTTATCCATTGCATAATTATGTTTCATTGATGTTCAGTCTGTCATTCCAAGCAAGTTTGTGATTGTTTGACTGCTGGGCACACTTGCCTGGGTAAACAGAAAAAGTAATTACTTCAAGCTACAACTATGTGGAAAGCAGAGGCCAACAACATAAATAGAAAGTCACAAGAACCTTTTGCTTTGTTAGGTGTCAGGGCCCGGGCATGAGTATCACCCCCTCTGACGACCTCTCTCCTTATGTTTCAGACGGGATGACCTCACTGAGAAGACCACCTGCCTTGAGTGAACAAATAAATGGTACAGTGAGTCTGCAGGCAACAATGGAGTGACGGTTACTGTCACTGTCAACAGAAACTGTGTGAGTGGCTTGCTGCGATGCTGCGAGCATTGAGGCATAATCGCAGGGGGTCTGATTAATGGCGTGCCTGCCTTGGAGTAATTAATGACCAGTCACACAATGCTAGTACCCAAGCACATGCAAACACATACACACACACACATGCACATAAGTCCTCAGACCAGTTTGGCTTGGAGCCACTGGGTTGACTGGGGGGAAGGGAGGGTTGGGTTAAAGTGCAGCAAAATGAATTAACCCTAGATTACAATCATGAGTTCATTAATCTAATCTTCTTAAATTCTTAATCTCCTCGAGGCACACTTGTGTGTATGAAAGTATTTGGCCCAGTCAGCTAAAAGGGCGGCTTTAACAAGCACTGGCAACAATGGTTATGAAGAGAATGTGAATTACGCTCGAGTGTGTTTATGGTGTCAGACTCGGAGGTTACACAAGACTGTAGGTGATAACTTCAGGGCTTTTATGTGTTTAAAAAAAGCTGTTGATAACTCAAGATAAAAGAAGCAGTCAAGTTTGAGTCCCTTGTAAAGAAACATTAGTGGATACCAGACTGAAAAACACTCTCTCTCTCTCTCTCTCTCTCACACACACACACACACACAGTCAAGAAACAGCAGCTTTTAATCTTCAAAAGCAGCTGCTGACTGACAGTAAGTGGGAGTGAGACAGAGAGCAATGGTGGGGAAACCTGAGCAGTGTGACATCAACTCTGGTCTGAGTGTTGGAAATCAGTCATCTCGGTGCACAAACAGTCTACCAGTCAGTTTTACGAGGGAGTAACTGCCCCAGGGCCTTTATTGTTGGAATAAAGATGAAACCTCAAATATTAAAACTGCCACTGATCCATTAACTGTTTCAAGTGTGTCTGTGGTATTTAATTTTCCTTTTAGGACCATTATTCTTTCTTCTTTGCTGACTTACATGGAGCCCTTTTCACAGCTGAAATTTTGGGTTATTAAAGTTGCTTATAACATAAACCTTGATCCATAGGGGTAGACTTTGGGTGGGGCAAGTCCCCATCAATGTTTAAAACATGTGCAATTGTACCCACCAATAAAAACATGAAAGTAACAGAGGAGTTTTATTTTTGACAAAATTACACTATAAATTGATGCAGAAAAGACACAAAATGCAAAAAGTGTTTGATGCATAAAGTTTTCTAGTGAAGGGCCCCTGAACCTTCTCTTTTACTACTGCCCCCCCACCCCTGGCTACGTTTTGGTTAAGTGTCCCAGTTAAGCTAAGAGCCAGCATGCACAATAGCAGAGCCCTGAACCTGGCACACCTAAATGGAACCAAGCCATTATGAATTAATGTTACTAATTTACACCCTGAGACATGTTGGGACAAATCCCAACAAAGAGAGAGCCTTCCACAGAAATGAATCTTCATTCATGACCTGTTTGTATTTCTTGAGATTCTGCAACCATCTTTATTCATCCTTTGCATAAATGCATAGAAAATGCAGAGATAAAAAGACCTCGTTTCCAAACTTCTACTTCAAAATATTTACCCCACTTGTCACACTGTTTCAAGCGGCCCATGAAATTCCTTGTATGTGCAGACTGACTTGGCTGATTCTTGACTGACCTGATTCTTGTCCCATAGCTCACGAGTGCTTAAATCCTTCAGAAAATGCCAGGAATTCAGCTGGAGAAACGATCTCATGGTCTACAGATGGACTTTAACCTGCCATCATATGATCATTAAGACTGCTGGTTATGTGGAGATGGCAAACAGGACAAGGGCTGTGCCTGATGCTAGAGCAGAGATGTTGGTCAATATCCCTTATTACTATATTATTAGTGTTAATATCTGGGTAGACTTGGGCAAAAAATCCTTTATAAATACTCAATTTTCGCACTTGGCTCATGGTTTAGAGGGTTGTCTCATTTTCTTTCTTTTGGGCAATCAGAGGGAGTTTTAAGTGATCAAAAACTTGTACTTGTTTTTATGGAATTTCTAGTCTTCATAGATGCAACATGTTTATCTAATTAGTTTTAGGCCAACAAAATGTCTCAGCATTTCTCCCCAAAATGTAGTTCCTGGCAGTGTGGAGGTGGTATTTTGACCTTTTTGTCTGGCAATAACACTTTACAGAAAGCCCCACGAACTTGTCGTATAGAATATGATCTGATTTTGAGTCGACTGATTTCTTTATTTTGTGTTATGCGTGCAAACATGTGCCCAACCCTCGTGGGTTTACAAGCAACCATTACAATATTGTTGCAGTGCTCAGTCCAAAACATGTTATCTTGATGCTCAGTCCCCCAAACAAAATACTCTGCTTCAATAAATAATTATTAAACACTAAGAAAATTTAAATCAATAATAATAATAATAATAATATTTTTTTTTTTTTTTTTTTTTTTTTTTTTTTTTTTTCTTACGAAAAATGAAATGAAGGCTCAGTGTTTCTTCAGTATTTTTCCCCCAAAATGGAAAGTTTAATTTCTTTCAAGAAAAAAAAAAAGAGCAAAAAAGAGCAAAAGGTGACTGGAAATTATCTAAAAGAATAGCTGGGTGGAATTAGCAAATATGATCAAAAAACAAAGAAAAATGTCCAGAAAACTATATTTATAATTATCTAAGTACTGTATTCAAAGTTATATTACAGACAAACTATATATATAAGCATATATATATATATATATATATATATGCATTAAATATATATATATATTCAATGCTTTCTTGAGGTCATTTCTTTTTTGTCTTTTTTTGTGCTTATTATCAGGTAATTTTCTTGTAACTTTTACGTTTTTTCTTTTACAAACTTCTCACTCATTTTTGGGTTATGTCTTGTTTAGTTGTTTACCTTCTTCCCTTAGAAGAAACCCAAAAACCATCAAAACAATTTGCTCAGATTTTAAAGGGTTCAGGATATTGAAGAGTGCTGTAAATGCACTTTGCTACTCTTGTTTCTCTTCAGATCGTATAAATCTTTCGCCTTTTACTACAGATTTCCGTGGAGAGGAACACTAAGAGTTTTACTTAATTTTTTGATGCCCTGCTAACGCGGGCTTAGAAAAAAAGGGGGAAAAAATGCACTTTGCTTTTCCTGTGATACTAGAGACAAATTTTTCTTGTGAGCGTAAAGCGAGAGACGCAGCAGGCAGGTAAAACACACAGAGACAGGTGTTTTGCATTCTTTCTGGCAGCGCTATTCTACCATAAAGCTGTGCATTGACCCTGAAGTTTGGATAAGGAATAAAGAAAGCTTTTGCTGCAGAGTTTGAGCCCATTGGCTGATGTGAGGAGGAGTAGGAGGAGCCAGCGTGAACAGCACGGCTGCCTCTGCTCCTTCTCTCCGCTCTGCTCACTGCTCTCCTGCAGGCTGCGTGGCTCGCTGAGAACAAAACAGCGACGCTACAAACTTTATACATTGTTCCTTTCACGCGTTTAAACTTAAAGCGCCGCGCGCAAATGGCTCAACCGTTTCCTCACACTTTAGGATGTGATACAGTTTTAACCTCGGAAAGCGGATTTGTCTAAATCGTGCCACAACCTCAAACAAAACAACGACGGGAACAAGTTGGAGCCGAGATAAAGGAATCCGGATCCGCCTATCAAGGTAAGCACGAGACGGCTAATCCTGCTAAAAGTGTCGATCACAGAGATACGTGCCGGTTTGACATTTCTCCAACTTCCGAAATGTGAGCGGTTTGGTCGCAGGGTGAAACACGGGAGCCTTTGATGTGGGCTGATTGTAGCAGGCTGGATGTTTGCAGGCTAACTTTGGAGGAAAGTTGAGCGCATGCTGAAGTGCTGACCGTAGTTTCACATTTACTGCACAAAACGAATTGGATTTCACGCTGAGTCCCCCCACGGAAGTCCACAGTCCCCCTTTCAGTGGGATTGAATAGCCGACTTAAATTTATCTGCTATGAAACAATGGAGGCTTTAAAGCGGAAGATATTTATTTGGTCGTTTTCAAGTTGTGGACAGTCTTTATTAACCTACTGTGCCTTGCTAATATTATTACCAACTGGTTATTGCGTAATTACATTATGTGCAATAGTTTTGGGCCAAGTTAATCTTTGCTATATTAGCAAAGTTATAATGTTCATGCATATTGATTTCTCAGTAGTCTTTTTACTAAAATACAACCAGAACATGCAGGGATATATGTACAGCATTGAAAACGCAGATATTTCAGAATAAAGCAACTTAAACAGGCTAAAGGTGCAAATTTTTAGTGTGACCTTAAGCACTCTTTGGCAGACAATATAAAATGTACAAGACTAATCTGGTGTATTTACACCAGGTTGCACTCAAGACATGTCTAAAGTTCAATATTGATTGTTTGAGCTACCTTTTGTTATGGTTGTGCGGTCCATGTTTGGTCTTTATCCCTTTCTTTGTTGAGCGTTACGTACACAATTTGTAACATGATCTGACTTTTTTGTTGTTTTAATGCTTTGTATATGTTCCCTGTATTCTTTGCATCTTAACAAAGAGACTAAGAAATACATGTATGTGTATCCCCATTACAACTATGCTATTTCTGGTTCCATTTGCATAGTAATGTATATTTATTAATTATTCAATATTACTTCTCTGTAACATGCAATCTTAAATTCAGCATAAGCACCCTCCCATGTAACTGCAGTGGCTGCGGGCCTGTCTAAATCCACTGCAGATGATCAAAAGATAGATTTCATCTGTTGCACTGTGGTTACATAATTTCATCCTCAAGGAGCTGGACTGAGGTGTCACATCTTATGTGGGCTTGAAAGCTGGCACCATGTGAACCAGCGGAGGAACAAGCTGGAGGGAACTGATTGGCTCTGGCTGCAGTTTGTGGTGACTCACAGCCGTGAAATGTTTATAGGGGTGGAAGATGTGATATAGGGCAACACACCTAGGTGTTATGTGTTTGCTTAGCATTAATTACAGGAGGAAGGTTGAATTAAATGGCAGTTAATGTTGCTCATTTGTTTTCACATCTTTTGAGACTTGAGGCACTGATGTGTGTGTTTTATGGTGTAAATCTCCGTGTACAGACACTGGTTTTGTGTGGGAGTGCCCCTTATCTGATCTCTTTTCATCTCCGCAAGCTGAAGTTTATTTCCGTTGTTACTCAGCGTACTGATAGGAGTATTTTATTTCTTAACAGCCCATTCATCAGCTGTTGGCATAGTGAGTTTTGTTTAATCATATAGTGGGAGGAGTGTTTATGGTCACATTAAAAGGAGGGCGCATGACCTGACGAAATTACTTCCTCATGTCCCGCTGTTATAAATGGTTGAATTAAACAAATATAAAGGAGTGGCCCCTTCTAACTGTGCTTATTTTTTATGCTCTTTTTTTTTATCCTCCTCCAGGTTCAAGTCAAGATGTCTGTCAGTAACCACGAAAACAGGAAGTCTCGCTCTAGTTCCGGCTCCATGAATATCCAACTCTTCCACAAGACGTCCCACGCGGACAGCTTACTAACTCAGCTCAACCTGTTACGCAAACGAAAAGTCTTCACAGACGTCATCCTGAAGGCCGGAAACAGGTCCTTCCCCTGCCACCGGGCCGTCCTGGCCTCCTGTAGCCGATATTTTGAGGCCATGTTTAGCGGCGGGCTTAGGGAGAGCCGTGACGCTGAAGTCAACTTCCACGACTCTCTACATCCAGAGGTGCTTGAGCTCTTGCTCGACTACGCCTACTCGGCCAGAATCATCATTAACGAAGAAAATGCTGAGTCGCTTCTGGAAGCCGGAGACATGCTTCAGTTTCACGACATCAGGGACGCAGCGTCAGAATTTCTAGAAAAGAACCTCCATCAGTCAAACTGTTTGGGGATGATGCTGCTGTCAGACGCCCATCAGTGCCAGAGACTGTTCGAGCTGTCATGGAGGATGTGTCTGGCAAACTTTGCAACGCTCTTTAGGACTGAGGACTTCCTCAGCCTACCCAGAGATAAAGTCCAGGAGCTGATCCTCAGTGAGGAGCTGGAGGTGGAGGACGAGAGCCTAGTGTACGAGGCAGTTATCGACTGGGTCAAAGCCGACATGGAGCACAGACACAGCGAGCTGCCTGAGCTGCTGCGATGCGTCCGCTTGGCGCTGCTCCCTGAAACGTACCTGCTGAAGAATGTTGCATCAGAGGAGCTGGTGATGTGTCATAAAGTGGGCCGGGAGATTGTTGAAGATGCCGTACGGTGCAAAATGAGGATCCTGCAGAATGATGGTATTGTGACAGGGTTCTGCGCCCGACCAAGGAAGGTTAGCCAGGCCCTGCTGCTGCTCGGAGGACAGACGTTCATGTGTGATAAAGTCTACATGATCGACAACAAGACGAAGGAGATCACCCCCAAAACAGACATCCCCAGCCCCAGGAAGGAGTGCAGCGCCTGCGCTATTGGTTGCAAGGTGTGTATATGGTTTTTACATGAAAAGAGAACCCCAGTAATGAGTCCTAAAACCTGGAAAAATTAGTATCTTAGCTCCTGCTGTTCCCTTGTCTCAAAGTCAACTTCTGAACTTTGAAGAGTTTACATTTTTTTAAAAAAAGATGCTTGCTGACAAGTAACTAAATGAAACCAAAGAATGTCATCATGCTGAACACATTACGGTCTCGTAGCGGTGGCGACACAACCATGATGTAGTTTGTATTAGCCTAGCAGTAGCTTTTTACTTCTGGTGACTGAAGTTAGGCTTTAAATGTGCTGAAAGTAGTGTTCATTTGTGAAGATTATCTTGTTGAACAAAACATGTAAGTATCATAAACGTTTGTTTACCACTGAGCTAATTTTCTGCATTGAACCAGAATCCAATGGAAAAATCCCATAGGCTTTTTGATGAAAGAACCAGGGCGACTTATGTTTCAGAGGTGGCCTGCAGAAAATGTCATCCCTGGGGCACTCTGTATGTGCATCTTAATGTAATGTTCTGTAGAGGTATACACAATATGACTTCTCTTTATGTGTCACAGGTTTATGTTACCGGAGGACGTGGCTCTGAAAACGGAGCCTCCAAAGATGTCTGGGTCTACGACACATTACACGACGAATGGTCCAAAGCGTCACCTATGCTGGTTGCCAGATTCGGACACGGGTCTGCAGAGCTCGACCACATGCTTTATGTTGTGGGAGGACACACTTCGCTTGCAGGATCCTTCCCTGCATCTCCATCTGTGTCCCTCAAACAGGTGGAACAGTACGACCCTCAGACTAATAAATGGACCCTGGTGGCTCCGCTCAGGGAGGGGGTGAGCAATGCTGCTGTTGTCGGTGCCAAAAACAAACTTTTCGCCTTCGGGGGCACCAGTGTAAACAGAGACAAATACCCCAAAGTGCAGTGCTTTGACCCTTGCCAGAATCGATGGTCTGTGCCAGCTGCTTGTCCACAGCTGTGGCGTTACACCGCAGCGGCTGTGGTTGGTAACCACGTCGTGGTGATCGGAGGTGACACCGAGTTCTCAGCCAGCTCTGCTTACCGGTTCAACAGCGAGACGTACCAGTGGTCAAAGTTTGGAGATGTGACTGCAAAACGCATCAGCTGCCATGCAGTGGCGTCAGGAAATAGACTATATGTGGTTGGAGGCTACTTTGGGGCTCAAAGGTGTAAGACACTAGACTGTTACGATCCATCATCGGACTCTTGGGACAGCGTGACCAGTGTGCCCTACTCACTCATTCCCACTGCCTTCGTCAGCACATGGAAGTACCTCTCAGCGTAGAGAGAGACGCACTGACTGAGGTTTCTACGGTGAGTAATTGTAGTTTCCTTAAACTGACACAAACAAACAAAATGTCAATTATATGTGCTATTCATAGTGTCCCTGGTATTGCCAAATAATATATAAGAACTCGCCTTATGGAAACAAAAATATCCTCAGATAACTCACAAAACACAGTTACTTAACAGAGGTGAATGTCAGTTTGAACCGGGCGAGGCCAGTTTTAAAGCCCCTCACTGTGTTCAGGGTTGCCAGTGGTTACAGTTACACATTATCTAGCTCCTGTGACGGCCGGTGTTGGATAAACATGGTGCAGTCCTGGTTTAGAGCGCAGGAGGAATGTCAGCGGTGCTGGTAATTACAGAGCGAGGGCTACAACACAAGACCTCTGTCACTGACAGGAGCGAGGTGGGAAGGCAGAGATCAGGTCTGTGCTTGTAGTGGGCCGGGTGCTAACTGACTGCCGAGCATGAGTCAGAACCTTAAAACAGTTGCGGGTTATAAGAGGTGATGTGTTGCACAGTGTGAAACATATGGAGATCTTGGGGCCAGAGGAGCACAAGGAGCCTTCGGGGGGAGATAATAGCCAAAACATACCTTTTAGTAGCTTGTTTAGGTGCGATACACCATTTACTTTTACATGATTGAAAAAAATAATAATTCCCTAAAAAGTTCACTGTACACTTACCGATATAAGTCAGTTTTTTCCCCAGTAAAAGTAATACTTAATCCATACAGCACCTTTCTCAAAGTTCTTTAAAGGACAAAAAGGAAAGTACCATATGTGCAGACAGACGGCAACTCTCATCAGTAATCTTATCAGGAATTCAAGAGAGGAGGTGGTGGGGGGGATACATCTCAAGGGTATGAAAATATGATCGACTCAGATGTAACATACCATATCAGTGAAGAATTGCTCGGCCTTATCTGCCTGAAAGAAGGACAGGTGGCAGTTTTTTCGACTTCATGCGAGATAAGAGATGATACATTTTTCCTGAGGGGTGTTCAGGTTTCCACACAGGCTGAGGATGGAAGGGTGGAGGGCCTGGTAGACAAAACAAGAAGATGTGCACATGTTGTTTTGAAGGTTTTGCTGGTTGTTTTCACATGTGCATGGCTAGTTTTAGGTTTCATGACGTGAGGCTTGTCCTGTGATCCTATTATAGCACTGATGCAATCAATGGAAAACCATTCGTTGCTGCAGTAGTCATTGGGTTTGCTTTTTAAAAAAGCCCAGACTCCTCTGCATCTTTTTATTGTTGGTTTTGTGGTTTTATGTTTATAGGAAGTTTTATTATGCTGACTGCATTCGCTAAAGAACTTTCGCAAAGCACATGTCTGTCCTTATGTTATATATTGTGCTATAGGTTCAGTGATTCAGTGCAGGCCATTTGACATAAAACTCCAGTCTGCCATTAAGGAAAACGGATGCCCACAGTTAAAGCAATAGTTCACTCAAGCAGCATTTACATTTTGAGAAGGTTGAAATTACCCTCATATTTGTCTTTTTAACATAAGGCCAGCTAGTGTAGTTTAGCGCACACACTGGAAAAGGAGGGAAACTGCTAGCCTGGCTCTGTCTGAAGGTAACAAATGGTGCGATACATTTGTACTGGGTATTCGTAATTTCTGAGTTCCCACCTCTCTAATCCCCAATTCAAAATCCAATATGACCACACTGTGTGTCAATGGAAGCGAAAGCTGTTGTAATATATAGTTTATTCGCTATTCTGTCTTGCTTGTGTCTCAGTAAAACAGTATTATACACAATTACGTCCAACTTCTATCTTTGGGCATGTTCCTACAGCGACATTACAAAGCTTGTAACGATTATAGACCGACAGACTACTCCATAATAACCTAATTAAGCCCTGTGATACAGAGCATGCATACTCAAACAAATCTAATACTGAAGATGTATTCATGTTTTTTTTCTCCCACAAACATTAAAATGACATTTTTCCTCTTCAAAAAAAAAAAAATAAAACAACAAAAAAATGAATATCTGAATCGCCAAATTGAAACAGATTACCTACCTAATTAACAAATGTTTGAATAGCCAAATATTCGGGTCCAGCCCTGGCTGACAGAAATCGACTGTATGTAATACACTGACTAAGGATAAGAACCTCAAGCAACCCCATTTCTAAAACTCCAAACTATCCCTTTTACAGTTAAAAATCAACTCAACTTCTTTCTTGTTGCCAAGAAGAAATTCCATCAGTCTCAGTCATGTAAAAAAATAAAGAGCCCTGAAGAACTGACGTGAATGCAAAACAACTGCTTTCTCTGTTGGGCAAATGGCAAAGTGACTCTGAACAAGCTCCTTTTCTGCTGCCAAGAACTTTGAAAGCAAAGCTGAGTGGAAGCAAGTGAGAGGCAGAGAGCTTATGTGTGACTTGTGTCTACAGTAAACAGCTGGATATGATGGAGCTGGGGGATTAGCATTATGGGGCTGCTGGTATGGACCGCTAGCTTGGGTTTTTTTGGCTGGGATGGAGACAGACAGGCTGGCTATGAAAGATCAAGGCACCGCATCCTTATGAACTCTTGCAGTGACGGTAGCTACCATCCTGCTGCTGTCGGCTGCCTCTCTGTTTAATTACAGCAGACATGGAAAAAGCTCAGATTTCCAGCTTGTTAAGCAGGCGTCCTACCCTGACGCTGGTCGACTCTGTCTCACCCAAGACACGGGGGCTTTTGAGGAGAACTGAAGTGGCAAGAA
This sequence comes from Plectropomus leopardus, assembly GCF_008729295.1. Taxonomy (NCBI): domain Eukaryota; kingdom Metazoa; phylum Chordata; class Actinopteri; order Perciformes; family Serranidae; genus Plectropomus; species Plectropomus leopardus. Next base: position 22,062,445 of record NC_056465.1, read on the forward strand.
TTTCGGGAGCACAAATACGCACATATAGAGAGAGAGGGGGATGTAGTGGAGAGCGAGTAAGACCAGGAGACAGCTATATTCAGCACCATTTGGCAGCCGAGACTAACGCCTGCCTAAAAATACTTCACTCCCGAGGTTGTCAACTTTCAGCTGGGGTCAGAGAGAAAAATAATTGTGTGTGTGCGAGTGTGTGTGCGCAAGTGAGTGTCTGTGTGTGTTCCTTTCATGTTTACGTTGGGGCCGAAAACCACCAGTCAGCTGTTCAAGTATTCACTAGTAGTATTGTGAGCTTTTACGCAGTTGTGAAACCACTCGTTTTCCACTCATACTACTCTGTCTCTCTCTCACACACACACACACACACACACACACACACACACACACACACACTGAGTCACATTGTTGGCATTGCCTGTCCTTTAAAAACCCAGCCATCCTTACTCTAATTCGGGAGGAATGAAGGTGTGGCCTGAATTCCCATTAGTACAGATTTGTAAATGTTGCCTCGTGTTTCGGGCCGTTCAGTTGTCCTGGAAGTTTGCGTGGCGTGAATGGGATTACCAGCATTTTCATCACCATCTACTGTAGTTTGTGGCCTTGTGCATTTCAACCAGATGTGTCTGACCACAGACTCCAGAGCCAAGCCAGAACCCACTGTTGATGGAAAAGTATTTGTTAACGTCAAAGCATTATGGTTTGTGTTTGTTATGGTCCAGACGGGATAAGTAAATAACTTTTTAGGCAAAAAACACAAAGAACTAAATACAGTTTTATTGTAATATTTTGACTACTGCTTGTAGAATCTTAAAGGGGTAGTTTAGTTTGAAGTAGGGTTGTATGAGGATCTTATCCATAGACTGTGTTTTACAAACAGTAGCTGTCAGTCAGTAAACCCCCAGTTTTTTAGAGTCAGACTGGGGTCCCACATGGAAGCTAAGCAATCTACTGCTTTGGATATGGGGCCAGCAACAAAAAGTCCCACCTAAAAAAGCCAGTACCAGTTTAGATATGTGCTTTATTGGGTATTTTTTCACTACGTTATCTTCATGTCAGACAGCAATTTTCAATGGAAAAATGAAGCCGTTATATCGCTCTCTTTAAATGAACTGCATGAAGAGAAACGGTGATTTAACATCGATAAACACAGGAGCTGCTGGTCTGCCGCTGCCTTGATCAGTTAGTCTGTTCATGTTATCGTGTGACTTTGGTGTTTTAAAGAGTTAGTTCAGACTAACCAGTAGCACAATAACACAAACTAACTGATAGACCAGCAGCTGTTGTGTTCTAGACTTATGGTTTTTCTCAATTGAGTCTGGCGGCTTTGACAAGAACATAGATAGGGAACTGAAGCTATAAACGTCTTCCTCATTTTAAAAGGTTGTCTGACAGCACGAAAAAGCATTTAAAATATCCTTAATCAAGTGTAAAATAGATTCTGTTAAGGTGGTACTTTATTAGGTGGATAAAATATGTTTTGTTGTAGCCTCCATCCACAGCGGTAGATATTCATGTCAAACTCGAGCCTGCGTCTTCAAACTGAGAGCATGCAGACTGACATCTACTGCACATAATACACTGGCTGTGGAGTAACAACCCCGCTTTGAGAAATTGGGGCTTTAAATCGCATATTCAGGGTGTTTTGTACATTGTAGGCAGAGTACCATAATGCTGTAATCTGGTCATTTGTTGGTACCAGACTGCAGGCAGACAGGATGTAACTGGAGATCGCTGCACAAAGTTCAGGACAATCTCTCCCTCTCCTTTTAAATCGATGAAATATAACAGCCCCAGAGATGACTTTTATTCATGATGGAGCCTTTGTTTTCTTATCCCTCACCTTCCTCCTTTATCCTTAGCCCTCCCTCCCTCCTCATCACCCCTCTCCGCTCTAAAAAATCACAGACATAAGCAGCATTGTCTTTTTTTAACGGCTTCAACTGAAGCCCTTATGAGGTGGGCACGGCTCTGTGTGATAGGGTACACCTGGAGAGGTCAGGGGCCACAGAGGGAGTCCTCAGTGGGCTCTCTGCTTCCCCAAACAGCTGCTGTAAAATGGAAAGGTCACAGTGGGATCAGGGAGGAGGAGTGCAGAGGCCCCAGTCACTCAATACTAATGTTTTATTAATGCCTCGCTGTGAGGGCCACCAGGAACACAAGCTGAATGAGGCTTTTATTGTGGCATCTGTGTACAACAACTATCCCCCCCAAACTCCCCCCTCTTCCCTCAGACACACAAATACACAGTCAGAGTTAGCACGTGCACACACACTTCGTCTTCAGTCCCTCGAGTAATCAATCTGCCACATTACAGCCCTCAGCACGGCTGCTTAAATTTGCATAAACCTAATGGTGTTTTTATTGGTCTTTTCTCCATGCCGCGAGTAACAAAAAGGAAAAGGGAAAAAGATGCTCAAAATGGCTGAATAATCACCCAGACTAATTTGATTACGCCCTTAAAAAGAGGCGAGCTGTCATACAGTTACAGGGGCCTCCTCAGTAAGCCAGCTGGGATGGGACAGAGTGTGTCTGCCTGGTAATTAATCTGAATTACGTAATATTTGCGCCTCTGAAGTATTGCCGAAGTGGCGCGTATTCAGTCACAGAGACGCTCTTTGTTCTAAGTCTTAAACAGGACTTTCTGCAAGGATTCATCAAGACTCTCTTTGCAGCTGCGCCGAGATACTTGTGTCCCTGAGCTCACTCGAGTCCTTTATCTGTCCCTGAAAACAATGCAAACTCATGTAAATGAAGTGACTGATTCATACGTTAGTCAATACAGTGCAATTCTTTGTGGTCATTAGTAAACATGGCACAGGCCTTGTTGGACACAAGGGACAGATAAAGAAAGAGGAGTCAGCTTTAGTGTGGTGCATCATGGGTAATTTGGCCACAAGAAGATGCAGATGGGGTCCAAGGTGTGTAAAGATTAAATAAAGAAGGAAATGAAGTGTTGATGCAGGTGCGTTCCTTTGAAAAATGTAACCTAGGCCTCTTTAGTCAGAGAGATCGCGCTATAGGGCCGCTACGCATTTTTACACAGAACCAACTTGTGATTTTTGATAGCATGCCAGCATCCCAGGCAGCAAAAGAGTGACAAAACATTGTCTACCCAATTTACAGACATTCTCTGCTGCTGTTTTTCTTCTTTAATTCAGCTGCTAACTGCTTCTAGCGGCGTTTTAAATCTTCTGACGGAGGGAGCAAAAGCAAACTTTAAGATCCAGCTCAATGAATGATTTAAGTTGACTTTCACTGTGCCTGGCATTCTGCTGCTCCGTCTGTGCCCAGAGTACACTCTTTGACTTTAGAGTGTGGTGCAATGAATAACTGAACACTATGCCAATAGCACTCCTAATTATCGGTCATGCTATAAAAATCTAAAATGGCGGCAGATGTTTTAATTGTGGCGGGCTGCCACAAAGCAGTGAATGTGTGGAAAACCCTGCATCACACATCATCAAAATGTCCCACCTGTCTTGTTCATGATCCCGTCCTCCCAATTGTACCTTGTATACAACGGCAAGGTGGAAAAACAGCATTCCCGCCTTGAACAGGCAGTTTAAACGGGGCTTTAGTCCTGGTGTTTGCTCTTTGAACCAGACAGTGGGTCATTATTGAATCACAGAAAGGCTTGGTCATTGGTCATCATTTTCTTTTGTCAAACTCAATCTGGCGTTACTCCCATGCGGAGGAGGAAGATAAGTGATGAGAGCAGACAGACTGAGGCAGGTTAAACCTCAGAGTGCCAGATCCAATCACTTCATATAGTCCCAGCCCATCTGTTTGGTCCGCTGAAGGACACGCGGACTCCCTCCATCACTCCAAGCATCACACTGCGGTTGCTGGAGCGGACCAGACCAAAGACACACTCGGGGCATCTGGGTACTTTCTGGGTTACAGTAATTAACCCTGCCACCTGTTGGCACTCCAGACACCTTACTCCCTGTTGGCAGAAGGAAGTTGGATTCCTGAAGATCGATTTTGTTATTTTGGTGCAGTGAAAGTTTAAAAACAAAGTTTGAATGCACATCAGGATGAGTTTGTCCCTATAGACAAATGTGGGTTTATTTGGATGGAAAGTGAACAGTGTGGCTCCTGCAGCTCAGTGGTGAGTATAATTGACCTTGACATGACAGGTAATAATGACGGGACTGTGAGGCCGTCTGGAGCTCATTTCTAGTGACAGCGGGACCCTTGTTGTGGCTCAGGGAGCTGAAGTTTGATGATGTGAGGTCGACGGGGTTTTTGACGGATGTACTGATGATGACGGACACATAACATTTGTTGTGTATCCGCCTGGAATGTAGTCAAATGTTTTTGTTCCCCCTCTGGGCTGTTATTGATTGTTTTATTCAAGTTCATTAGTGTGCAAGAAATCTGAGCAAAATCTGGTTTTAACTGCATGATTTTTACTTGACCTTGGTTGAGAGATCATGCTTGTGTCTTAACATCATGCATTATGTAAAAGCCCGATCTCTTTACAGTAGATAGAAATAGAGGGCTAAATTTAAAGCTGCAACTCTTATGAAACAGTGATATTGTGGTAGTTGGAACAGAGCGGCAGAGTATTGAAGATTCGGAGACATGCTCTTCATCATCCACACTTGAGAGAGATTAGACCGGCAGCAGCAGCAGAACTCCAGAAGTGCAGGCAGTGACCCGCGTACATGTACACAGAGAGAGAGCAGCAATGGAAACTTCCATTAGGCCTGCAGATGCATGTGATACAATAAATGCTGCTGCTGCTGCTGCTTTGATCGGGAGGGGTGAGCTGAGTTTATCTTGTGTGCTGTTACTAGTCGGTTTCAGGGATGGGAATTGAGCTAGTATACTATTTTGGCATCAACGGAAATGTCTCCATAGCACTGAGTATAATAAGATGTCAAGCGCTGAAACCTGGCACCAAATGTCTGGTTACACTTGTAATCTTGTTTACTTATTCTGTGATTACTTATGCCACATTTCCACTACATGGTACGGCACGACTCCGCTCAACTCGTTCTTATCTTGTTTTCCATTTACAATAGTTGCAGATAGCACAAGTACCTGATACTTTTTTTGGTACGGTTAAGGTTCAAAGAGAGCTGTGCCGACAGTAGATGGTGGAGTTAAAGCACTTATTGGTCAGAAAGAGTTGTCAGTGGTGCAACATGGGACATCATGCAGAAACACATTATTTTTGAATTGCCGAGCTACTCTTACTAGTGATCGCAACTTTTTAAAATTCACTCAACTCAGATTTTAACAAATTACAGCTTGCTAAACTACACCGTACAATTGACGAAGTGAAGATGTTTTCCGTTTGGTGGCAGATGAAAGGATACAGTGAGAGCTCTGTTGGAGATTATGTCAGTGTGTGGGTGTCACCATGGCGACCAGCTAAGAATCTTGGCCTCTTTTAGGGGGTACTATCTGCAGAGGAAAATGAAATACAGAGTACCTTGTACCAGAGGTCAGCTAAGTCGAGCTGAGCCATAACATGCAGCGGAAATTCGGCATTAGGTCCACTACTTACTTATCGTAGATTAAAGAAATATTTTACTGGTTGCCGAGCAACCTCACAGTGCTGATAAGACAACAAGGAAACCTTCAATAGAAGTGGCACCAAAGTCTGATACAACGTAAAATTTGAATGCCCTCTTTTATAGTTTTCTTGTAACCCAGAAACCACTGAGAAGGGCCAAGAAGTAGATTTTTACTGTACATAACCCCCCAAAAAACAACATCTTGTCATTTTTACAACTAAGTTGTTTTAATGAAAAAGCAAAGGAGACGATATTTAGAGGTTTTCGTCAGAGGCAGGCTAAGCTAAGCTAACCACCTGCTGGATATAGCTTTATATTTAATAAAAAAATATGAGAATACTATTTTTTTCATGGAAAGAAAGCAAAAGTGGCATACTATTTCTTTATTCTATTTTTTCTGAAAATAAAGCATTGAGGGGAGTAGTAACCAGCCCTACGGTTGGTTTGTGCCTTGATCAGGAAATGAGCAATGGTTTTTCTATTTTCATTTTTCTCGTCTTGTACTTCAGTTTTAGCATTCAGGTTTATAACAAATACTGTAGATTGCATTGCATCAACCTGACGGTAATTTTTCCAGAGTTTAAATGTGTAAACAGATAGTTTTCCAGCTGCTTCTTGCTCTGAAACTTGTTTGTAACCTATTTCTGTCTCTCTGTTGTGGCTCCAGCAGAGCAGGGCTGTGGCTGTGTCCCACTGTTCTGCTTCAGGCGATGTATTCACAACAGTAACAGATGCGTATGGATCAGTTGGGGCTTCACTAGTATCAGCCAGCTTTGTCAGGCATGGAAATGAGAAGTCATTAAGTTATCCAAACAAGCCCCCAGCAGAGCCTGCCTGTAACTGTCAACTGTCTTTCTCTTGAAATAGTGAGCACATACATCACACATCCGTTTCAACAGATGTGCGTTATCATAAAAAAATATGCAAATTGGAGGTTAAAGTTTCTCTCCAACCCACCCCCACCCTTTAATATCCAGTGGAACATTCCTTCATAACAGCAGGGGAGGGAAATTAAATACTGAAGTATCTCAGGTTGCAGAAAAAAGGCAGAGATGAGAGACTGCAGAGAATGCACAATGTTTGGAGTAAATATTGTGCTTCACACATTCAGGAATTTGAAAATTGAACCTCAAGAAAGCCTCTTACAGTACGAATTATCTCCGGATAAAGCAGATGAACAGATGGTTTTGGTATATGTGTTCACTCCAGAGAAGCTTATTTTTGCAGCGTGGGGTCCTCTCCACTGCCACATATTTATTACCTAGCGACATAAATGGCTTGAGCAGCTTAATCCCACATGCCAGGAGGACTTTAGTTAAATAGCGCCCCATCCTGAGGCATTATTAACGCTATGTGGGTAAGCCTGATAAAATGGCATGGTGATAAGCTGATGTGCAGCCCGGAGGACCAAAGTCTCTGCATTCCTCTCGGCTCCCTGAGAATGTCCAGGCGGCCCTGGTGGTCATGTGGCCATACAGCATAGTTCACAGGACCTAAACATTAATCTCCCTCTTGTCTCTTTCTTCAGATCAGCCGGGGTGTCTGGTATGAGGGCATGTGTCTCCCTTCACTGGCTGCACGTTTGTGTATTCCTGCTGTGGCTCCATCCAGCCTGATGCACATTATCTTCATCTGAAGGTCCTGGAGACAGCCCAGAGACTGGAAGTCTGCGAGCTGATCTGTTTACTCGAACTTCTTGTGTAACTTTCCCATGTAGCCACTTCGCCTGAGCTGGACTCGTTGCCATGTATACTGCATATATAACATGCAAAGCACAGACAGGAAGCAGACTGATCGCCAATGGATGTGTGCTCTCCAAACTTATCTCTCTCCTGGGGCGAATCGACTTATGTGACTGTATCGGCCCTGCACTGCTCCGCTGACTCACTCCATCATCTCGCCAGTAGATTACCAGTTTAACTCACTTTGTAAGGACTCATTAGTGTCTTTCACTGACATGTTTTTCTACAGTGAACTAAAAAAGAAAGTCAGCCGGTCCTTTTGTTGTGGTTTCTCTCCCCTCCTGACACTAGGCGTTTACTCAGGTGTAATTTATTTGGACTGCTGATAGACTGAATTAGACCTTTGCTATGCCAGGCGCACGGGGAAGGAGAGAAGACATTTGGGGAAGTGTATGATTTTGTGCACAGAAACAATCTTCCTGTCTGTATTTTTAGGCTTTGGACTTGGGCTTCCCTCAATTTTGGTAAGCTAAATCTGTATCTTCCTCCTCGACTTAAAATACACACTCGCAAGAGAGAATGTGGCCCGTTACGGCTGAAGAAGATACTTTTCTGTTTCAAGAAGTTATTTCAAGCTTTGTCTTTTTTTGTGTGTGTCTCAGGGTTATGTGTAGTTTTGCCTGAATTTGTTCAAGGAAGGGTAACCTCTGTTTATTTTTTTTTTGTGAATGTACTATTTTGTGAAAAGCAGTTTAACAGAACTCTTATTTTAGACATTCTTACATTGTTTTGCCAAGTGTAAATGTATGATTACGCTTAATGGCAGTGGTCATATTCAAAACGTAAATGTTGCCAAAACCTGAATAACTAACCTTCGTGTCATTCTGGATTTAAATAACAAAAGCTAAGTGTGTCCAAAGTAGTTGAGAAATACTTTGTAGCTATATTATTTTTTCATTTCATATTTCAGGATCTTTAATGGAAGTCTTGCATCTGTATAGTTTGTATATTTGCTTTGTAATGACCTTGTAGAAGCCTTTGATTTGCACATTTTGTACAAAGAAATCTCTTACCGGTCTTAATTTTGTATCTTTGTCTTAACCCAGTGTGAATAATCAAAGCATTTTTGTAGCAATTTGTTTATCTTTGAATGATTTTCATTTGCTCTGTGTGCAAGTTTTCCAATATATCAAAGTATTTAACAAATACACTGATATATTAAGCTATTACTGACACACCATCTGTTACTTCATGTTCTACAGCTAATAACTCGTCAATAAATATATTGTTAAAATATATTGTCCGTTGTTTGTCCCCTTTGTTTTCCAGGGAATGAGTGGAATTCAGCAGATGTGTCATAAAACAGCGTGGGCAGCCATATAATCACACAGGTACTCTTAACGTTCCCGGCATAGTTTCCAAACGCAGGTTAGGAGTGGGTTTGGTATTTACCAGGAACACCCGTCTCCTTCCTCCTGTCTGTGTGTGCACACTTCAGATCCAGTGAGATGAACAGTGTATGCTCTGTCTCTCTCATAATTCCCCCCTTGTCGTAGCGATATCACACATTCTGGTTACGTGGAATGTGAAGTGCAGGCCTCTGCTGCTCTGGCACTCACATGCAGAGGTGGAAGAAATGCTCAGATCTTGTTCTGAAATGCAATATTCTGTTACAGGTAAAGGGCATAGACTCTAATTAAGTAAAAGTACAAAAAGTGTTGCCATCAAATTATGCAAAAATACAAGAAGTATAAGTACTCTTTGAGCAGAATAATGTGTTAAATTTTATAATTAGTGATGCATGAATGTGTTTGTCACTTAAATGTTGAAGCTGTTAAAGGTGAAGTTCAGTTTAACTACTTTATGTACTGCTGGAAAGTTTGTAAATTTCCTCCTGTGGATCAGTTAAAGGTATACTAAGCAGATATTGTTGGTTACTGTTTCTAGGCAGTATTGCATTTTAAAGGGAAAGCCAACCTCAGATTCACTACAGATATAATTGTGTTTTTGGCATAATGTCCTCAACTTTTAAGAGTTTATTTCTGGATATGTGCTGCTCATGGTATGGAAACTGACTGTGAATGTTTTGTAATGCCCTGACATCACCTGTGCTCTGTACTGAACACAGAAAATAAAAGACTGACTGACTGACTGAGGCAGACAGCAGGGTCGCTGTTGATAAATAAACCACCACACACTTCCAGTAGGCCATAAGTGCTAATGAAGAGGGATTACTTTTGTATGAGCCTAACATGCGGCAACCTCCGAGGCTGAAAAATGAAGCCGATGTGGATGTGTCTAAAACTGCAGTTCCTTGAACAGCCACTTGAGGCTGGCTCCAGAATCCATTCAATCCCATAGACCCCCATGTTAAAATGCCCAATTGTGCAGCAGATTAACATATTTACAGCTTGGTACGAAAAATGGTTTTGGACACTGAAGTTAATTTCATTATTCATAACAATTGTATAAGGAGTGAATTTATACATTCAACCATTTACATTTTATTAAATTGCACTTGTATTACAGTACTTAAAAAAGTTTCTTTCCAGTGGTGCTCACATGGAAGATGTGTGGACACATTATAAACCTCAGACCTTGAAGAATGTGCTAATGCCTCTCTGCGTTAGTCACGTGGTGCACCTCCATACCTCTTATTCTGCAGGTTTACTTGAGAAACCGGTGCAGTCCAGACTGGGCGTTGGGTGGGAAGAAGTCTGGTTGGCATGTTTGTGCAGACTGGCAACAGGGAGGAGAAACAAAGAGGAATGTACCCACACTCAGGTTCAGAGAAGCAGCTCTGAATGTGCTGCCTGCAGGCTCAAAGTCTGGAGATGTTTGTGACGTCTTAACTACTGAGATGTGTTGTTTAAACAATCCACTTTAAAATGAGTCATTCCTTGATGGCTTTTCTTCGGTAGCTTATGGTGTACTTTAAATTTCAAATTCTTCCTCTAACTATCGCAAAGTAAATGATTGTCAGAGTGTCTGTCCTCGGAAGACCTGACAACAGATTGTTTCAGTCAGTCTAAAGTTTGTGGGTGAACTAATCATTTGAAAGCTCTTAAGTAAAGCCTGGCCATGATGTTTTTTGGGTTGTCCATCTGTCCGTCCATCCTATTCTTGTGAACAATCTCTCAAAAACGTATTGAGGGAACTTCTTCAAATTTGGCACACACGTCCAATAAGACTCGACAAATTATGAACCGAGTACATTTTGGGGGGGCATAGGTCAAAGGTCACAGTCACTGTGACCTCATCTCTCTCATTCTTGTGAACACAATATTTCAAGAACACCCAAAGGAATTTTTTTTCTTCAAATTTGTCATAAAGGTTCACTCTGACTCAAAGATGAACTGATTAGATTTTGGTGGTCACGATCTTGCATCTGTGCAATTCTTGTGAACACGATATCTTAAGAGCGCTTTGAGGGAATTTCTTCAAATTTGGCACAAACGTCCACTTGGACTTAATTCTGAACTGATAAGAGTATGATGGTCAAAGGTGAAGGTCAATGTGACCTTGCATCTGTCTCATTCTCGTGGACATGTGAAGATGTGAGTGAATCATCCTTGTTGTCACAGACATGGATGTAAACTGTAACAACTTGATGGGTTCACAGAGGCATACAACCATGAAGTGGTATTTGTAGTTTTTTTTATTGGCCCATTATTCCACAACAACGCCAGAGTAATTCTACCAATAGTAGTTTAATAATGTTAATATAGTCAAGAGCTTCTTGACTTAATTGTTGATTTCAAGACAAAGTTGTTGTATTTGAGGACATGTTATGTGGTTGTTTGTGTGGATGTTAATTTTTCATCATCCCTCATCTCCATTTCCACTTGCCAGTTTGCCTGGCTGGAGATGAGATGAGTTACCTTGAGGATGTTCAGGGATGGTGAATGGATGAACACGTATGTCAGTGTGTGTGTGTGTGTGTTTGAGACAGAGACAGGAGTAAATGCTTTAGAACACGCAAGGGAAACAGCCTATCAAATGTTTTAAAATTTGTTTGCAAGTTGTGCTGTGGTTGATTTGAATATCACATTAACATTTCCTCGGATATGCTGATTACTGTAACATTATATCCTATTTAAAGATGGAGTGTCATCTTCTAAATGTCTACAAACTTGATAAACAGAAAATATTCAGCAGAATTTGGGTAACAAATTACATAAAATACTTTGGGGAAGCCTCAAAACAAACACTTGACTGACATAATGGAGACACCATTGTTAAATCTTTTCAAAGCCAACCGAAACTACTTCAAAGGCTGCTGTTAATTGGATGTAAACAAGAGGCGGCAACAAAAAATCCCCCTCTGCAGCCATGACATCATGCCTGTAACAGGCTGTGTCCAGTCAAGCATGTGGACATGTTTGTGCCAGCATGGGTACAAAGATTCATCAAAGGTTAATTTATGGATTTTTTAAACACAATGCAGACATGCATAAAAAGATGAAACACCCCTCTGTGAAAAAAGGACCTGGCACTGGACAGCAGGATGAGCAGACCGGTCAATGGCTCCTATTGTGATGCAAAATGTGCAAACTGAGCGATTTCAGACAGATCTCGCCGACAACACAATTAAACCACGGCGAATAAATAGACATTTGAAATTCGGCTGGAGACAAAAGAACTTCAGAGGACGCCAAAACAAAAAAGGGAGGGAGGGAGGAGAAGACAGAGGACAAACTGCCATAACAATCTGGATCCTGCACTGAAAGATACGTGGGGTCTCTGTGCATGTGGGCGTGTGGCTTTTGTGTGCATGTGATTTTACTTAATGTGTGTTTATGTGTGTGTGTGTGTGTGTGTGTGTGTGTGTGTAAGAGAGGCGGGGGGAGAGCAATACGGCTTCTTGTTAACCCATAAGAAAGGAGGCAGCGAGGTGGAACGGACAGGGACATTGCACTCTGGCTCTCCACCCAAATATTGGTGTGTGTCTGCTGGCCTGAGACCTCCAGCTGCTCTGGACGAGGACAAAGACGCCTTGATGAGGCCAGAATCGACCTTCTCTCACCTTCCCCAGGGGGTCTGGAGGATGCCCCTGCAGGCCGGCTTTTGAAACCCCACAGCTGAGGGGCAGATCAATATGTACCTTCTGGCAAAAACTGATCTGCAAAAACTGTATATGAATTCAAAACACTGTATAGAGAAAAATGCAGTCCACTGAGTCTTTCGATATGGTTTTTAACTCCGCTACTGCTTCATAGATTCATTGTATTGATTTGATATCATTTGCAGCCGGACTATTAAGAGATCATTTGGTAGGAATATGAGCAATAAAATGTATGTTTACGGAAGGTGTCTGTGACTGCACATAGATGTGGAGTGTGTACAGTATGTGCCTGCGTCTGTATGTGTGTTTGAAACTGAAATACCACCAGGAGCCACATGTTAATGCTGTGTACTCCTTCGCAGTCACTCTTACTTAAGTCCCCCTTGCAAATCTCTGTAAAAACTCCAATCGTCCACTCCTAAATTCTCTCTGTCCGAAATTCGGTTTGTTTTATTGTACTTTCTTGGCGTGACTACTGAGGAAGACACCGCGAGCCTGTCAAACCTCAAAGACTAAATAGTTGCCTATGTTGTCTCCTGTGTTTGTGTCTATGCCAGTTGTGGTGTTAAAAGTGTATCATTGTCTTTCTGTCTTCCCCTCTTTCTCCCCCTCTTTCTCCTGCGTCCCCTCTCTCTCTCTGGTTGTGGGCATCTCTGCTGGCAGCAGCTCTGAGGTTTGGGAGCTGACTGGGTAAGCAAATGAGGAGTAAACAATGTGTGAGACAGACAGACAGTAAGCTAGTTGGACAGCCTAACCACTGGAGCTAATGTAGGGGTTGTCTTGACTCTGCTGTCTGAGAGGGAAGTGTGTGTGTGTTTGTAGCTTATGTTTATATATATATATATGTGTGTGTGTGTGTGTGTGTGTTGGGTTTTTTCATGATTTTTGATGACATATTATACGATGTAAGTAGTATGTTGTCCAAAATCACCATATTATATCAGCAAAAGTCATGAAAAACATTATAGTATAGTATTTTGGAAAAAATAGTGTACCTTGACATCAAAAATCATGAAAAAAGTCCAAAGTCATCAACAAACGTCAGTTTACGTCAGTATAGTATGTCATCAAGTATCATGAAACTACTTATAGTGTAGTTTGACATTAGAAACCATGACAAAAATCACATGGTGCACCTTGACTAAGAAAATTATGAAAAATGTCACAATAGAGTATGTTGTGAAAAATCATGAAAACATCATAGTATAGTCCAGGTATGTCATCCAAAATCATGTAAACTTTTAAAATATAATGCATGCGATCTGTGATTTCTGTTCTTGGTTCAGCCTTCATTTACATGAATTCTAATGTAAATCAGCATTTTATCATTTTGCTGCTGTATATAAATCTGCTGAGCGATTCTGTCACCCTCAAACTACATCCATAAATCAAAACCATCAGGACAGTTCTCAGTGCGGATCAGTCAGACAGTCTGTGGTCAGGGGTCCACATCTGTACACGTTATTTTAAGAATTCTCACATCCCACTTAGACTACTGACCACAAGTTGTGCTGTTCAATCCTTAATTCTTCTTTTCTTCCTTCTTCAAAATAATTAAAACACCACACAATCGATTCTGTATAGTTTATGATGAATGTAACAGAAAAACCTTGAAATAAAACAAATCAATTCCGAAGCTCCGAAATTCAACAAAAATAATAAGTTTATCTGACACTTAATATTGGTGAGTCAACATCTGACCCCATTAGCGGCTCGATCAGCTCAGAGCCAGGCGTTACCAGAGCAACTGCGTCGGCTCGCTCTAACATCTGCGGCCGCTTCGAAATCGCGAGATTACGCCGTCTTCTTTTGCATGACGTCAGAGCAAGTCGGGCTAGCGTCGGACACAAATCTAATGCATTGCTCTGGTGATCGGTTCTGCGCAGAAATCATGCATGTATTATAGTGAAACCAGAAACTGACAGAACTGGGTAGGCTCGAACGAACCCAAGATGTACGATTACCTGTCTGCGCTAGTGCGTGAAATATCGCGATACTATGGCAACCAATCAGAGCAGCCGCAGGGTTTTAACCGGCAGTAGCAGCAGCAGCAGCAGCAACAGTATCGATTCACTATAATACATCAATGAGCAGAATAGTCTAATATGATGATGGAGACTGTGTGGCTCAACCAGTGTGTGGTCTGTAAAGGCCATCATGCAGACACTGTCAGGGCCCGAATCAAGAAAAGAAATACACCTGAGAATACTGGCAGGAGGAGCTCCAGTCTGCGGCGCGACTATGATTTATTGTTATTATTATTAGTGGTATTGTTGTTTATCCTTAGTTAGTGGATAGGTTCATCCAGTAGGTGGCGGTAATGCGACTTTATGGACGCCAACCGCCGTTTACCTAACAGGAGAAGAAGAAGAAGCGACGACAAGTCAAATGACGAGCTGGCGTGCAGAGGCCGGACGCAAGGGCTCAGTGCTTCTGTGATTGGTAAATAGACGACTGTTTACTATCGTCATCCACATTCAGTGCTTTCAAACATGCAATGTACAGGTCGGTCTGTTATTACCTACCCGTAGATGTGTCCCTGGACGTGCTGACATTTTACAGAGAGCAAGAGACAAACTGAATCTCGGAATTGGTGAGTTGCGTTAATGCTGTTGTTGCTAGCACGCTGTTATGTTGATTTAGCCTTGGCGGTGCTCTGAGTAAAGTTTTCCCATGTTATTTATTTGTTGCAAAGGTGGTGTTTTGTATGTATACTGTGCCCTATGAATGTAATGTTGTTGAAAACTGTGTTAACGGCTACTGCTAGCGTTTTTAGCCTAGCGGCTAACACTAGCTTCTTTAGCCTAGCGGCTATCACTAGCTTGTTTAGCCTAGTGGCTACCGCTTGCTTCGTTAGCCTAGCGGCTAACCGGAAATGACGCTATACTGATCCGGAACGCAGTGTTTTACTGTAAATCATTAATATTTCATTCCAGTTTATGGTCTTAACAATTGTTCAGTGATAGTATGATATTTTGAAAGTTGATTACTGCTGAATTTGAAAATAGCACAGCTGTGAATTATTGGGAAGTTTATTTGTTCATGAAAACAGATCCATGTATGTTAAAGCAGACCTTCAGTGAATATGTAATATATACTGGTAGATTGTTATTATATTTGTTGATATGATTAGAAATGGCTAATGAAGTTGCAAAGGTGATTTCAATGAAGTCTCTCACCCTACCTCAGATGGTCTGTGTGATGTTGTGGATGAGTGCAGTGGAAGAGGATAAAAGCATCTGATAAATACTCATTACCTTTTAAGTGTTAGTAATTAGTCTTCATAATACATTTAGTTAATTATTGATTTCCACTGTTAACTTTTTAGGCAAAGTGTCCAACTTATTTGTAAAAATAACAAGTTTCTCATTGCATGGTAATTTCAGTGCAGCTGAATTATTAAATCTCATGTGTGAAACTAGTTGTTTCTGTTCCTTAAGACTGGTTCGAAGACATGGCCATAATTTTCTAATTTGAGCTCAACAGCTTTTCTTTTGTGTTTTGGTTGTTTACCCTATAGTACCTTTTTCTTCGCACACTCTGTGTACAGAGTTTCATTTAAATTCGCCCATCAGTTTACAAGTTCCTCCTCTTAAGTTCCTAGAGTCTCCTGACTTATTCTATTCTACTAGTCCTGTAATTGTTAGCTTGAAGATCCAGATACATATAATATCCAAAAAACGTCATAGTATAGTATGGAGTCAAAAAACATTAAAAAAATCATCGTAAATTATGTTGTCCAGTATGTTATGCAAAATCATCCAAAAACGTCATATTACAATATATCCTCCAAAATCACCAAAAAATGTCATAGCATAGTATGTCGTACAAAATCACCAAAAACAGCCGTATAGTATGTCATCAAATATTGGGCAAATCTATCATAGGATAGTGTGGCTTCCAAAGTCGTGAAAAAACATCATAGTATAGTATGTCTTCAAAAATCGCAAAACAAATATCATACTGTAGTATGTCCCCCAAAATCACCAAAAACTGTCAAACTGTCATATGTTGTCCAAAATCACCAAAAACATCATAGTATAGTGTGTCATCCAAAATCACCACAAAACCTCAAAGTATATTTTGTCATCCAAAAATTACCAAAAAATGTCATAGAAGAGTATGTCATCCAAAATTACCTAAAATCATCAATTTATAGTTTGTTGTGCGAAGTCATGAAAAATGTCATAGTATAGTGTGTCCTGAAAAGTTATCATAATAAACTATGTCGTCCAAAATCATGAAAAAATGTCAGATTAAAGTATGTCTTATATAATATGGGATGTCACCCACAATCACAAAAAGAAGTCATAGTATAGTATGTAGCTAAAATCTGTGAAAAAACATCATAGAGTAATATGTCGTCCAAATTCATAAAAAAACGTCAGATTATAGTATGTCTTCCAAAACCATGAAAAAAACTTTATAGTATAGTATGTCATCTAAAACTTTGAAAAAAACATCATAGGATATGTCGTCGAAAATCACCAAAAAATGTTATAGTATTGTATGTTGTTCGAAATCATGAAAATCTGTCATAGTAGTATGTCGTCCAAAATCACCAAAAATCATCATAGTAAAGTTTGTCGTCCAAAATCATCAAAAAGTGTCAAGTATAATATGTCGTTTGAAATCATGAAAATCTATCATAGTATAGTATGTCGCCCAAACTCATGAAAAAACATCATAGTATAGTATGTCATACACAATCACAAAAAAACGTCATAGTATAGTATGTTGTCAAAAATTGTGAAAAATCATCCTAATAAAGTAAGTCATCCAAAATCACAAAAAATGTCATGGTATAGTATGTCATCAAAAATCATGTAAAATCATCGTAACATAGTAAGTTGTCCAAAATCACGAAAAAAATTTCATAGTATAGTATGTCGTCTAAAATCATGAAAAATGTCATAGTATAGTATTTGAAGATATTTTATTAATCCCCGAAGTGAAATTTCAACGTCAACTAACATCTCGACGTCTGACATAAAAACACACAGACATATAGGCAAGGCGTTGTCAGACCAAGAGAAAAACATATAAACATTTAAAACTACATAAGAAACAGTTGAGACAATGCTTAACTGAAGAGCTGCTGGTGGAGGGCTAAAAAAAGTCTGGTCATATTGCGCAGACCAAAGCTATATTTTAAACCCTATTGCACAGTCTCGCACCACATTGCACTGTCCAGAGCATATTGCACATGCCTACTAGGTGCTCTCATAGAGCTGCTCTGTGCCACCCTAACACCTCCTCAAGAAGAGTTGTAGAGCCTGATCGCTCTGGGAGTAAAAGTTTTCCTCTGTTTGTTGTGCAACTTTGATAGTGGCCTGCCGCTGACCACACTCAGCAAACAGCAGCACAGGCCTTCAGCTGCCTTGGACACACTCTCTCTGGGCCAGCGTCCTTCCTGGGCTTCAGTGTCCTCAACTCTCTTCTGGCCTGATCAGCAGTGATGTAGGGAGGGGGGCTGATGGGAGGCTGCTCCATTGGTGGTAGTCGCAGCTGCATCAGCCAGTTCACAGGTGTCCTGAAAAGGAGGCTTTCCCGGATTCAGAGGGTGATGGTGTACTCGGATGCTGGTAGCTGTCACAGCAGCAGCAGCTGTGGTCTTCGTGGTGGTGGTGAACGTTGCAGTCGCAGCAGCGGTGGTGTTCGTCGCAGCAGCAGTGGTGGTTGTCGCAGCATCAGCAGCAGCAGCAGCAGCGGTGGAGGTTGTCTCAGAAGCAGCAGCATTGATGGTCATTGCAAAAGCAGCAGTGGTGAAGGTCGTCGCAGAAGCAGTAACTGTGAAAACCACATAAAAGAGCGTGCCAAAACACGCCATAGCATGGGATTTTGCAAAAATGGCCAAAACCACCATAAAGTAACATGTTAAAAAATCTACCAAACACGCAAGGCTATAGTATGGCAAAAATGTCAAAATATGACATGTCCAAAAAACTGCATAAAACAACATTAAACCACTTAAAAGAGTGTGCCAAGACTCACCATAGCATAGAATTTTGCAGAAATTGCCCAAAACACCATAAAGTAGAATGTTGAAAAATCCACCAAATACGCAAGTATGGCAAAAATGTAAAAATAAGACATGTCCAAAAAAATACTTAACAACACATTAAACCGCATAAAAGAGCGTGCCGAGACATGCCATAGCATAAGATTTTGCAAAAATGGCCAAAAATACCATAAAATAGCTTGTTGACAAATCCAACAAAAATGCAAGGCTATAGTATGGCAAAAATGTCAAAATATGACATGTCCAAAAAACTGCTGAAAACCACATTAAACCAAATGAATGAGCGTCCACAGTCACGCCATAGCATAGGATTTTGCAAAAATGGGCCAAAACACCAAAAAGTAGCATGTTGACAAATCCACCAAAACTGCAAGGCTATAGTATGGCAAAAATGTCAAAATATGACACGTCCAAAAAACTGCTGAAAACCACATTAAACTGCATAAAAGAGCGTGCCGAGTCACGCCATAGCATAGGATTTTGCAAAAACTGCCGAAAACACCATAAAATAGCCTGTTGAAAAATCCACCCAAACTGCAAGGCTATAGTATGGCAAAAATGTCAAAATATGACACGTCAAAAAAACTGCTGAAAACCATATTAAACTGCATAAAAGAGCGTGCCGAGGTACGCCATAGCATAGGATTTTTCAAAAATGGCCCAAAACACCATAAAATAGCCTGTTGAAAAATCCACCAAAACTGCAAGGCTATAGTATGGCAAAAATGTCAAATGTCAAAATATGACACGTCCAAAAACTGCTGAAAACCACATTAAAAAACTGCATAAAAGAGCGTGCCGAGTCACGCCATAGCATAGGATTTTGCAAAAACTGCCCAAAAAACACCATAAAAATAGCATGTTGAAAAATCCACCAAAACTGCAAGGCTATAGTATGGCAAAAATGTCAAAATATGACACGTCCAAAAAACTGCTGAAAACCACATTAAACTGCATAAAAGAGCGTGCCGAGACGCCCATAGCATAGGATTTTGCAAAAACGGCCAAAAACACATAAAAAGCATGTTGAAAAATCCACCAAAATGCAAGGCTATAGTATGGCAAAAATGTCAAAATATGACACGTCCAAAAAACTGCTGAAAACCACATTAAACTGCATAAAAGCGTGCCGAGACACGCCATAGCATAGGATTTTGCAAAAACGGCCAAAAACACCATAAAATAGCATGTTGAAAAATCCACCAAAATGCAAGGCTATAGTATGGCAAAAATGTCAAAATATGACACGTCCAAAAAACTGCTGAAAACCACATTAAACTGCATAAAAGAGCGTGCCGAGTCACGCCATAGCATAGGATTTTGCAAAAAAAACGGCCAAAAACACCATAAAAAAGCATGTTGAAAAAATCCACCAAAAACTGCAAGGCTATAGTATATGGCAAAAATGTCAAAATATGACACGTCCAAAAAAAAACTGCTGAAAACCACATTAAAACTGCATAAAAGAGCGTGCCGAGACACGCCATAGCATAGGATTTTGCAAAAAACGGCCAAAAACACCATAAAAAAGCATGTTGAAAAATCCACCAAAACTGCAAGGCTATAGTATGGCAAAAAAATGTCAAAATATGACACGTCCAAAAAACTGCTGAAAACCACATTAAACTGCATAAAAGAGCGTGCCGAGTCACGCCATAGCATAGGATTTTGCAAAAACGGCCAAAAACACACATAAAATAGCATGTTGAAAAATCCACCAAAATGCAAGGCTATAGTATGGCAAAAATGTCAAAATATGACACGTCCAAAAAAACTGCTGAAAACCACATTAAACTGCATAAAAGAGCGTGCCGAGTCACGCCATAGCATAGGATTTTGCAAAAACGCCAAAAACACCATAAAATAGCATGTTGAAAAAATCCACCAAAACTGCAAGGCTATAGTATGGCAAAAATGTCAAAATATGACACGTCCAAAAAACTGCTGAAAACCACATTAAAACTGCATAAAAGAGCGTGCCGAGTCACGCCATAGCATAGGATTTTGCAAAAACTGCCAAAAACACCATAAAATAGCATGTTGAAAAAATCCACCAAAACTGCAAGGCTATAGTATGGCAAAAATGTCAAAATATGACACGTCCAAAAAACTGCTGAAAACCACATTAAAAACTGCATAAAAGAGCGTGCCGAGACGCCCATAGCATAGGATTTTGCAAAAACGGCCAAAAACACCATAAAATAGCATGTTGAAAAAATCCACCAAAACTGCAAGGCTATAGTATGGCAAAAATGTCAAAATATGACACGTCCAAAAAACTGCTGAAAACCACATTAAACTGCATAAAAGAGCGTGCCGAGTCACGCCATAGCATAGGATTTTGCAAAAACGGCCAAAAACAGCATAAAATAGCATGTTGAAAAATCCACCAAAACTGCAAGGCTATAGTATGGCAAAAATGTCAAAATATGACACGTCCAAAAAACTGCTGAAAACCACATTAAACTGCATAAAATAGCGTGCCGAGTCACGCCATAGCATAGGATTTTGCAAAAAACGGCCCAAAAACACCATAAAATAGCATGTTGAAAAAATCCACCAAAACTGCAAGGCTATAGTATGGCAAAAATGTCAAAATATGACACGTCCAAAAAACTGCTGAAAACCACATTAAAACTGCATAAAAGAGCGTGCCGAGACACGCCATAGCATAGGATTTTGCAAAAACGGGCCAAAAACACCATAAAATAGCATGTTGAAAAAATCCACCAAAAATGCAAGGCTATAGTATGGCAAAAATGTCAAAATATGACACGTCCAAAAAACTGCTGAAAACCACATTAAAACTGCATAAAAGAGCGTGCCGAGACACGCCATAGCATAGGATTTTGCAAAAACGGCCAAAAACACATAAAATAGCATGTTGAAAAATCCACCAAAAATGCAAGGCTATAGTATGGCAAAAATGTCAAAATATGACACGTCCCAAAAAAACTGCTGAAAACCACATTAAAACTGCATAAAAGAGCGTGCCGAGACACGCCATAGCATAGGATTTTGCAAAAACGGCCAAAAACACCATAAAAAGCATGTTGAAAAAATCCACCAAAAAAATGCAAGGCTATAGTATGGCAAAAATGTCAAAATATGACACGTCCAAAAAAAACTGCTGAAAACCACATTAAACTGCATAAAAGAGCGTGCCGAAACGCCATAGCATAGGATTTTGCAAAAACGGCCAAAAAACACCATAAAATAGCATGTTGAAAAAATCCACCAAAACTGCAAGGCTATAGTATGGCAAAAATGTCAAAATATGACACGTCCCAAAAAACTGCTGAAAACCACATTAAACTGCATAAAACCGTGCCGAAATAGCATAGGATTTTGAAAAACACCAAAATGCAAAAAATTAGCATGTTGCAAAAAATCAAAAAACGTAAGGCTAAATGGCAAAAATGTCAAAAAAACACTTCCAAAAAACTGTATGTCCCATGAAAAAAACGTGCAAAAATGACACGTGCCAAAAAAAACAGCTGAAAACACATTAAAAAAGCATGCTGTAAAACTAGCGTGCTAAGTATGCCAAAAATGCAAAATATGACACGTCCCAAAAACAGCTTTTGCAAAAACGGCCAAATAGCGTGCCGAAACACGCCATAGCAAGAATTTTGCAAAAACGTCAAAAAAAAATAGCATGTCTGAAAAAATCCACCAAAACTGCAAGGCTATAGTATGGCAAAAATGTCAAAATATGACACGTCCCAAAAAACTGCTGAAAACCACAAAAACTGCATAAAATAGCGTGCCGAAACACGCCATAGCATAGAAATTTTGCAAAAACGGCCAAAAACACCATAAAAATAGCATGTTGAAAAATCCATGACCAAAAAAGCAAGGCTATAGTATGGCAAAAATGTCAAAATATGACACGTCCCAAAAACTGCTGAAAACCACATTAAAAACTGCATAAAATAGCGTGCCGAGACACGCCATAGCATAGGATTTTGCAAAAACTGGCCCAAAACGCTGCAAAAAACAAAATGAAGGGTTTTAGCATGTTGAAAAAATGACCAAAAATGCAAGGCTATAGTATGGCAAAAATGTCAAAATATGACACGTCCAAAAAACAGCTGAAAACCACATTAAACTGCATAAAAATAGCGTGCCGAGACACGCCATAGCATAGGATTTTGCAAAAATGGCCAAAAACACCATAAAAAGCATGTTGAAAAATCCACCAAAAATGCAAGGCTATAGTATGGCAAAAATGTCAAAATATGACACGTCCCAAAAACTGCTGAAAACCACATTAAAAACTGCATAAAAGAGCGTGCCGAGACACGCCATAGCATAGGATTTTGCAAAAACGGCCAAAAACACATAAAAAAGCATGTTGAAAAAATCCACCAAAAATGCAAGGCTATAGTATGGCAAAAATGTCAAAATATGACACGTCCCAAAAAGCTGAAAACACATTGAAAAACATCTAAAATAGCGTGCCGAAACACGCCATAGCATAGAAATTTTGCAAAAAACGGCCAAAACACCATAAAATTAGCATGTCCAAAAAATGACCAAAAATGCAAGGCTATAGTATGGCAAAAATGTCAAAATATTGACACGTCCCAAAAACAGCTGAAAACACATTAAAAACATCTAAAATAGCGTGCCGAAACACGCCATAGCATAGAAATTTTGCAAAAACGGCCAAAACACATAAAAATAGCATGTCCAAAAAATGACCAAAAATGCAAGGCTATAGTATGGCAAAAATGTCAAAATATGACACGTCCCAAAAACAGCTGAAAACACTAAAAACATCTAAAATAGCGTGCCGAAACACGCCATAGCATAGAAAATTTGCAAAAACGGCCAAAAACACCATAAAATAGCATGTCCAAAAAAATGACCACCAAAAATGCAAGGCTATAGTATGGCAAAAATGTCAAAATTTGACACGTCCAAAAAACAGCTGAAAACACTTTAAAACCATCTAAAATAGCGTGCCGAAACACGCCATAGCATAGAAATTTGCAAAAACGTCCCAAAAACAACATAAAATAGCATGTCCAAAAAATGACCAAAAATGCAAGGCTATAGTATGGCAAAAATGTCAAAATTTGACACGTCCCAAAAAAAACAGCTGAAAACACATTGAAAAACATCTAAAAGCGTGCCGAAACACGCCATAGCATAGAAATTTGCAAAAAAAGTCCAAAAACACCATAAAATAGCATGTCCAAAAAAATGACCAAAAATGCAAGGCTATAGTATGGCAAAAATGTCAAAATTTGACACGTCCCAAAAACAGCTGAAAACACATTGAAAACCACATAAAATAGCGTGCCGAAACGCCATAGCATAGAAATTTGCAAAAAACGGCCAAAAACACATAAAATATAGCATGTCCAAAAAATGACCAAAAATGCAAGGCTATAGTATGGCAAAAATGTCAAAAATTTGACACGTCCCAAAAACAGCTGAAAAACTTTGAAAAACATCTAAAATAGCGTGCCGAAACACGCCATAGCATAGAAATTTGCAAAAAAAACGTCCCAAAAACACATAAATAGCATGTCCAAAAAATGACCAAAAATGCAAGGCTATAGTATGGCAAAAATGTCAAAATTTGACACGTCCCAAAAAAAACAGCTGAAAAACACATTGAAAAACACATAAAATAGCGTGCCGAAACACGCCATAGCATAGAAATTTTGCAAAAACGTCCAAAAACACATAAAATAGCATGTTGAAAAAATGACCAAAAATGCAAGGCTATAGTATGGCAAAAATGTCAAAATTTGACACGTCCCAAAAACAGCTGAAAACACATTGAAAAACATCTAAATAGCGTGCCGAAACACGCCATAGCATAGAAATTTGCAAAAAAAGTCCAAAAAACACCATAAATTAGCATGTTGAAAAAATGACCAAAAATGCAAGGCTATAGTATGGCAAAAATGTCAAAATTTGACACATCCCAAAAACAGCTGAAAACACTTGAAAACTCACATAAAATAGCGCCGAAACACGCCCATAGCATAGAAAAGTGCAAAAACGTCCAAAAACACCATATAAATTAGCATGTCCAAAAAAATGACCAAAAATGCAAGGCTATAGTATGGCAAAAATCAAAATTTGACACGTCCCAAAAACAGCTGAAAAACACTTGAAAACCACATCAAAATAGCGTGCCGAGAACACACGCCATAGCATAGAAATTTTGCAAAAAAAAAATCCAAAACACCATAAAATAGCATGTCCAAAAAATGACCAAAAATGCAAGGCTATAGTATGGCAAAAATGTCAAAATATGACACGTCCCAAAAACAGCTGAAAACACATTGAAAAACACTAAAATAGCGTGCCGAAACACGCCATAGCATAGAAAGTTGCAAAAAAATGTCCAAAAACACCATAAAATAGCATGTCCAAAAAATGACCAAAAATGCAAGGCTATAGTATGGCAAAAATGTCAAAATTTGACACGTCCCAAAAACAGCTGAAAACACTTGAAAAACCATCTAAAATAGCGTGCCGAAACACGCCCATATAGCATAGAAATTTGCAAAAAACGTCCAAAACACCATAAAAATAGCATGTCCAAAAAATGACCAAAAATGCAAGGCTATAGTATGGCAAAAATGTCAAAATTTGACACGTCCCAAAAACAGCTGAAAACACATTAAAAACACTAAATAGCGTGCCGAAACACGCCATAGCATAGAAAGTTTGCAAAAAAACGGCCAAAAACACCATAAATTAGCATGTCGAAAAAAAATGACCAAAAATGCAAGGCTATAGTATGGCAAAAATGTCAAAATTTGACACGTCCCAAAAAAAAACAGCTGAAAACACATTGAAAAACATCTAAAATAGCGTGCCGAAACACGCCATAGCATAAGAAAATTGCAAAAACGGCCCTAAAAAACATAAAATAGCATGTCCAAAAAATGACCAAAAATGCAAGGCTATAGTATGGCAAAAATGTCAAAATTTGACACACGTCCCAAAAACAGCTGAAAACACTTAAAAACCACATAAAATAGCGTGCCGAACACGCCATAGCATAGATTTGCAAAAACGGCCCTAAAAACACCATAAATTAGCATGTCCAAAAAATGACCAAAAATGCAAGGCTATAGTATGGCAAAAATGTCAAAATTTGACACGTCCCAAAAACAGCTGAAAAACACTTGAAAAACACTCTAGAAATAGCGTGCCGAAACACGCCATAGCATAGAAATTTGCAAAAAACGGCCAAAAAAACATAAATTAGCATGTCCAAAAAAAATGACCAAAAATGCAAGGCTATAGTATGGCAAAAATGTCAAAATTTGACACGTCCCAAAAACAGCTGAAAACACTTGAAAAACATCTAAATAGCGTGCCGAAACACGCCCATAGCATAGAAATTTGCAAAAACGTCCAAAACAACATAAATTAGCATGTCCAAAAAATGACCAAAAAATGCAAGGCTATAGTATGGCAAAAATGTCAAAATTTGACACGTCCCAAAACAGCTGAAAACACTTGAAAAACATCTAAAAGCGTGCCGAAACACGCCATAGCAAGAAAGTTGCAAAAACGGTCCAAAAAACACCAAATTAGCATGTCCAAAAAATGACCAAAAAAGCAAGGCTATAGTATGGCAAAAATGTCAAAATTTGACACGTCCCAAAAACAGCTGAAAACACTTGAAAAACACTCAAAATAGCGTGCCGAAACACGCCATAGCATAGAAAGTTTGCAAAAACGTCCTAAAAAACAACATAAATTAGCATGTCCAAAAAATGACCAAAATGCAAGGCTATAGTATGGCAAAAATGTCAAAATTTGACACGTCCCAAAAAACAGCTGAAAACACTTGAAAACATCTAAAATAGCGTGCCGAAACGCGCCATAGCATAGAAAGTTGCAAAAAACGGCCAAAACAACATAAATTAGCATGTCCAAAAAATGACCAAAAATGCAAGGCTATAGTATGGCAAAAATGTCAAAATTTGACACGTCCCAAAAACAGCTGAAAAAACAAAATTGAAAAAACAAAAATTTGACCCAAAAACAGCTGAAAACTAAAATAGCGTGCTGAAACGCGCCATAGCATAGAAAGTTTGCAAAAACGTCCTAAAACACCATAAATTAGCATGTCCAAAAAAATGACCAAAAATGCAAGGCTATAGTATGGCAAAAATGTCAAAATTTGACACGTCCCAAAAACAGCTGAAAACACTTGAAAAAACATCTAAAATAGCGTGCCGAAACACGCCATAGCATAGAAATTTGCAAAAACGTCCAAAACACCATAAAAAAGCATGTCCAAAAAATGACCAAAAATGCAAGGCTATAGTATGGCAAAAATGTCAAAATTGACACGTCCCAAAAACAGCTGAAAACACTTGAAAAACATCTAAAATAGCGTGCTGAAACACGCCATAGCATAGAAATTTGCAAAAAAACGTCCAAAAACACCATAAAATTAGCATGTCCAAAAAAATGACCAAAAATGCAAGCTATAGTATGGCAAAAATGTCAAAATTTGACACGTCCCAAAAACAGCTGAAAAAACACATTTGAAAACATCTAAATAGCGTGCCGAAACGCGCCATAGCATAGAAAATTGCAAAAAAAACGTCCTAAAAAACAACATAAAATAGCATGTCCAAAAAATGACCAAAAATGCAAGGCTATAGTATGGCAAAAATGTCAAAATTTGACACGTCCCAAAAACAGCTGAAAAACACTTGAAAAAAACCTCTAAAATAGCGTGCCGAGACACGCCATAGCATAGAAAATTTGCAAAAACGTCCTAAAACAACATAAAATTAGCATGTCCAAAAAATGACCCAAAATGCAAGGCTATAGTATGGCAAAAATGTCAAAATTTGACACGTCCCAAAAACAGCTGAAAACACTTGAAAAACACTCTAAAATAGCGTGCGAAACACGCCATAGCATAGAAAGTTTGCAAAAAAACGTCCTAAAACAACATAAATTAGCATGTCCAAAAAATGACCAAAAATGCAAGGCTATAGTATGGCAAAAATGTCAAAATTTGACACGTCCCAAAAACAGCTGAAAACACATTGAAAACCACTCAAAAATAGCGTGCTGAAACACGCCATAGCATAGAAAGTTGCAAAAACGTCCAAAAACAACATAAATTAGCATGTCCAAAAAACCCAAAAATGCAAGGCTATAGTATGGCAAAAATGTCAAAATTTGACACGTCCCAAAAACAGCTGAAAACACATTGAAAAACACTAAAATAGCGTGCCGAAAACGCCATAGCATAGAAAAATTTGCAAAAACGTCCCAAAACACCATAAATTAGCATGTCCAAAAAAAATGACCAAAAAAAATGCAAGGCTATAGTATGGCAAAAATGTCAAAATTTGACACGTCCCAAAAACAGCTGAAAACACTTGAAAAACATCTAAAAATAGCGTGCCGAAACACGCCATAGCATAGAAAATTTGCAAAAACGTCCTAAAAACAACATAAAATAGCATGTCCAAAAAATGACCAAAAATGCAAGGCTATAGTATGGCAAAAATGTCAAAATTTGACACGTCCCAAAAACAGCTGAAAACATTTGAAAACCACATCTAAAATAGCGTGCCGAAACGCGCCATAGCATAGAAATTTGCAAAAAAACGTCCTAAAACAACATAAAATTAGCATGTCCAAAAAATGACCAAAAAAAAGCAAGGCTATAGTATGGCAAAAATGTCAAAATTTGACACGTCCCAAAAACAGCTGAAAAACACTTGAAAAACATCTAGAAATAGCGTGCTGAACGCGCCATAGCATAGAAATTTGCAAAAAAAGTCCAAAAACACATAAAATTAGCATGTCCAAAAAAATGACCAAAAAAATGCAAGGCTATAGTATGGCAAAAATGTCAAAATTTGACACGTCCCAAAAAAAGCTGAAAACACTTGAAAAACATCTAAATAGCGTGCCGAAACACGCCCATAGCATAGAAAGTTGCAAAAAAACGGCCAAAAAACACATAAATTAGCATGTCCAAAAAATGACCAAAAATGCAAGGCTATAGTATGGCAAAAATGTCAAAATTTGACACGTCCCAAAAACAGCTGAAAACACTTGAAAAACACTAAATAGCGTGCCGAAACACGCCATAGCATAGAAATTTTGCAAAAACGTCCAAAAACAACATAAATTAGCATGTCAAAAAAAAATGACCAAAAATGCAAGGCTATAGTATGGCAAAAATGTCAAAATTTGACACGTCCCAAAAACAGCTGAAAAACACTTGAAAAAAACATCATAAAATAGCGTGCCGAAAACGCGCCATAGCATAGAAAAATTTGCAAAACGTCCTAAAACAACATAAATTAGCATGTCCAAAAAAAAATGACCAAAAATGCAAGGCTATAGTATGGCAAAAATGTCAAAATTTGACACGTCCCAAAAACAGCTGAAAACAGTTGAAAACCACTCAAATAGCGTGCCGAAACACGCCATAGCATAGAAAGTTGCAAAAAACGTCCCAAAACAACATAAATTAGCATGTCCAAAAAATGACCAAAAATGCAAGGCTATAGTATGGCAAAAATGTCAAAATTTGACACGTCCAAAAACAGCTGAAAACACACTTGAAAAACATCTAAATAGCGTGCCGAAACACGCCATAGCATAGAAAGTTGCAAAAACGTCCTAAAAAACACACATAAATTAGCATGTCCAAAAAATGACCAAAAATGCAAGGCTATAGTATGGCAAAAATGTCAAAATTTGACACGTCCCAAAAACAGCTGAAAACACTTTGAAACATCATAAAATAGCGTGCCGAAACGCCATAGCATAGAAAAAGTTTGCAAAAAAAGGCCAAAAACACCATAAATTTGCATGTCCAAAAAAAAATGACCAAAAAATGCAAGGCTATAGTATGGCAAAAATGTCAAAATTTGACACGTCCCAAAAACAGCTGAAAACACTTGAAAAAAAACACTAAAATAGCGTGCCGAAACACGCCATAGCATAGAAATTTGCAAAAACGTCCTAAAACACACATAAAATAGCATGTCCAAAAAAATGACCAAAAAAATGCAAGGCTATAGTATGGCAAAAATGTCAAAATTTGACACGTCCCAAAAACAGCTGAAAACATTGAAAAACATCTAAAATAGCGTGCCGAAACACGCCATAGCATAGAAAAAGTTGCAAAAAACGTCCAAAACACACCATAAATAGCATGTCCAAAAAATGACCAAAAATGCAAGGCTATAGTATGGCAAAAATGTCAAAATTTGACACGTCCCAAAAACAGCTGAAAACACATTGAAAAAACACACTAAAATAGCGTACTGCCGAAACGCGCCATAGCATAAGAAATTTGCAAAAAAGTCCAAAACACCATAAATTAGCATGTCCAAAAAATGACCAAAAATGCAAGGCTATAGTATGGCAAAAATGTCAAAATTTGACACGTCCCAAAAACAGCTGAAAACACTTTGAAAAACACTCTAAAATAGCGTGCTGAAACGCGCCATAGCAAGAAAAGTTGCAAAAACGTCCTAAAAAACAACATAAATTAGCATGTCCAAAAAAATGACCAAAAAATGCAAGGCTATAGTATGGCAAAAATCAAAAATTTGACACGTCCCAAAAACAGCTGAAAACACTTGAAAAACATCTAAAATAGCGTGCCGAAACACGCCATAGCATAGAAAGTTTGCAAAAACGTCCTAAAACACATAAATTAGCATGTCCAAAAAATGACCAAAAATGCAAGGCTATAGTATGGCAAAAATGTCAAAATTTGACACGTCCCAAAAACAGCTGAAAACACTTGAAAAACATCTAAATAGCGTGCCGAAACACGCCATAGCATAGAAATTTGCAAAAACGTCCAAAAACACATAAAATTAGCATGTCCAAAAAATGACCAAAAATGCAAGGCTATAGTATGGCAAAAAAAATGTCAAAATTTGACACGTCCCAAAAAAAAAACAGCTGAAAACACTTGAAAACCACTAAATAGCGTGCTGAAACACGCCATAGCAAAGAAATTTGCAAAAACGTCCAAAACACATAAATTAGCATGTCCAAAAAATGACCAAAAATGCAAGGCTATAGTATGGCAAAAATGTCAAAATTTGACACGTCCCAAAAACAGCTGAAAACACTTGAAACCACATAAAATAGCGTGCTGAAACGCGCCATAGCATAGAAAGTTGCAAAACGTCCTAAAAAACATAAATTAATTATGTCCAAAAAATGACCAAAAAAAATGCAAGGCTATAGTATGGCAAAAATGTCAAAATTTGACACGTCCCAAAAACAGCTGAAAACACTTGAAAAACATCTAAAAGCGTGCTGAAACACACGCCATAGCATAGAAATTTGCAAAAACGTCCTAAAACAACATAAATTAGCATGTCCAAAAAAATGACCCAAAATGCAAGGCTATAGTATGGCAAAAATGTCAAAATTTGACACGTCCCAAAAACAGCTGAAAACACTGAAAACCACACAAATAGCGTGCTGAAACACGCCATAGCATAGAAAGTTGCAAAAAACGTCCAAAAACACATAAAATTGCATGTCCAAAAAAAATGACCAAAAATGCAAGGCTATAGTATGGCAAAAATGTCAAAATTTGACACGTCCCAAAAACAGCTGAAAACACTTAAAACCACCTAAAATAGCGTGCTGAAACACGCCATAGCATAGAAATTTGCAAAAACGTCCAAAACACATAATAATTAGCATGTCCAAAAAATGACCCAAAATGCAAGGCTATAGTATGGCAAAAATGTCAAAATTTGACGTCCCAAAAAAAAACAGCTGAAAACACTTGAAAAACACTAAATAGCTAAATAGCGCCGAAACGCCATAGCATAGAAAGTTGCAAAAAACGTCCAAAAACAAAACATAAATTAGCATGTCCAAAAAAATGACCAAAAATGCAAGGCTATAGTATGGCAAAAATGTCAAAATTTGACACGTCCCAAAAACAGCTGAAAACACTTGAAAACCACATAAAATAGCGTGCCGAAACACGCCATAGCATAGAAATTTGCAAAAACGTCCTAAAAAACACACATAAATTAGCATGTCCAAAAAAATGACCAAAAATGCAAGGCTATAGTATGGCAAAAATGTCAAAATTTGACACGTCCCAAAAACAGCTGAAAACACTTTGAAAAACATCTAAATAGCGTGCCGAAACACGCCATAGCATAGAAAGTTGCAAAAACGGTCCTAAAACACATAAAAATTAGCATGTCCAAAAAAATGACCAAAAATGCAAGGCTATAGTATGGCAAAAATGTCAAAATTTGACACGTCCCAAAAACAGCTGAAAACACTTGAAAAACACATCTAAAATAGCGTGCCGAAACGCGCCATAGCATAGAAAAAGTTGCAAAAACGTCCTAAAACAACATAAATTAGCATGTCCAAAAAATGACCAAAAATGCAAGGCTATAGTATGGCAAAAATGTCAAAATTTGACACGTCCCAAAAACAGCTGAAAACACTTGAAAAACATCTAAAATAGCGTGCCGAAACACGCCATAGCATAGAAATTTGCAAAAACGTCCTAAAAAAACATAAAAAAGCATGTCCAAAAAATGACCAAAAATGCAAGGCTATAGTATGGCAAAAATGTCAAAATTTGACACGTCCCAAAAACAGAAAACACTTGAAAACATCTAAAAATAGCGTGCTGAAACGCGCCATAGCATAGAAATTTGCAAAAAAAACGTCCTAAAAAACATAAAATTAGCATGTCCAAAAAATGACCAAAAATGCAAGGCTATAGTATGGCAAAAATGTCAAAATTTGACACGTCCCAAAAACAGCTGAAAACACTTGAAAAACATCTAAAAATAGCGTGCCGAAACACGCCATAGCATAGAAATTTGCAAAAACGTCCAAAAAAACAACATAAATATAGCATGTCCAAAAAATGACCAAAAATGCAAGGCTATAGTATGGCAAAAATGTCAAAATTTGACACGTCCCAAAAACAGCTGAAAACACTTGAAAAAAACCACATCTAAATAGCGTGCTGAAAACACGCCATAGCATAGAAAAAGTTGCAAAAACGTCCTAAAAACAACATAAATTAGCATGTCCAAAAAATGACCAAAAATGCAAGGCTATAGTATGGCAAAAATGTCAAAATTTGACACGTCCCAAAAACAGCTGAAAACACTTGAAAAACATCTAAATAGCGTGCTGAAACGCGCCATAGCATAGAAAAGTTGCAAAAAAAAACGTCCTAAAAAACACCATAAATTAGCATGTCCAAAAAAAAATGACCAAAAATGCAAGGCTATAGTATGGCAAAAATGTCAAAATTTGACACGTCCCAAAAAACAGCTGAAAACAGTTGAAAACCACATCTAAAATAGCGTGCTGAAACACCATAGCATAGAAAAATTTGCAAAAACGTCCTAAAACAACATAAATTAGCATGTCCAAAAAAATGACCAAAAATGCAAGGCTATAGTATGGCAAAAAAAATGTCAAAATTTGACACGTCCCAAAAACAGCTGAAAACACTTGAAAAACATCTAAAATAGCGTGCCGAAACACGCCATAGCATAGAAAAAGTTGCAAAAACGTCCAAAAAACACCATAAATTATAGCATGTCCAAAAAATGACCAAAAATGCAAGGCTATAGTATGGCAAAAATGTCAAAATTGACACGTCCCAAAAACAGCTGAAAACACACACTTGAAAAACATAAAATAGCGTGCTGAACGCGCCATAGCATAGAAAGTTGCAAAAAACGTCCTAAAACAACATAAATTAGCATGTCCAAAAAATGACCAAAAATGCAAGGCTATAGTATGGCAAAAATGTCAAAATTTGACACGTCCCAAAAACAGCTGAAAACACACTTGAAAAACATCAAAAATAGCGTGCCGAAACACGCCATAGCATAGAAATTTGCAAAAACGGCCTAAAACACACATAATATAGCATGTCCAAAAAAAAATGACCAAAAATGCAAGGCTATAGTATGGCAAAAATGTCAAAATTTGACACGTCCCAAAAAAACAGCTGAAAACACTTGAAAAACATCTAAATAGCGTGCCGAAACGCGCCATAGCATAGAAAGTTGCAAAAAACGTCCTAAAAACAACATAAATTAGCATGTCCAAAAAATGACCAAAAATGCAAGGCTATAGTATGGCAAAAATGTCAAAATTTGACACGTCCCAAAAACAGCTGAAAACACTTGAAAAACATCTAAAATAGCGTGCCGAAACGCACGCCATAGCATAGAAAAGTTTTTGCAAAAACGTCCAAAAACACATAAAATTAGCATGTCCAAAAAATGACCAAAAATGCAAGGCTATAGTATGGCAAAAATGTCAAAATTTGACACGTCCCAAAAACAGCTGAAAACACTTGAAAAACACTAAATAGCGTGCCGAAACGCGCCATAGCATAGAAATTTGCAAAAAACGTCCTAAAAAAACATAAATTAGCATGTCCAAAAAATGACCAAAAATGCAAGGCTATAGTATGGCAAAAATGTCAAAATTTG
This sequence comes from Plectropomus leopardus, assembly GCF_008729295.1. NCBI lineage: Eukaryota > Metazoa > Chordata > Actinopteri > Perciformes > Serranidae > Plectropomus > Plectropomus leopardus. The sequence goes on from NC_056465.1 coordinate 22,096,239, forward strand.
ACACGTCCCAAAAAAACAGCTGAAAACACTTGAAAAAAACACTAAAATAGCGTGCCGAAACGCGCCATAGCATAGAAAAGTTGCAAAAAACGTCCTAAAACAACATAAATTAGCATGTCCAAAAAATGACCAAAAATGCAAGGCTATAGTATGGCAAAAATGTCAAAATTTGACACGTCCCAAAAACACAGCTGAAAACACTTGAAAACCATCACTAAAAATAGCGTGCCGAAACGCGCCATAGCATAGAAATTTTGCAAAAAACGTCCTAAAACAACATAAATTAGCATGTCCAAAAAATGACCAAAAATGCAAGGCTATAGTATGGCAAAAATGTCAAAATTTGACACGTCCCAAAAAACAGCTGAAAAACACTTGAAAAACATCTAAATAGCGTGCCGAAACGCGCCATAGCATAGAAATTTGCAAAAACGTCCTAAAAAAACATAAATTAGCATGTCCAAAAAATGACCAAAAATGCAAGGCTATAGTATGGCAAAAATGTCAAAATTTGACACGTCCCAAAAACAGCTGAAAACACTTGAAAACCACATCTAAAAGCGTGCCGAAACACGCCATAGCATAGAAATTTTGCAAAAACGTCCTAAAACAACATAAATTAGCATGTCCAAAAAATGACCAAAAATGCAAGGCTATAGTATGGCAAAAATGTCAAAATTTGACACGTCCCAAAAAACCAGCTGAAAACACTTGAAAAACATCTCTAAATAGCGTGCCGAAACGCGCCATAGCATAGAAATTTGCAAAAAAAAAAAACGTCCTAAAACAACATAAATTAGCATGTCCAAAAAATGACCAAAAATGCAAGGCTATAGTATGGCAAAAATGTCAAAATTTGACACGTCCCAAAAACAGCTGAAAACACTTGAAAAACATCTAAATAGCGTGCCGAAACACGCCATAGCATAGAAAGTTGCAAAAAACGTCCTAAAACACATAAAATTATGCATGTCAAAAAAAATGACCAAAAATGCAAGGCTATAGTATGGCAAAAATGTCAAAATTTGACACGTCCCAAAAACAGCTGAAAACACTTGAAAAACATCACATAAAATAGCGTGCCGAAACGCGCCATAGCATAGAAATTTGCAAAAAACGTCCTAAAACAACATAAATTAGCATGTCCAAAAAAATGACCAAAAATGCAAGGCTATAGTATGGCAAAAATGTCAAAATTTGACACGTCCCAAAAAACAGCTGAAAACACTTGAAAACCACATCAAATAGCGTGCCGAAACGCGCCATAGCATAGAAATTTGCAAAAACGTCCTAAAACACACATAAAATTAGCATGTCCAAAAAAATGACCAAAAATGCAAGGCTATAGTATGGCAAAAATGTCAAAATTTGACACGTCCCAAAAACAGCTGAAAACACTTGAAAACATCTAAATAGCGTGCTGAAACGCGCCATAGCATAGAAAAATTTGCAAAAAATCCTAAAAACAACATAAATTAGCATGTCCAAAAAAATGACCAAAAATGCAAGGCTATAGTATGGCAAAAATGTCAAAATTTGACACGTCCCAAAAACAGCTGAAAACACTTGAAAAACACTAAAATAGCGTGCCGAAACACGCCATAGCATAGAAATTTGCAAAAAACGTCCTAAAAACACATAAATTAGCATGTGTCCAAAAAATGACCAAAAATGCAAGGCTATAGTATGGCAAAAATGTCAAAATTTGACACGTCCCAAAAACAGCTGAAAACACTTGAAAAACATCTCAAAATAGCGCGCTGCCGAAACGCCATAGCCATAGCATAGAAAATTTGCAAAAAAACGTCCAAAAACACACATAAATTAGCATGTCCAAAAAATGACCAAAAATGCAAGGCTATAGTATGGCAAAAATGTCAAAATTTGACACGTCCCAAAAACAGCTGAAAACACTTGAAAAACATCTAAAATAGCGTGCCGAAACACGCCATAGCATAGAAATTTGCAAAAAAACGTCCTAAAACAACATAAATTAGCATGTCCAAAAAAAACCGACCAAAAATGCAAGGCTATAGTATGGCAAAAATGTCAAAATTTGACACGTCCCAAAAACAGCTGAAAACACTTGAAAAACATCTAAATAGCGTGCCGAAACGCGCCATAGCATAGAAATTTGCAAAAAACGTGCTAAAACACACATAAATTAGCATGTCCAAAAAAAAATGACCAAAAATGCAAGGCTATAGTATGGCAAAAATGTCAAAATTTGACACGTCCCAAAAAACAGCTGAAAACACTTGAAAAACACTCATAAAATAGCGTGCTGAAACGCGCCATAGCATAGAAATTTGCAAAAACGTCAAAAACAACATAAATTAGCATGTCCAAAAAATGACCAAAAATGCAAGGCTATAGTATGGCAAAAATGTCAAAATTTGACACACGTCCCAAAAACAGCTGAAAACACTTGAAAAACATCTAAAATAGCGTGCCGAAACGCGCCATAGCATAGAAATTTGCAAAAACGTCCTAAAACACACATAAATTAGCATGTCCAAAAAAATGACCAAAAATGCAAGGCTATAGTATGGCAAAAATGTCAAAATTTGACACGTCCCAAAAACAGCTGAAAACACTTGAAAAACATCTAAATAGCGTGCCGAAACGCGCCATAGCATAGAAAAGTTGCAAAAAACGTCCTAAAACAAAAAATTAGCATGTCCAAAAAATGACCAAAAATGCAAGGCTATAGTATGGCAAAAATGTCAAAATTTGACACGTCCCAAAAACAGCTGAAAACACTTGAAAACACCTAAAATAGCGTGCTGAAACACCATAGCATAGAAATTTGCAAAAAAACGTCCTAAAAAAACCATAAATTAGCATGTCCAAAAAAATGACCAAAAATGCAAGGCTATAGTATGGCAAAAATGTCAAAATTTGACACGTCCCAAAAACAGCTGAAAACACTTGAAAAACATCTAGAAAATAGCGTGCCGAAACGCGCCATAGCATAGAAAATTTTGCAAAACGTCTAAAAACAAAAAATTAGCATGTCCAAAAAATGACCAAAAATGCAAGGCTATAGTATGGCAAAAATGTCAAAATTTGACACGTCCCAAAAACAGCTGAAAACAGTTGAAAACCACTCTAAAAATAGCGTGCCTGAAACGCGCCATAGCATAGAAATTTGCAAAAAACGTCCTAAAAAACAACATAAATTAGCATGTCCAAAAAATGACCAAAAATGCAAGGCTATAGTATGGCAAAAATGTCAAAATTTGACACGTCCCAAAAACAGCTGAAAACACACTTAAAACACATCTAAATAGCGTGCCGAAACGCGCCATAGCATAGAAATGTTGCAAAAACGTCCTAAAACACAAAATAAATTAGCATGTCCAAAAAATGACCAAAAATGCAAGGCTATAGTATGGCAAAAATGTCAAAATTTGACACGTCCCAAAAACAGCTGAAAACACTTGAAAAACATCTAAAATAGCGTGCCGAAACGCGCCATAGCATAGAAAAAGTTGCAAAAACGTCCTAAAAACAACATAAATTAGCATGTCCAAAAAATGACCAAAATGCAAGGCTATAGTATGGCAAAAATGTCAAAATTTGACACGTCCCAAAAACAGCTGAAAACACTTGAAAACCACTCACAATAGCGTGCTGAAACGCGCCATAGCATAGAAATTTGCAAAAAAACGTCCTAAAAACAACATAAATTAGCATGTCCAAAAAAATGACCAAAAATGCAAGGCTATAGTATGGCAAAAATGTCAAAATTTGACACGTCCCAAAAAAAGCTGAAAACAGTTGAAAACACATCAAAATAGCGTGCTGAAACGCGCCATAGCATAGAAATTTGCAAAAACACATCCTAAAACAACATAAATTAGCATGTCCAAAAAATGACCAAAAATGCAAGGCTATAGTATGGCAAAAATGTCAAAATTTGACACGTCCCAAAAAAAACAGCTGAAAACACTTGAAAAAACACATAAAATAGCGTGCCGAAACGCGCCATAGCATAGAAATTTGCAAAAACGTCCTAAAACAACATAAATTAGCATGTCCAAAAAAAATGACCAAAAAAGCAAGGCTATAGTATGGCAAAAATGTCAAAATTTGACACGTCCCAAAAACAGCTGAAAACACTTGAAAAACATCTAAAATAGCGTGCCGAAACACGCCATAGCATAGAAATTTGCAAAAACGTCCTAAAAAACAACATAAATTAGCATGTCCAAAAAAAATGACCAAAAATGCAAGGCTATAGTATGGCAAAAATGTCAAAATTTGACATGTCCCAAAAACAGCTGAAAACAGTTGAAAACCACATCAAAATAGCGTGCTGAAACGCGCCATAGCATAGAAATTTGCAAAAAAAAACCTAAAACAACATAAATTAGCATGTCCAAAAAATGACCAAAAAAATGCAAGGCTATAGTATGGCAAAAATGTCAAAATTTGACACGTCCCAAAAACAGCTGAAAAACACTTGAAAAACATCTAGAATAGCGTGCCGAAACACGCCATAGCATAGAAATTTGCAAAAAACGTCCTAAAACAACAACATAAATTAGCATGTCCAAAAAATGACCAAAAATGCAAGGCTATAGTATGGCAAAAATGTCAAAATTTGACACGTCCCAAAAAAACAGCTGAAAACACTTGAAAAACATCTAGAATAGCGTGCTGAAACGCGCCATAGCATAGAAAAGTTGCAAAAACGTGCCTAAAAAACAACATAAATTAGCATGTCCAAAAAATGACCAAAAATGCAAGGCTATAGTATGGCAAAAATGTCAAAATTTGACACATCCCAAAAACAGCTGAAAACACTTGAAAACCACACTCAAATAGCGTGCTGAAACGCGCCATAGCATAGAAAAGTTGCAAAAAACGTCCTAAAACACCATAAATTAGCATGTCCAAAAAATGACCAAAAAATGCAAGGCTATAGTATGGCAAAAATGTCAAAATTTGACACATCCCAAAAACAGCTGAAAACACTTGAAAAACATCTAGAATAGCGTGCCGAAACGCGCCATAGCATAGAAATGTGCAAAAAAACGTCCTAAAACAACATAAATTAGCATGTCCAAAAAATGACCAAAAATGCAAGGCTATAGTATGGCAAAAATGTCAAAATTTGACACGTCCCAAAAACAGCTGAAAACACTTGAAAAACATCTAGAATAGCGTGCGAAACGCGCCCATAGCATAGAAATTTGCAAAAAACGTCCTAAAACAACATAAATTAGCATGTCCAAAAAATGACCAAAAAATGCAAGGCTATAGTATGGCAAAAAAGTGTCAAAATTTGACACGTCCCAAAAACAGCTGAAAACACTTGAAAAACACTAGAATAGCGTGCCGAAACACGCCATAGCATAGAAAAGTTGCAAAAACGTCCTAAAACAACATAAATTAGCATGTCCAAAAAATGACCAAAAATGCAAGGCTATAGTATGGCAAAAATGTCAAAATTTGACACGTCCCAAAAACAGCTGAAAACACTTGAAAAACATCTAAAATAGCGTGGTGAAACGCGCCATAGCATAGAAATTTGCAAAAAACGTGCTAAAAACAACATAAATTAGCATGTCCAAAAAATGACCAAAAATGCAAGGCTATAGTATGGCAAAAATGTCAAAATTTGACACGTCCCAAAAAACAGCTGAAAACAGTTGAAAACCACTCACAATAGCGTGCTGAAACGCGCCATAGCATAGAAATTCGCAAAAACGTCCTAAAAACAACATAAATTAGCATGTCCAAAAAATGACCAAAAATGCAAGGCTATAGTATGGCAAAAATGTCAAAATTTGACACATCCCAAAAACAGCTGAAAACACTTGAAAAACATCTAGAATAGCGTGCCGAAACGCGCCATAGCATAGAAATGTGCAAAAACGTCCTAAAACAACATAAATTAGCATGTCCAAAAAAATGACCAAAAATGCAAGGCTATAGTATGGCAAAAATGTCAAAATTTGACACGTCCCAAAAACAGCTGAAAACACTTGAAAAACATCTAGAATAGCGTGGCGAAACGCGCCATAGCATAGAAAATTGCTAAAAACGTCCTAAAACAACATAAATTAGCATGTCCAAAAAATGACCAAAAATGCAAGGCTATAGTATGGCAAAAAAGTGTCAAATTTGACACGTCCCAAAAACAGCTGAAAACAGTTGAAAAACCACTCAAATAGCGTACTGAAACGCGCCATAGCATAGAAAAATTTGCTAAAAACATGCTAAAACAACATAAAAATTAGCATGTCCAAAAAATGACCAAAAATGCAAGGCTATAGTATGGCAAAAATGTCAAAATTTGACACGTCCCAAAAACAGCTGAAACACTTGAAAAACATCTAGAATAGCGTGGCGAAACGCGCCCATAGCATAAAATTTGCAAAAACGTCCTAAAACAACATAAATTAGCATGTCCAAAAAATGACCAAAAATGCAAGGCTATAGTATGGCAAAAATGTTAAAATTTGACACGTCCCAAAAACAGCTGAAAACAGTTGAAAACCACTCACAATAGCGTACTGAAACGCGCCATAGCATAGAAATTTTCTAAAACGTCCTAAAACAACATAAATTAGCATGTCCAAAAAATGACCAAAAATGCAAGGCTATAGTATGGCAAAAAAGTTAAAATTTGACACGTCCCAAAAACAGCTGAAAACACTTGAAAAACATCTAGAATGGCGTGGCGAAACGCGCCATAGCATAGAAATTCGCTAAAAAAACGTCCTAAAACAACATAAATTAACATGTCCAAAAAATGACCAAAAATGCAAGGCTATATTATGCTATAGTATGGCAAAAATGTCAAAATCTGACACGTCCCAAAAACAGGTGAAAACAGCTGAAAACCACATTAAAACCCAATAGAAGCGCTTCCCGAGACACGCCATAGCATAGGATTACACAAAAATGGCCCAAAACATCGTAAAATAGCACGTTGAAAAATCCACCAAAACTGCAAGGCTATAGTATGGCAAAAATGTTAAAATATGACACGTCCAAAAAACTGCTGAAAACCACATTAAACCCTATAAAACAGTGTCCTGGGACACGCCATAGCATAGGATTACTCAAAAATGGCCAAAAACACCAAAAAGTAGCATTTTGACAAATCCACCAAAAACGCAAGGCTATAGTATGGGAAAAATGTCAAAATATGACATGTCCAAAAAACTGCTGAAAACTACATTAAACTGCTTAAAAGAGCGTCCTGAGACACGCCATAGCATGGGATTTTGCAAAAACTGCCCAAAACAACATGAAATATCATGTTAAAAAATCCACCAAAAATGCAAGGCTATAGTATAGCAAAAATGTGAAAATATGACACGTCCAAAAAACTGCTGAAAACCACATTAAACCAAATAAATGATCATGCCGAGTCCCGCCATAGCATAGGATTTTGCAAAAACTGCCCAAAACAACATGACATATCATGTTGAAAAATCCACCTAAAATGCAAGGCTATAGTATGGCAAAAATGTCAAAATATGACACGTCCAAAAAAACTGCTGAAAACCACATTAAACCCCATAAAAGAGTGTCCTGAGACACGCCATAGCATAGGATTACTCAAAAATGGCCCAAAACACCAAAAAGTAGCATGTTAAAAAATCCACCAAAACTGCAAGGCTATAGTATGGCAGAAATATCCGAATATGACATGTCCAAAACTTCTGAAAACCACATTAAACCACATAAAACCGAGACATGCCATAGTAAAGGATTTTGCAAAAATATCCAAAAACGCCATCATATAGTCTGTCGAAAAATGTGAAAATTTGACGTTATAAAAATGGCTGAAAACGACATATCATAGCTTTTAGAAACCTGTCATAGTATAAAAAGTGGAAACAAAGGCCAAAAAAGTTCAAAAACCTTATAATTTAGCATGTTGAAAAAATGGCCAAAAACAGTATTGTTTGTTGAAAAATGTCTCAATATGACAGGTCAGAAAAAGGGCTGAAAACAACACAGAATAGCATGTAGATAGAATAGAATAGAATAGAATAGAATAGAATAGAATAGAATACAAATACATTATTAATCCTGTGGGGTAAATAAAAAACAGCCCAAAACATCATAATATAGCATGTCAAAAAAAATATGCATTGTCTGGTATGTCGAAACATGTTAAAATATGACATGTCAAAAAAGGGGCTGAAAACAACATGAAATAGAAACATCACAAAAATCGAACCTACAATTACGAGATTTGGTGCACTTATGTATCATGCTTCGACGCACAAAAAAGCCCCACCCCCCCAGACTCAACAGGAAGTTGGCCGTTTTGATGGCCGATTTTGTGCTCATTTTTGGCGATTTTGGGCCTTGTACTTTTGCGAACTCGTCCTACAGGATTTATCTGATCGACTTCATATTTGGTGTGTCCACTCTTAATTCCTTGCTGGTGAAAAGTATCAAAGGTTATCAAAGGTCTGTGCAAAACTTTGATGGTTTTGCGGTGGCCCGGCGCACAATTTGGATGTTTTGCCATAAAACAGGAAATTGTTGTAACTTTGGTGTACATAGTCTGACCTGCGTGAAACTTTATAGGTTTGATTAAAGTCCCGCCCTGAACACATCTGTATGATATTATTCACTAGCCGTAATAGCGCCATCTACTGGCAACAGGAAGTAAGCCTTGAGGGACAATTATCATTCCATATACATGATATTTAGCGTGCACTATCTGACTTTCAACAGAAATTTCAGGGAATGGTGCCCCATGAGGTTATTTAATGTAAATTAAGTCACATCATTTAACATAATTATTAATTATTTTTGATAATCATTAATTATCCTGAATTGCAGGGGGCAGAAAGGAGGAGAAAAGAAGGAGACGAGGAGGAGGAGAGGCGAGGCAGGGAGAAGAGGAACTTTCTGGCTCTGGCAGGCACACAGTGGATTTGACAATTAACTGTTCAGCATTCAGGTCTTTGATGAGTTCAGCTGTGTGGGTTTGATTCTTCGCCCTTACACTCAAGCTCAAACATGCAAACACACATATAATCATTTTACTGCTATTTGCCTGCAGATTCAAATTTCAAGATGCCAATGATGATAATGAGAGAGCTTTTTTTCTCCTCAAGTTGATGGAACCAGTCCAGGATCAGTGAGAGAAAGCAAGGGAAAGTACATTTACTCAAGTGCTGTTCTTACAATTTCAGAGCGAAATATTGTACTTTTTACCACTTATTATTCATTTGACAGCTATGGTTAGTTGTTACAATTCAGATTAAAATCTCAAGTTTGGTTTGTGACACCTTACCAAAAAAAATTATGTCAAGCTGGAGCCCCTTGTTATGGGTGTCAATAGTATCTACACATTTTGCTGATAATACTTCTGTACATTTATTTCAGTATGATTTTGAATATAGAACTTGTAATGGAGTATTTTTACTTTGTTGTGTTTCTGCTTTTACTTCAGGACAGAAGCAGTTTACATCCTCCACCACTGCCCAAAGGTTCATGAATGTGTTGTTGCATGCCTCTCCAACAAATGGCATTTTTAAGATGCCTCTCTCCTCCCATGCTTTTCACCCCCTTACAAACAGAGTTAGGAGAACTATCTGAAATATGCACCCTAGCAGAATAGGAATTGTGATCTCCCATCACGTCACAAAGTCAACAGGAGGACAGTTTCATTCACAGAAAAAAGGACACAAAGGCTTCGTCCACTGACCGTGGCCGATGAGCAACGACTGTGGGCAGAGCAGAGACGAGCCAGCGGACATTCCAGGCAAGCCTGGCATATTTGGATTCGTGTGGTATAAAATGTCTCTTCCTCTTTGTCACAAAGACCCAGCAAAGCCTTTTGTGTTTTTGTGCAGGAACTGAGATTTTTCTTTTAACATAATTGACACTTCCTCTAACTCTCATTAATAAAACAGATTAATTCCCAGTTGGGTTGGAGCAAGGCTCAAGGAGGGGGTTGCTGGAGGTTGGGGTAGCTTGGAGGGGTTTGATATGTTGCCTGAGGTGACACATTGTGTGCACACAGACACAGACACACACATACACAGCTACAAAACCCCCCATGCTTCCCTAATCAAAAGCCCCTTTCCGCTTGGAAAGAGAGAAAAAAAAAAACTTCAAAAGCATCATCCACAGCCTCATGAGAAGGACTCTGAGCTGAAGTGTGGCAGATGTAAACCCGCCCTCTGGCACGTACACACACGTACAGAAAGACACACCAAACAGAATTATGAAAATAAGCCATGTGTGTGTGTGTGTGTGTGTGTGTGTGTGTGTGTGTGTGTGTGTCTTTGTGTCTTTGTGTCTGTGTTTGAGGCGACCCCTTCTGTTGCATCGTGTCTAGCTGACCACTTTGGATGAGATGTGACACTGAGGATGAATAATACAATGGAGAGATACTCGGACGTGTCAGCAGTATCTGTCTCTGTCTGGAGCTGACGTGTGTCATCCTCCCTCCTCATTCAGAGCAGAGAGCGGGGGCTTATACAAAACTAATGAAGCAGACACACGCTGTATTAACACACACTCTCATGCATGCACGCACACATATAGAGACGCACAAACGAGTGCAGCCTTGATTGAATGAGGGGGGGGACACACCGTGACCAGCATCTCTCATCTCAGATTCTTTAAATTCCCCAAAGAGCATTGCCCTGCTTTTGATACACAAAAATTAGATCTGAATGAAGAGGAAAGGGTCAGCAGAGGTGGGTCACTGAAAATACTTGCAAGCAAAGCAAAGCACTGAATGATTTATGATACGGCTGTAGTGAAAAGCTGGGGGTATTGTTCAGAGTTGCAACTGAGCTGAGATGGAGTTTGTTGTCATTTTCAAAAAGGCAATGGCCCGAACGCTGTGCTCCAATTGGCTGGCAGATGCCATTTCCCAAAGGGCTGAGGGACAGATAATTAAAAAACAGATAGAGGGAGAGGAGTGGGTAACCGTAGGGGGGGGGGGGCAAAAATGAAGAACGGAGCTGGAGGAGGAAGAGATTTGCCGGATTTAAACAACAGCGCAGTCTTCCTTTGTTTGTGGTGGAACAGGTTCTTGTGCAAGTTGCAGTAGATGACAGGGCTTTCATTGGAGCTTGTGTCACATTATCATATTATCCCACTTAATGCGCTCTTACACTCTGCCAAGAATCTTTGACATGTTAATGGTCTGAAATAAGACCCACGGATAAAAAAAGAAAAACATGTGTGAGTGTGTGTTTACAGTGTGTCGTACTGTACGTGTGTGTGCACGCCCAAGAGTGATTGCACTGGGTTGGCCTCTGTTGCATAAGTTTTCTCCTCAGAGGTGATGAGAACCTCAGCAGACGACTGACTAAAGGCTTTCATCTGTAAATAAAGTCAAGAGATGAATCAGTGTCGTCTGGCCAAAGAGAAAAATGCCACATTTAATCTGGATCACGCCCAGTTGAGTTTGGCTGCAGAATATATTTATATTGTTCATTTATTTCACTGTTTTAGTTACTGGTTACTTTGTCTAATAAAATTTTACATACAGAAATGATCTATTATCATAGATTTATTTAATTTTTTTTGTACTTCTCTAGTGCTACCTGTGCTGAAAAGACAAATCTGGCTACATGAGACTATCAAAAATTAAACCCAACAGAATATGAAGTATTTTAAATCAGCTTTAACAGTGAAATGCTTAAGCATTATGGCGTCTTTGCTTGAAGTACATTTTACTGACGATATTTCTTTGCTTTTATTTAAGCGTGATTTTAAACTGCAGGACCATACATCGATGTGGATTGATTTATCAATTCAACAATCAAATTATCGATGTAAAGTGAAAACATCGATACATAGCATTACATTTATTGGGATTATTGGAGATGGTTACACAGGCGTCCGTCTGTGTAACCATCTCCATTCAAGCAGACCTCCCTCATTAACATTCAATTAGTGCTGACGGCCTAGTGCCAGGCAGATAATGGTGGGTGGCCATACAATTTTAAGGGATTGAGGATATTTACTGATCCCATCTCATGTCAGTCGCAGGCCCCTGAATTAAATCACATTGAAATCATATCTTTGTGATATCAGCAAATATTATATTGTTGTCCAAAGAATCAACACAATATCGTTTTGTGATGAAACTTGTGATGGACCGTTTATGTGTTTCATCATAAGGGGTCTGGTGAGCTAGGCTTTGTCTTGTCCCTCCCCTAGGACCTGTTTGCCATGGGTGACCCTACCAGGGGCATAAAGCCCCCAACAACTGAGCTCCTAGGATCATTGGGACATGCAAACCCCTCCAACACGATAAGGTGGTAGCTCAGGAAGGGGTCCAAAGATCCAGTGCATCAATTATCAAAGTGTCAGTACTATTATCAAACAGTATGGAGACATTCAACTTTATTTAGGATTTGAAATTTTGCGCCTCTGATCTGTTTCTGTCCTGTTTGATGGGTTTTTGTCTCTACTAAAATGTATAGACACATAGGTGTTTAATGGTAGTACTGTTGAGCAGTTAAGTAAAGGAGTTTTCTAATTCAAATTATTTCTTTCTGCACACTGGCAGACACATCCAGCCAACTTTGTCTCATTCTGGTGTTTGGTGTTGCAGCAGTTAGTGGCCTTTTGCTCTTTTGGCAGTGTCTTTCCATCTCCACTCCCCTCATCCCCCCTCCCTCCCTCCCTCATCAACAGCGGCCAGACAGCCATCCAACCCTGCCAGCTCTGGTGGGAGGCTGGCGACTGCTCTGTTCCAGCCCCTAAATCAGAGAGACTGTGTTTAGATCCCCCCCGTCGAGCAGCGCTACACTTGCGATAAGCTCCACTCGGCTCCACTCTTCCAAGATGAAAGAGGGAAGCGCTGAGGAAGCTGTGTGCAGCTATTCTTGCCCCTGTTTGTCCATTTAGTGCTGAGGCTGTCAGACTTTTCTGGAAAACATCTTCCCCTATTCTCCTTCATCAGCTAATATTACATTCAAGAAAAAGACTAGCAGGGACAAAGAGTGTTGTGGTGATTCTTGCAGAAGAACTCAAGGAAAATATTAAAGAGCACATACAGATAAAAGATACAAAGCCATCTTATTTAGACAGAAAGCAACTATTCTTTTCTGCTTTTGATGATGTTGAAAGGCTCGTACTGGAGTGAAGTGCACCACCTCAGGCTACATTCTTCGAAATGGACAACAAATCTTTACAGAGAGTTTCTCAAACCTCCTTGTATTCTCTTAAGTGCAACATTAACAAAAGTGCATCTGCTTTACCTGATATAGTGAGACCCTACAGCTCCCTTTTACTCACTTTAGATTCACTTCACATCACCAGCCAGTTTTAAGGGCTTCCTGCAGGCCTTTTGTGCCCTTTCTCTCCACATATATACATATGTTTTCCACTTCTTATTCCCATCTTCTCAAAAGCAATGCACAAATTCCCTAACATACTTTCAGAAACAACTTTGATGACGGTAAGAATCTTAAACACAAAGCTCCTGTTGGGTCTTTCCAGGGAGAAACGAAGCTACTTAATTTGCCCACATCTTCACATTCTGACATGGAAAAAGTTTTCCATGCGAGCTGCCAGTAGGCTATTTGTCTTGGCACCACCAGCATTTGACTTCAGGTATAAAAAAATGTGTGTGAGTGTGTGTTTTGTGTGTGAGGGAAGTTCTTTCTACTTCTTTGAGAATGCCACAGAGACCTCACACACTGCATCAGTCCTTGAACAAAACTGCATCCTGAAATACAAATGGAAAATGGTTAAAGCTGTGGATATGCCAGTTTAACAATGTTAATTATTGTACAGATGGAGAATTACTGTATAAAAAATATGAAGGGGTCCTTGTTGGTGATCAAACAACTGCACATACAGACTTTAGAGGAAATTTCCAGCAGGCATTAGCACTGAACTTAAAGGTCTAGTTTGTAGGATGTAGTGGCATCTAGCGGTGAGGTTGCAGAACTGAAATTTTTCCCATGTGCCAAGTGCCTCACTCCCAACTTGTGAAATAATGATGCTTTGTCAGTGGCCCACAACATCAGATACCAATGAAGAGAGGCACCCTTTAGCGATAGTATGAGATGCAGCGGGCGACAGAGTTTTTTGACATACAGAGCAATTGCCCTAGCTTAAAGAGCAAGAAGATCCACATAGAGCAGGTAGGAGAAAATAGAAGGTAGATTTATATTACAGTATGTCTTTGATCCTGCTACATCTTTGGAGTTGAAGGATGAGTTAATTAAAATCACCAGCTTCTATGAAAATTCCATCTGGTTGCTTGAGCATTATTGAATTCCTGCTGTGCATATTCTGAATGTGCATTAGAGTCTTGTGTGCTTTCGGCTCTGAACAGGGTCAGCCCATCCAGTGCAATAGCTTGATCCGGGATGTTAAGGGTTAACCATGTCTCTGTGAAGATGTGTGCAGAGCAGTCTCTGATTTGCCATTGCTGAGTGAGCCTCAGCCGCATCTCATCCACTTTATTCTCCTGTAACCAGCAACGTCTCCCAGTGTTAGTAAGTGCCTCTCTATCATAGAAAAGTTGGATTTCAGCAGAGGGGGCCATAGAGTAAAACAAAAATAGAAAAATATGGCTGCTGTCGTCATAGCAAGGAGGAGACATTAACGGGCTAAACAAACTCTGGACTTTCACCAATGAAACCATTGTTTGTGTCCCATATAAAAAAAGACAATTGAGTCATTTAATAATGAGACAGTGTGCTAGTATGTGTGGCATACCACACTAGTGATGTATGTTGCATATATTATGTGGCGCTACACTATCTTTGTAACAAAAAATACTTATTTTAAGTCAAACCATGATGTTTCTTCTTAAACCTAACCACTGACTCTTTTATGAAGGAAGTAAACCTGAGGTTTTTACAGATGTTCAAACACCACCCCCCTGACACACAGTACATGACAAAAAACAGTAATTTATTACTGGTGTTATTAAATATTTGTTTTATGTTATGCCAGTATTGGCTATGAAAATGCATCATATCACGATATACATCCTATGCAACCTTTAACCTTTAATTTAATGTTTAATTGTTGGAGTTTTCTGCTTTTCTTCTCTGTGACGAAGTGCTGTGTCTTAAGATGAGGTTATTATAGATCCATCTTTATATCTTTCTGTGTGGTAAACAAGACACCAAAAGGTCTGAGTCTTTTCTTAACTTAATTTTGACTAATTATGTATAGTACCTTTATTACTGTAGCTGCAGCTTTAAACTGAAAGGACAGATGACAGAGTGTTAATGTCTCCTCAGCTCTCGCCAAGACAGCAAATAAGCGTAATTCGCCATACTATTCCTTTAAATCCTAGACTAAACATTGTTTTGTGATCAAACGATTTGTCAGCATGAAGCTCTAAAGAACTAACATGAGAATGTAATATGTTTACTTTTCTCTGGAACAAGACAAACTGTTACAATGGTGACATTCATTACCTCCTGATGCCGTGTAATCTGCACACAGGCACGTGGGAATAAAACTGGAATGACCAGACAGTCACCAGGCTGCAGCTAACTGCAAAACACAAATACTGTGAGCACAAAGAGCAAGTCAGCACAGAGCACACTTTCTTTATAATCTATCTGGCCCCTTTCAATTCACCTGAGGCGTCTCTTCTGGCAGAACAATAGTCCTCCACCTGATCTGATTTCTACCTGGCATAACCTTTCTCCAAGGAGGCCTTTTCAGCATGGCCCCCACACAGGGACTTCCTTTGTTGATGAGAGATGGAAGATCAGTTGAGGAAGTAGGGGGGAACAATGATTCTCATTCATCTGAGGCAAAACTATGAAGCAGGCAGCATGAAATCAGTTTACATATACCGCCCATGAGAAATATCTGGTGTCTGAGGACATGCTGTAAATATGTAACTACATACAGTTGTTTCAGGCCACAGACATCCACTGTCCTGCTCTTTATCTGTCACTGATAACAGCCACAGCCTGAAAAATTCTAACCGTAATCTTTTTCCTTGCCTTATCTTGGACGTCTCTTTTCCAGAGTATACCCCAGCCTGCCAAGGAGGTTATGTAAGCAGAGTTTGAAGCAGCTTTGGCTGAGAGACATGTTTTCCTACCAACTATCTTCCTGTAAATCACCTTGGGTGTTAGCAAAGAGGAGAGCTAAAGTCTGCTTTGTGTCTTTTCAACAAGAGGAGCTTTGTGTCAGTCAGGAGCGATGAAACAATACTCAGATAAGCACATTCCTTCATAAAATCACTTGCAAAAACAGCAAGCACGAGGTTGAGGAAGATACATTCTGAAGTGCTGATGACAGCTAAACTAGTTCCCATCCTGTCTTAAACAAGGTGTCGCAAAATAAATCAGAGGGTCGCAAATGATTAACAGGATAGCAACAACCTTTTTTTCACGGCCAAAAATCTTGTTTATTTATCTTGAAAGATTATTTTTGGGGCTTTTTGCCTTTAATTGACATATATATAATTGACCGTTATAGTGTGAAAGCAATAGAGAAAGGCAATGACATGCAACCAGGCGCCCCATCTTGTTTATTTTTAAGACATCTCCTTAATATGATGTTGGTTTAGGCAATTCTACCACTTTAATCTAAACCGAAATAGTTAAACATAGCCAGAAATTCATGGTTCCCTGAGGATAAATCTCACTTACTCCTGCGATCCTCTGACTTTTCCTCTACCGCCACTGTGAGGTTCAAATTTTTGGCTTTCAGTGAAACGTCTCAAGCTAACTGCAGAACGAATTGTCATGAAATTTGGTGCACGCATTCATGCTCCTCATACGATGAATTGTAAAAACACTGGCTATCTTCTGACTATTCATATTGTACTTTCTTTAGCTCAAAGTTTTAATTTGTCCAATTTGCACAAACTAATCACTGTGTCGTGACGTGACTGTTCGATGCTATTGCAGTTCAGTGCCTATAGAGAGCACCAGTGTATTGCGCATACAGGGGTTACCCAGAATGCAATGAGCCGAGGCAGGAAAGGCTGGAAGCCACCATGTTGTTCGTGTTGTGAACGTGCAGAGTTGTTGCCTGCAATAAAAGCCATTTACACTGAGGTTGAAGTCTCTGCATCTGTTTATTGATATCTGAAGATATCACACACTGCTTGCCAAATGTTTTCATGCAAACAGATTAAACGCAGATGGTGAAGATCGTAAATGGTCAAGCATAAGGGAATGCATGACAGCGATTACAATGGTGAAATTCATGCTCAGTGTGGGCAGGGCCAGATGTGATGGCTGTATTTGTAAGTAAGTAGACTCGCTGATAAATAATGAAATTAGGAATGCGACGGTATGAGATTTCCATGGCACGGTAATGGTCTCAAAAGACATTGCGGTGTCATGGTATCACAACATACAAATCTATTATCATCATGTCATCATCATCATCATTATTCTAATTTACAATTACCCTTTAAAGGCACAAAAAAAGGTATTTTTTTTGTTTTGTTGAACACATTTTTTAATGACTACAATATAAATATGCTGAAGCATGACTTTGCTACCAAAGAGAAGCACTTATCATCATCTGTTAAAGTTGTGTGGGGTTTGGACTGAATGCAGGAGACTGCAAGAGGATCTTCACCAACGGCATATGCTGAGCGGCAAGTCAGACCAGAGGGGAGAAACGAAACCGAAAGACGAAGAGTGAGGAGAGCCGGTATCAGGGTGAGGCTGACCTGACTTGGAACGAGAGCTGCTCCTCTACCAAGCCTTCTTCTGGCTAATGTTTGGTCACAGGAGAATAAAGTGGATGAGATGTGATTGAAGCTCACTCAGCAACAGGAAATCAGGAGCTGCTCTACGCACATCTTCACAGAGACATGGTTAACACCTAACATCTGGGATCAAGCTGTTGCACTGGATGGGTGGACCATGTTGGCAGCCAAAAGGACTCAAGACTCTGATGCAAATTCAAAAGATGCACTGCAGGAATTGCATGATGCCATCAGCAGCAACATGCCCGAACAACAGATGGAATCTTAATAGTAGCTGTTGATTTTAATCAACTCATCCTTCAACTCCAAAGATGTAGCAGGATCAAGGGCAAATTAAATAAATCTACCTTCTACCTTTTAACAAGCCAAACCTCTGAGTTTGAATTGTGGTGTTGCTCAGTTGTCAAACTGAACTCTTTAAACGGCCTCCTGGCTCATTCCAGCCTGCCTGCTGCCAGCATGCAGAGAAGCTGTAAGATCTGAGCATGAGACAAAAACAAACACAAACCAACTGCTGACACAGAGTCTATCAAACTAAGATTTGTCTCAGCATTTTATGAGCCTGCAGGGAGGTTTTCGTCTGCACGTCTGTCTCTGAGGAGCATCTATTTGTTTAACTTTGTGGTAAAAAGTGCCTCCGACACAGAATAACAACAGCCAAGACTCCTGACTTCCTGCAAACTGCATTACATAAAATGCCTCGGAGCTGCGAGGGCGGTTGAGTCGAGGAGGATTCGAGACATTGGATGAGAAGGGAAGAGACAGGGAGGGAGACGTGACACAGGCAGAGCAGTGGAAGGAGCAAGACAGAAACAAAGACGGAGTAAAATGCAGCTTCCCTCCACAGGGGAAGCAGCCTGGAAAAATAATTGTTGAGAGGAGACAGAGAAAAGCCACTAATGACAGCAGACAATAAAAACTGGCCACTACTGTAGCGTCTTCCCAGCCAGAATGACAATAACGTAGGAACCGACAGCCCTGTGCTTAGCAAGGTCTACAGAGGGGTTGAACAGCCACAACCACAGCACCTGAAAATAGAGCTTTGTCTGGGAATAGACTGTTATTAGGTCGACTAAACACAGGGTCAATAACACTGTTCCTGCACCTCCTAGACACTGAGGTATGGCTGGGGTGCGAGCTAATTGGGTGGTCAGGATTATTTTGACAAGCACTGAATAGAAATCTAAATAATGAGGGAGAATTATATGTTACACGTAGTAGTTGTCGAGGGGGAAAAAAAGAGACAAATCTTTGTAAATAGAAATTTACTCAAATGATAATCATTGGATGCTTGATTTTTGCCTAAACAGCAATGATCCAAATATGCAGCAAACCAAACAATTAGTGTTTGTCAGCAGTGATTTAAAAACTCAAGACAGCAAAAATTATTTCAAGACTTTTTTTATTACTAAACTCTCTCTAAGGCAGCAGTTTGTGTCCACAGGTTGTCCTAACATCTTGCAGTGAATAAAATAAAATGGTACAAAAATCAGTTTTGCTGTGTGCTACAAATGTCATTAGACAGCTCTTGGTAAATAAAAGTTCACAATAATAATAAGCATTATAAACATTCATTTTCCCCTTCAAGTATGCTACTATCCAAAGTGACTAGTGTAAAATTGGCAGAGGGAATGAAATATGTTCTTGGTTATTTACACATTACAGGTCGCTTATGAGTGTATGCATTTTAAAAAAAAAAAAACACCACTGGAAAAAAGTTAGTTAGAAACGTTTCCGCTGTGTTTTTGGTGGTGAGCGTACACACACACACACACACGCACACACGCACACACGCACACACACACACACACACACACAGAAACACACAGTGATGTGACTGACTGGCTTCCAAATTTTCAAACAGAGCAAACAGCATTTCAGTACAGGAAAAGAACATTTAAGACTTGAGCTGATCTTAACAGCGGCACCAACAAGACACCATCCACCTCTTCAGTTGAGGTTCACTAAAAGTCTCGTACCTGGAGCAAAACTAAAGTGCTCTTACACCAATTTTCTTGCTGCCCAGCATCTCTCATTCAGAAATAAAGGAGACACTTCACAAGAAAATGGACAGATGTGGGAATGTCTTGAAAAGTTAAGCATGAGAGATTGGTCTTAACTTTGGAAATAGCGGTTTGACAAAATAATCCCAACTCGAGCTCCACTTTTTCCAAAGCTTTCAACCGTATCACATGGTCTTCATTAGCAAATGGAGTTTGCTCACTTGTCATGATGCAGGAGATCAACAGCTGTCATGATTTTATCAGCCGCATTTTTAGGACCTCTAGTCTGTAAGGGCCTTTAATGAAGTATTTTATTGCAGGAAAAATGGTATTTTAGTAAAACTGGCCTGTCTGGTAAGTAGAAACATTCAAATAGTTTTGAAGTTGGTGCTTGAAATCGGCAAAGTATCCCTTTAAATAATCTGATGAAGACCATATGATATGGTTGAAAGCTGTGGGGAAAAAAGCTTGGATGCAGAACTGAGTCTGTTCACCAAGTGTGTGCACATGCACATACATAGATATTTCATAGTAGTTGTGTTTAAGAGACGGTGCACATAAATGTATCAGATGAGCTCATATCCTGAGTTGGGTTGTGCCACTGTAAACCAGAAAACCGGGGCACGTCAACACCCTATTTGATTTACTGTTTGTGTATGCTCTGGTTTCAAAGTGTGTCTCTGTGTATAAAGAGATAAATGTGATCATGATGCGAGAATGGAAAGAAAACAAACAGCAAACCAAAAATTAGACCTGTAGCCGGATATGAGCTACAATGTGCTGTAAACACACATGTGATGGACACTCCCTGGAAGATGTTTTCACGAGTAATAAGACTTTGTGGACGACCACACAACCAGAGCAGTGTCACTTATCCATAATACAAGAGCACGGACAGGAACTCAGTCAGCCAAATGTGTCTTTGGTTTAACCAACTGAAACAAGCTGATGTTTTAATTTTCACGACTGCTACATAATCTTGGTGAAACATCACTCATGAATTTCAGGAGAGCGACGACAGACAGTGCACCACGGCTTCAATGCTACAACATCAACACACATCAGGAGATTAAATATGCACACCTTCATTTTCAGTTCATTCAAAAACAACAGCAAAGACTGATTGTGGTTTCATTTAACTGCCACAAGTCTACCCAAGCAAGGCTACCGTTTTGCACATACACAGCCACGTGTGTATTTTAAGTGTATATACACATATGCACAAACAGACTTTTGGCTGACTTTTGCATCTTGATGCACGTCAAATATCTCTGTTCCTAATACAAGAATGTGTAAGAGGGTGGCCGGTGCAGAAGACAGAGTATGTACAACAATATACATAATATACACAAAGACTCCGGCTAGCGATCACAGCTTCAGAGACAAGCTTACTTTAACAGAGACAAAAATCTTCCCTCCATTTTTCATTCATGTGTCATCTCCTACATGATTTAAAGGGTTCTCATGTATATACAGAGAAAGAAAATCAGATGGACATCGCCATATTTCTTCTATGAAGACAGAAAAAGATTGAAATTTTAGACAACAGCTGATCGTCATTTTTTGCTGAGGGACCACTGCCGCCGTCACAGTGCCGCCTCTCTGTCAGGCCCAGAGATTTAAGACCCAGCTAATGAAATGTCATCAGCAAATCAATACAACACACTGTCAATGAGACCTCAGGGTCTCAATTAAAACTGACATCTGAATACATGTCTCAAAGATATACCGGCTCTGCTGAAACGATCCCATCCTGACAGATTAAAAAATTGCAATGTCAGCAAAGTGAGGAGACACGAGCTTTCAGAAACGTGATTTGTCGATCTCATGAACTTTTCATTTCCTGACTTGAGTGAAAAATTAGACCTGAAACCATCAACTTTAAATTGCTGAATCTCCAGAAGACTCAGCACATGTGTAAACTGTGTATGAGTGGTTAAGCAAGAAAAATGTGCACTTTAAAATAACAGAGATAGAGATATAAAACAGTGTTAACACTGTGCCCCAGTGTGGATATTTGCCTTCTTGATCTGAATTATCTGTAAAATCTTAGTTCACGTTTGGGAATAGCACACAGTGGCTTTATTCTACTGTATTTACTAGTGCAGCATCATTAAGTTAGATTTCCTTTTAGTATGAAGATGGAATTTAATATTTTCAGTGCACATTAACTCTGTCAAATATGTGATTATGTTTGCTCTCTTAAAAGTATATACCCCTGAATGTTTTCTTTTTTGAGTTAATTTTGCCCTTAAAACAACATGCAGCATGAAATGTCATGAATTATACAGTGCACTGTAAATCCACTTAAATAGCAACAGATGTGTTTCAAAGATGTGTCTCTTCAAGGGATCGTTTTTGTGAAATGAAACAAACTCAGTGAGGCCTTTTTTATGTCTACAGGGTACAGTGTGCTGCAAAGTTTAGCTCATTATCTGGATGTCTGCTCGGCTAATAGTTTTGGAAATATACGGTACCTTTAAACTTTTAAAGGTTGAGGGTCAATTTGTTGAAGGTAAATGTTTTAATGCATATTTTCTCTGTCGCAAATTTCTGTAGTAAAGAAGTGATTTTTATCAATCAGCTGACCCACTTTCTAAATTGCAAAAATGAAACTGTATGTACTTGTGAAACAGTGTTTAGAAATATTATTAGTGCAAGCATGACTGCACAGTACAACCTGTGTGTTTTTGAGAAAAATGCAAGAAAAGACCAAACACAGCCTCAAACCGTACAGACATTTTAAAGACTTCCCTGAGTTTGTCTCACTCTGCATGAGTTGTACAAACTGTAGAATTTGCCACAAGCTGCTCTCTGCTTTAATTGAAATGAATTACACAACTGACTGAAAAAACAATTTCCGGTTTGACAACCGGTGGCAACACTAGAAATGTATTCTACAGAGTTTAGCCTTCTGAAATATGCATGGTTAAAAAGAACAAAATCAAATGAACCTTCACAACTTTGACACCTGTACAACCAAACAAAAACATTTAGTCCATAAAAGTTCATTCATTAGTCTGGAATGGACTATTTATACTGTGCAAACAAAACATCGAGCAGAAAGTGTTCCTGTATCAAGAGTTAGATCATTTCTGACTTCCTGCTGAGTCATTTCTTGTGAATCCAGGTCCCGTAGATGCAGACGTTTAAGGCCAAAGCACCATCGCTGTACCTTTTACTTTTTATGCCTCACTAACCAGCCTGTCCAGTCTCTCCTGCAAATTATTCAACCGTTTTTCTTTCGCATTGTTTCTTTCATTCACATCCCCTTTAGCTCTCGTAGCTGTCTTTGGATTGTTTTAACTTCATTTAAACCTTTTCGAACACATTACAACAAGTCTTTGTTTTGCCAAAGGTTTCCTCCTCATACTTGTTGTCCTCTTGAGTTAAGAATTAAAGAATTAAATAGTAAGAAATTGTGGCATCTTAAAAACATAGATGGAGAAGCGGTGTTAAAATGTCATCTTTTCTTCAATGTTATTTGTCTTTCTGCACAGACCACAGAAGTGCTGACGCAGTCTCTGCTGTGGATTGCTGCTTTGTAAAGATATTAAAACCATTTTACCTTGTTACTAACACAACACCTGCCCTCACTTAACACACCGTGAACATCACATTATCGCATTTAAGTGGCTCCTTGGAGGTTGACACATTGTTGACTTGCAACAGTCCCGTAATTTATTTGTTTTTGTGCTCAGCACTGGATTTCAGAGTTTAGAAGAAGATTACGTCCTCCTTATTGAGGTCCTCTGTGGCAATCTTGTAAGGTGGCGGCATGCTGTGGCTGTGAGTGAGCCCGTGAACATTTACCTGGACATGTGTGTGGGCGTTTGGACTGAGGCCCTGCGGCTGCAGATGGGACTGGAGCTGGAGGGAGCCGGTGCTCTGTGAGTGGGGAGGGATGGTGGGAGGCTGCATGGAGGGCTGAGGATGGGACTGTGAAGGAGGCATGGGGGGCTTCTGCACATTTGGAAGGTGCGAGGTGTTGATGGAGGAGGAGGTGGACTGGGTGTCTGCCCCCGCGATCTCTGGAGGACTGAGTTGATCTGTCAGAGACACACGAGAAAGGCTGTTGGAGAACGAAGGATAAATCTAAAAATAGCATAAAACACTGAAATCTATCACCTGAAATCCTGCCAGTGTTTTTTGTCAGCGGTAATTGTGAGAGCAGAGGATTAAAGTGTTAAAATGTCTGTGTCAGCAGCACAGTCTGCCATTAATCACAGGGAGGCATGTGAAACTGATAGGTGTTTACACAGGGTGAGGCATTAATGTAAGCTTTAGACAGGAACGTGATCGGGTGGGGTTCGGTTTGCCCAGGTGGAGAATGTGTGCGTCTCATGTTTGTGTCTGTGAGAACTGTGTTTAATAATGCAGCAGCCAGAGACAGACAAGAGGAGATTATGTTTGTCCTGACAGAGCGGAGGAGGAAGTGTGTGTGTGTGTGTGTGTGCTCATGAACAGTTGGTGTGTATAAAGGTACCTGCGTGGTGATGCAGGGAGTGAGGCTGAGGAGGGGCTGACAGCGGGAGCTGCTGGTGGGGGCTGATGGAGCGCTTGGCCTTGAGGGCGTTGTCGTCTCGGGCGGACAGCTTCAGCGGCAGCATCTGCTTCATATCCACAGAGGCTGAGGAGGAGGAGGGGGAGGAAGAGGGAGCAAAGAAAACGAGACAAACAGAGACAGAAGGTGATTTAATTGTAAAATCAGATCCTATTGATAAACTAGAGCAGCCGAGCCCCTCTCTCAGGCTGCTATTTGATAAAACAGAGGGCTGACCCAATTTAGGCAGCTAATGTGATCCTAATGAGCCACTTAAGTCACGCTGATCAGGTCAAGCTCATGTCAGGCACAGATGGCTTCTATGTCGATGAGGAGAGAAAAATCCATTTTAAAACAGAAAATGCTGCACTGTTAAACATCAGCTGCATTAAAAGAGAGCAGTGAAACACTCAAACATATTTTGATACGGAGTGTACTTTTCTCATACTTTCACGGAGGTATGAGTTGCCAACAGTTGGCTCAAGTGTGACGGAAGAGTCACACACCCTCTGTCTCCTTTTACCGTGTCACTCCTCTCTCTCCCTTTGTTTCCTTTGTGAGAAAAAAACCATCATCCTTTGTATGTTTACAAACTATTCATTAACACTTCATGTGACATTACAGGATTATTAAAGTCTGAGTCATGTTCCCATCGAAACAGTTACAAGATTCCCAGACATGCACACGTACGCAAGAAAAAAATCACATTCAATTTGTAGATATACATTAAAGAACGCACTAGAGCTGCAATGATAAGTCAATTCATCGCTCAAAAGGAAAATGATTATTTTAATCAATTAATCATCAAAGTAATTTTTACACAAAAATGCCAAACATTTAAAGGTCCAGTGTGTTTTTAGGTTTTTTTTTTTGGTGTAATATTTTGTTTTGCTTTATTTTTGTTTTGTAATATGTTTTCACTAGTTGATAATGATAACCTGAAAATAAGAATCATGTTTTCATTACCATGAATGAGCTGTCATATCTACATACAGAGCAGGCCCTCCTACACAGAGTTTGCCATGTTGTTCTACAGAAAGAGCAAACCAGAAACTGGCTCTATATACGATATACTGGCTCTATATAGGGCGGTTTGTGTTTTCGTGTCAGCCACTGTAGTTCTCCTTCACGTTTGGCACATGGGGAAAGTTTCTGTTCTGCATCCTCACTGCAAGATGCCACTAAATCCTACTCACTGGAGCTTTAATGGTTTCAGCTTCTCAACTGTGAAAATTTGTAACAGTGTATTTCTTACACTAAATTTCATATTACTATTGAGTTTTGGACTGTTGTCCAGCCAGACATTTGATGATGTTACCTTGAGCTGTTGGAAATTGTTGTGCATGTTATACAGAACAAATGATTACCCAAAAAAATGAACAGCAGATTAATTAAAAATGAAAATATTTGTGAGTTCTAGCCATAGAGTCCTCCTTCGACTCCAAAAGATGTAGCAGGATTTAAGGACAAATTTTAATTTCATATTTTAAACTATGTTTTATGGGCCATATAATTGACCAAAGTGTTTTTTCCCTGAGACAAGCATCTTTTTAAATTCTTTACATTGGGAGTGCCGTGTAATTATGCTATGCTATAGATGCCAGCAGCGTAACGAGGCGTTAAGCATCTATTCTGCGCTGAACACTGCACATTTGCTGTTTTTTTTTCAGAGTGCGGAGAGTTGAAACATTTTCAACTTTGAGTAAAACGCTGCACTTAACACGGCCACTTTTTATACGCCACTGTCTAATCATAGTCAACAAAAACTACAAAGATCAGCTTCCACATCTCACGTGTACAAGTGCTCAACAACAACAGTGGAGAAGAAATATGTTAATATACAGTATATATATATATATATGTTTCCATAGGTTTTTCTTTCAGGTTTCCTCGGCACCTACAAGTGCTCCCAGCTGTGTGTTCCCTGAGGAGAGCCTGGGTTTTTAGCTTTGGAAAAAAATACCTTGGTGGTGTAAAGCAGACCTCATGTCCAAACATGTGTTCGCCTCAGTCGCTGCTGACTCTCATCAGCAGATGTCCACAGATAGAAAGGTACACAAGTGTGACCTAAAACAAACTCCTACTTGTATGAAACTCTGACACCTTACCGGTGCTGTCAGTGCGATGTGAGGCTTTACCAATCTTGCCTCCTTTCCCTTTGCCGCTGCTGAAGGCGGCCAGCTTGGTGGGGATCTGCTGCTGCACCCCCACCAGTTTGTGTTGCTGGTTGGTGGTGCTAAAGAGATGCAGGGGCACCTCTGTCTTCAGTGGCAGGGTGGAAGAGCTCACGTCCCGTCGCAACATCACTTCAGGGCGCTCTGGATAGTCAGCTGGTGCAACAGACAGGCTGGCACGCACAAGGGGCTTCTGAGGCAGCGGCAGGTCGGAGACACTGGTGGAGGTGTTAAGGCCAGAGGACAGGAGGAGATCTCCGTTCAGACTGCCGGCCAGAGGAGCCACCTGGAGGAGAAGAAGACTGGATGTTATCTGCTTATAGGTGACTGAGGTCCTCAACTGTTGTTAACATCATCTCATAAGACTTCAAGATCAGTAGTCAAGTTCAGAAAGGATGTCTTCCCAACTCTGTACTGAAATTATTCATATTTGTGGTCACATTCAGTTTATAACCAGAGTTGTGGAACATGGAGTTTGTATGTTATGTGTGTGCAAGCAGCCTCCTGTTAATTATGTATGAGAGGACATTTCTGAAGGATAAAAACAAAACATTTAACGGCTTAAAAGTAGAGAAGACACACACATGCACGCACAGACACACGCTATAAATCGTCTGTGCGACGCCGTGTCATTACAGAAACACAATCTGTTGAGGAGCAGGGTATTTATGGGCT
Source organism: Plectropomus leopardus (assembly GCF_008729295.1). Taxonomy (NCBI): domain Eukaryota; kingdom Metazoa; phylum Chordata; class Actinopteri; order Perciformes; family Serranidae; genus Plectropomus; species Plectropomus leopardus. Next base: position 22,123,305 of record NC_056465.1, read on the forward strand.
GCAGAGGGAATCAAAAACACATGCGACTCTTTCTGCTGAGCACACACTCTGGTAAGTTTGGTAACAGGCTTTTGATGTGTTCCAAGAGGTTCAAGGACAATACACACACACACACACACACAAAATGAGAAACATAAAACCCTTAATAGTCCCTGTGCACATAAAGGCGTGCCTAACAAAACAGGCAGGGCTGACAAGCAAGGGAACAAGAAAATGGCTCTCATGACATCAGTGGATAAAAGACACTGACTGCATTCTCCACTTAATTACGAGACCGAAGGAAAGATGATCCAGAGATGGAGTCAACATGATCGTCCAATCTGCATTCAGTGAGACTGACCAGGAGGATTTCTGCGACAATGGAGTGGTGTAGGGTTTGTGTGGGTTAGTAATCCCACATGTGCTGCATTACATGAACTATAAAAAGCACCTCTTCACTGCGCTATAAAGAGACAAGACGAGTTTAAGCCCTTCTACAACAATGTGACCCAAAGTGCTGCACAAGATCTGTCACACATTATATTCAAAAGTTAAAACATAAAAACAGTCCATTTTTAGCTGTTCGGAATCAGCTTTGTGTCTACATAACGTAGTGTTGTCACAATACAGGAATTTCTAACTTTAATACCTTGAAAATAAAATTGACATTGAGGGCACTGAATTTAAAATTTGCATTGAAAAATAAATATTACAAGGTCGTATGATGACTAACAAAAACTTTTCTAAAAAGGGTGAGACAGAGCAGCTTGTACTGGTGTAACAATATTGTGGGGAAAAAGAATGGAAATCATTTCAAATATTCAAAATCAATATTCAATATTTTTTTTGACGAAACTAACATGCAGTAACATAAAGGTGGTTGATGTTTTTGGCAGATTATGAACAAGAGCAAAATCCTAATAGATTGAAAATACTCCTAATTCCCATGTTTTTACACACGGACTGCTGAAATTTTCTCAGTCTGTCTCAATTGTACAGACAGAAAAGTGAGATCTCTAGGAAACTTTTTCCTGAGAAAATCCTTTTTTTTATTTTAGGCCCCTTCTTTTCCCATATAGACAAATATGAAGTCTGAATGAGTGACTGAAGACACACAGTTTAACGTGTGCATTTCTGCTCATTGTGTATTATGACAAATTTACCAAATAAATTAGACAAATACACGCATTTAAGATTAAGAAAAGAGCGATAGGACAGAAGATGTATAAGTTTGTTCATCACTCTGACAGGAGCTTTTCAGAAATACCATATACAAACAACAATTATGTAAGCAAGCTAACATCACAAAGCTAATGACACAACTGACCTACATTTAAAAAAGCCAATATCACCATGATGTTATCTCCTCAAACAAACATCAGTCACTCTAACAGCAGTTTCAGTGATGTCTTCAACTTAAAGTCCGACATCAGTCAGTAACTGTTGTGTTTGGTATTCAGTTCACATGCTGCATGATTGATGATGATGTAGAATACTTCCTGTGGAGAGGGGGAACACATGATGACAGGGTTTTACAAGGCATGAAGGGCAGACTCATCTAACTGTGACTGTGTGTGAGTGTGTGTGTGTGTGTGTGTGTGTGTGTGCGCACGCACGTGTGTGTCTGTTGTAACAGAAGAGCATGACAGGCCCTGAGGCAGAGTGGGGCCCTGCAGTGGGAAAGTCTCCATAACTCCTTCCCTAAATCCCCCTTTCTTCTTCCCCTTCATCATTTTTCCTCCTTTCGCACTCACTCATCTTGGCACACAGATGTTGCATTGTTCCCAGAGCAAGGTGATCAGCTTTAAGCGGCATAAACAGCAGGTTTCCAGGGCAGTAAACTGTGCGGAAGCTTTAGAGCACAAAGAGAGCTGACTGACAGCTCATAAACAATTAGCACTGGCTGCCCTCCAGAGCCTTCTGTTAATGACAGGCTTGGACGAGCTAATTATACAGCCAGGTTCCTCTCATCCTAAAAACTGCCTGGATACTCCCATATCATACATGTCTCCAATAACACTGCACAATGTGCTGCCTTGTATACAATGTGACACCAGTAGGAGGGAGACACAAGTTGTCGAAGCTGACCTGGACTAGGTGACAGGTGAACATGTGTGAGATATTGACTTGAGTATTAGTTTCTGTGGGCCATGTGTCGCTCTGATCCGTGGCGAATTAATGAGATTAGCAAAAGCTGCAGACTTAAACTGGGCTAATCCAAAATCAAATTCTGTTCAAGTTATTCATGCAGCTCACAAATGTGATCAAATATTGTTTTATGTGAAGTTTGGTGATGAGCAATGGCTCAGTGTCAGGACACCTGGAGCATCACATTAGAGCTCAAATGAAAAATCGCTTGAGTAACCATTTTAACCTCAACGCTGTCCCCAACCAAACTTACTGTCTTGCGGAGGCTGTAGAGAGGGTCAGGGTTTTTAAGCTATGGAAGATACTGGTGTTGTATAGAAGAGGACCTAATTGATCTATTTGTAACAATTATTTTATGCTAGCTTCTCAGGAAGGGGATTAAATAATGCTCAAAAGATATTTGAATGAAACTGGGTTCTGCCCTTTGCAGACACGCCCACTTTATATTAGTCACATGCATTTTTGGGCAAAAAACGTGCCTTTTTCCTAATGCAGTGCAAATGTGTTATTTTCACACATTATGTGCATATTTCTGCAATTGGTGACCTTCAACAGTCGTGGAATTAAATGTATCAGGTGTGACTGGAAAGCTGAGACCTTATGGGCTCAATGAGTTTATTAATATGTTATGATGTTTGCCCCCATATTAACCATTAAATGACTTACTGTGATTTCTAAGATAATCACAGCCTCACAAGACTTTACAACCACAATCTAGAGACCATTCAGACGATGTAAGACTAAAGAGGTTGACCCCTTAAAACCTGAATAGACATAAGTTTTGTTGTGATGCGTTCAACCGCGTTTTGCAAGCATTTAAACCTCTAGGATCTGTGAAAATTGGTTTGATTTCTTTTGCAAATGTGGGAAAAAGGCAATGTACAACTTGGCAAGAAATTTCTGGTAAACTGCAAAAAAATTGTCAAAAGGTTAAAAGAAAATGACTTAAAAGTTGGATTTTAGCACTTTCTTGGGGTTATTTTCTTGTTTTTGTTTTTGCTTATATTCAGGTAATTTTCCAGTAACTTTTTAATATTTCTTGTTAATTTTTCGGCCATTTCTTGTTAAGTTGCTCATTGCCTTCGTCCCATGTCTTTAAATGAAATCAAGCCAATTTGACAACAATTGATTAATCTTCTGAGACATTTATTAATCACAAACTCTAAACATTCTCTGACTCCAGCTTTTGTGGCTGGACAAAACAGCATGGCTTTGGACATGGCTTTGTGGCGTGCATTTTTCACAATTTTCTGATGTTTTATCGACCAACCATTTGATCAATAACGAAGAAATTTGTCAGTAATGAAAATAATTGTTACCTCACATCACATCACTTAATGGCTGGAAAGTGCTACTAATTCTACATGCAACTACTTTTCTCTTTCACCTGGGTAATTTTTTGACAATATTTTAGGCTACAGAACAGTACTGCCCACAGTTTGCTGCAAACAGGCAGGATAGATAGCTTTGGTGACAGATGGTGTAAAAAGAAAATATCTGCCCTCCAGCTCGGGGTTCTGTCTTAGCCTCTCAAAGCAACCGCTACCGGCTGATTATAGAAGAAGCGAGTCACAGGAATCTAGGTGTGTGTGTGCATGGTGGGGGTGTTGATGTGTAGAGTTATTCTTCAGGGCTTTTTCAGACGTTATGAAATAAATTAGCCTGAGAAAGAGGGGAAGGGATGACTCGGAGTGTGACCAACACAGATACAGGTCACTGTTTTACAACTGACCTTTCAATGTTTCTCTGGAGCTATGCATATCTTCCCATGTTTTTAGCAATGTTCTCTGTCATGCAGTTACTCACACCAGGTGGCAAACCGGTTCAACAGTTTTCTACTTCTGAGCATAAAGCAGGAGAAAGGGGTAGTTGTTAAATTGAGTGCTTTGCCTAAAGGCATTTAAAAAAAAAAGTTAGTGAAGGAAAACCAGTGGTTATTCACTGATGCATTTCCCCCTAAAGACCTCCACAGTGGGTCGTGAATTGAACCTTTGGCCATGTAGTCCTGTTTCCTTCCTACCCTCAGAATCGGCCTTTAAAAATACAAATATTCGACAATTTGTTTTGTTTTTCTCCATATGAAGTTTCATAGTTTGGACTGGGCTCAGCGGGACGCTCAGTGTGACAGCAGCATTCACGTGATACAGTGAACAAGCTAGCAGCGCTAACAACAGATTGCAAATGCACAACAAACATTTTTAACAACCGTAGATATCAAACAACAGCCAGAGGCTGTGTCCTATTAAGTTTCTGTAAATTTACCAATTCTAAGCAGAGGAGAAAATAATGTCATGCAGCAGCAGAGAGTCCCTTTCTCTGTATCGCTGCATCACATTTGCTGCAGCCTCTACCAAAGAGTAGTGTCACAGTCAAGAGCACTCACTCCGCAGCAAATTCTGGGGATCAAAACATCACCAAAAGCCCACTGCGCAGCACACTGACTTGAAGCTTTCTCAGTCGACTGAGGGGTCGCCGACTGATGATTCGAATCCCTGACTTTCAGGGAGCAAAACTAGCATTTTTTTTTTCTCCACTTACTGTTGCTGTATTATGCAGGTAATTTCTTTTCCCAATCGTTTACTGTCAATCAAATCCCCGACTCCAGCTCTGATCTTTATTATGAACATGCTTTATGACTTTACAAAACTATTGAGCAATCAGACCTGAGGCTCTGTTGGGGCTGAACCAAACAAAAAAGCCTGAGCCCAACACATTCCTTATCAAGAGGCCAAGTGTGATCACATGGGATAACAGATGAAAGAGAAGTTCCTCTGCAGTCAGGACATGCCCCAGCTAGCACCGCTCTTGCGCAGACACTTAAATATGTTCTGAAACACACACACACACAAACAAGAGGGCATGTCTTTTTTATTTTTTATGAGGTCTAATCATAGCTCCACGGGTTTGCTGATGAGTCTTAATGTTGGGTGGTGGTGATTAAATGCCTGTGTATATCAGGCTGGCCCAAAGCCTGGAACAGATCCTGAGGTCACAGCTGATGAAAAGACTGTTTGATGTGTTTGACGCAGAGGGGAAACAAACCGCTTCCAAATTTCCCATAACCACGGCCAAGAAATTCCCATGGCACAGCCAACAGTATGGAACTGCAACCCATACATGTGCATGTGTACAAAACACACAAACACGCTACTTAGCTAGTCTAAAACAAATATTATGGGCATGATTTAATGGGTACAAATAGGCTCTAAATCTGACCTGTTTTAGGTTTTATCATGCAGTCCGTGCAACAAACAAACAAACCACACAGCAATCTTATTTACCATCACTGTTTCAGTAAAGGCCCCTGTAATTACCAGGGTTCCTGCATTACTCATCACAACAGATTAGGTCAGTTCAGCCTCAGCCTGTGGTTTTCCAGAAGTCAATGTGAAGTGTTGTAGGTACTGCTCACAGTCAAAGGCCTGCCCTCTGCAGCCAGTAATGACATGGTAAATGCTTTAACCATGTCAGCTGGTTATGTTTGTGTACATCTTGAGTTAAGACGCCAGTTAATTGAGGACTGAGACATGTCACTGAAAGATCTTATTACTATGAAATCTTTGGGATGGTAGATCAGCGGCCAGATTCATGAAGTAGTTAAAGGGATAGTTTGGATATTTTGATGTGGGGTTGTTTGGGATACTTATCCATAGTCAGTATATAACATACAGTAGATGTCAGTTGGTATGCCCCCAGTTTGGAGAAGCAGTCTGACACAGAAGCTAAGCAATGTACTGCTGTGGATAACTAAGGGTCACATTTCAGACACCTAAAAAAATCGATACGATATTGAGAATATATTCACTGGTGTACCTTACTGTCAGACAGCCTCCTCTGACAGGAAAAGCTGCTAATGGCTTCAGTTCACCATCCAAACACTTGTCAAAGCCACCAGACTTCACTGAAAAAAAGCAGGATTTTTAGCACGCTGGACACAGGAGCTGCTTGTCTATCGCTGTTTTGATCAGGTAGCTAGTTTGTGTTATTGTGTGACTTTGGTTCAGTCCAAACTAACCCTTTTAAACGAGTCACACAATAATAAACAAAATAACTGCTCAAGGTAGTCATAGACCAGCAGCTCCTGTGTTCAGCATTGTTAAATTGCTGTTTTTCTCTATGGAGTCTGGCTTTAAAGAGAGAGATCATAACGGCTTCATCTTTCCATTGGAAATCACTGTCACTGTCTGACATTAAGGTGAAGCAAAATACTTTTAATATAGCATACACTTAAACCGATTATTTTTTAGGCGGGATTTTAAAATGCAAATAACATGCTGACTGATGTATGTAAAATACAGTCTATGGATAAGTACCCCATGCAGCCCCGCCCATTTAAATTACAGCTGAAGTAGATGAATAACAATAAAACAATGGAACGCACACTTGCAAAAAAGCACTGTGGCTTTTTTGGGGAAGACAAGTCAGGACTTGAATGTGTCATCTGTCAGTTTCACCTCTTGCACAAGATGCAGAGGCACTGGCATTTACAGATAACTGTCAGGCACCAAACATGTAGAAATGTCAGAGGGACTAATGACATCACTGAAGACAGCCTCAATCAGACATTCACATCTGTGTGGGAGCATGTGTATCAGAACAGCTCATCAGCTGTCCTACTTCTTCGAAAACAGCAGAACAGTTTATACGCCGACTGACAAACGTTTTTTTTTTCTTTTCTTAAGAACAGAAAAAGAAGAGAGGCGCTCTGATTCATCTATTCGTCAGAGTTAACAGTCCCTTCTTGAGGCGTGTTTTGCACGGCTCCCACCTGATGACAGACTCATGTGTGTGACTCAGGTTGTGGAGCTGTCATTAATGTTCATGCTTCTCTCCCTGTGATCAAATCCAGCAGGCTGGTAGTCTCTATACAATATTATTGCTATTCTAAACATTTTGTAATATGCTAACTATTACAATAACATAAATGCAATATACTGCAATTCATGACCCTTTTCAAGTGTAAAATTATGTCCCTAAAGGATAAAATGTGTTTTAAGTTTTTCACTTCAATTGTTTCTATTGCACTAAAATCTAGTCTACTCTAATCTAGTGGACTGGAAAAATAAGCGATTTTTTAAAAATTTTAGTAGGATATCAAAAGTTACATTTTCATTTGCAATATTAATAATTTATAAGTTAAAAAAATCCATAAATGGTATTTGTGTATCGATACAATATTGCCACACAAAATATCGCAACACTACGCTGTTCACCCCCCCGCCCTCACATATGGTGGTGTGTTCTTCAAACAACAACAGTTTTCCTAAAATTAGATTTAGATTTTTTTTTTAAATCTCATATATCATCTTGTTTACAGTTTTGCAATATATCTAAATATATTGAATCTTGATCCCCGTATATGTCTCATTTTGCTAGATACAGCTCCAGTTGCCACTGACAGTCTGTTTGGTTATTTAACTGCAAATAAACTGTAGCACTTACCTCATGTGATTTCTTGCTCTTTTTGTAAATATGGTGAAATAACTTTATTGTAACTCTTCCTCTTATATCTCCTATATTGGATTTTTATGCGTTTCATCATAGCATTATAACGATCAAGTATTTTGTTCTGTAAGGTCTTTAATATGCTATGCTTAGCCAAATACTGAAATCACTGTCAGGTTGTAGCCAATTTGAATTTCTTAACTAATTTTCAAGAAAATCATTTCTTCTACTGATAGTGTGAAATAAACTTATTCATACTGTGACAGTGGTCTTTATCCATATCGGCCACCCCAATTAGGGATACCAGAAACTGTCACGTTGGTCTGTATCTGCTTGGTTTGATGAGAAGATAAAGTCTGCATCAAGACAAAACTTCCCATGCCTCAGTTGCCCTTCCCTCTCAGAGAGAATGCCAATAAACCAAACTGTGATGGTGATACAGGCCTTTGAAAACACGAAAGGCTGATATTGGGTAACTTTCCTGTAGCTCCTTGACAGATCTGTTCGCACCTGGCATGAAATTACAGTCAGTGGATCTTTCTCAAAGCTCCTCTCCCATGAAACTCACAAACAATGACCCGCATTGTACTGCA